>NC_087156.1:27699496-27771996 GCF_035594125.1 Scylla paramamosain | reverse complement strand
ACGGAGGGGAGGGGGAAGCAGGAAAAGAGGGAGAGGGAGGCTCCGTCACTGGATCACAGGTGAGCGGGGACCCGATCTCTCTCTCTCATCCCCCCCTTCCTCCATTCCTCCTCTCCCACCTCCTCGTCTTCTCTCCCTGCTACCTTGCCTTCCCTTCTCCCTGTCTCTAAGCCATGACTCCTATCACCCCCACATCTTCCTGCCTCTCTCTCTCTCTCTCTCTCTCTCTCTCTCTCTCTCCTCTCTCTCTCTCTCTCTCCTCTCTCTCTCTCTCTCTCTCAACTCGATGTTCAGCCTCTCAGTAACATTTAGATCTTTTCTTATCGCCGTTCACTGACCTGAACTCTTTGCTTTCCCTGTTCCTCGTAGCTCGTTTTTCTTCTGCCTTTCTTTTTTTTTTTGTATTTCCTTTGCTGGCACGCCTCAGGTGATGCCCGCCGCTATCCTTGTGTGTGTGTGTGTGTGTGTGTGTGTGTGTGTGTGTAAGCATGTATTCGTGTGTGTTAACGGAGTGGATTCATGATCACGTTTCGTGGCCACCATCACCACCACCACCACATCCACCTCAGTCCTACTCATTATATCCTCCTGGAGATATATATATATATATATATATATATATATATATATATATATATATTATATATATATATATATATATATATATATATAATATATATATATATATATATATATATATATATATATATATATATATATATATACTATATTTATATATATATATATATATCAGCCTCTCCCTGTCACCTCTGCAGTGTCAACAAGGACATGGAGGCGTATCCTAGATTACCAAATTAGTGGCCTTCCCTGCGAGACTCACATGACACTTTCCTCCATCCTACCTGCGTGAGATACAGAGAGAGGGAGAGAGAGAGAGAGAGAGAGAGAGAGAGAGAGAGAGAGAGAGAGAGAGAGCGAGAGAGAGAGAGAGAGAGAGAGAGAGAGAGAATGATCGTGCATATTTGAACTTGCTTGACTGCTGCTTCCATTACTTCCTCTTCTCCTCGTCCTCCTTCTCTTGTTCTTGCTCTCCACGTGACGATACAGCATGAGTATACTACCGTGTGTGTGTGTGTGTGTGTGTGTGTGTGTGTGTGTGTGTGTGAAGGTCATGTGAGAATAGTGTAGAGAAAGTGCATGCAATCACTTAAATGTGTCTTCTTTTCTCATGGATGGGCGAGCCTTTGTGCTTACTGCGTGTGTGGCGTTGTTGTTGTTGTTGGTGGTGGTGTTGGTGTTGTTGTTGTTGATGTTGTTGTTGTTGTTGTTGTGGTGGTGGTGGTGGTGGTCGTGGTGGTGGTGGTGGTGGTGGTGGTATACTTGTTATTGTTACTGGTGATAGTAATAAGGAGCTATAGTTTTGACGGTTATTTATTTGAAAGAAACAAATTGTTCCTACTTTTGCACAGTTTTTACTTTTTTACAATACAAAATCATAGTCACCATGGCGACACGATGCACCTTCCACCACTAACAGTGTAACACCCCTGTAGAACACCACACTGAGACGCCTCGTGCAGACCGCTGGGTATCGAAAGCTTCAGACTTACTATCTCTAAAGATTCTAAAACCATGTACATATAGATCGAGAAATAAACATAAATGTAAATCAAACAAAGCACACACTTTTATATCCAGATTTTTCACTTGAGTTTATTTATTTATTTTTTTTTTTTTTCTGAATAGTTGATGATAATAACTTAATTTGTATATACGAGGTGGAAGAGAAGGCAGTGCATTTATGAGGTGGTGTTACTCTGACCCGTTGGTTATAATGCTGCTGGGGTTGTTTGAGTGTCCCTGAGCTAGTGTGATGTTGAATCATCCTTTCTTGAAAGTATTCAGTGCAATATGAGATATGATATTAATATGTGTGTTATAAAAGCAGCGGCACGTGTGTGTGTGTGTGTGTGTGTGTGTGTGTGTGTGTGTGTGTGTGTGTGTGTGTGTGTGTGTGTGTGTGTGTGTGTGTGTGTGTGTGTGTGTGTGTGATTCATTACAATCTTACAAGATCACTTCCCGGAGTCATGATCACCAGCTTTATCTTGTCAGCAGGAACGTGGCATTATAATGCAGTCTATGGGTGAGGCTGAGACCTTTCACTCACCGTGCACCCTCTCGTGTTGCATAAAGGGGACAGTACCTGTCGCTTATTAGTGAAGACCTCAACACCTGAGCGGGCGAGTTACCTTGCGTGCCAAGTGACAGGCGGAGAAATTACCAGTGAGACAGCGAGCAGGGTGTGTGTAATAATAATAATAATAATAAACGGTTTATTATTTAGGCAGTTGACAAACTGAAAATGTACATAGGGGATGGGGAAAAACTTAACATTAATCCTAACGGTAAGACTAATCTAGGAGGGAAATACTATTGATTGATGGCTCGCACCATGGTGGGAATCGCACTGAGTCTGTACCGGTCCGTGCGCGGCGCCTTCAGGGGCGTTATTTTGTTGTGGTGTCTGGTGGCACGGACAGGGCGAGGCGCGTCGGGCGGCAGCATGTCTCTGAGACGCGGATGATGCAGTAGTCCCTTCCCAAACTTCTCCAGAGCCTCTCGGTGCCTGGTGGATATTCTGGACAGACTCAGGGTGGTCAGGGCTTCTTCATAGGTGGTGTATGCAGGGCCAAGGATGACCCTGCACGCCCTTTTCTGCACACTCTCTAGCTGTAGCTGTTGAGTGTGTGTGAGGGAGGAGGACCACGCTGGGGAGGCGTACATGAGTTTGGGGAGGATGAAGGTGAGGTACACCCCCCTTAACTCATCTGTCGGCGTCCCCAGCGACCTGAGTCTGCGCAGCATGTACAGCCTGTAGGTAGCTGATCTCACGGTGCTGGCGACATGCTGCTTCCAGGTCAGCTGGTCGTCCACCGTGACTCCGAGAAGCTTGGCACATTGGACCACCTGGAGGGGGTGAGGGCCCACTGTGAGCCGGGGAGGGGGCACTGGTACAGAGGAGGTGTGTGTGTGTGTGTGTGTGTGTGTGTGTGTATCTTATTCCCATATTAAAAGGGGATAAGGAAAAATGTTTGCACCCAGCATATTTACCCTGAGGCGTGGAAACAGGTATAGACAACAGATGCAGAAACCGTCCCAAACCGGTTAAGTGTTCTCAACTTTCTTGCCAAGTTGTCTCTCATGGAGGAATTCAGTTGTACTCGACCACCTCTGCTGCTCCACATATTCAAGCAAGAAAAACTAAAGCAGTCTCTAGTTGTAATGACAGTGTGCCCCGAATGCATGCTGCAGTGAACATAAGGAACGAAAATATACAAAAGGCATTTGTACTTCTTGTAATGGTATCTTGATTATTTTCATACGGAATGATTGCACGTGAGTTTGACTTCATCCTATGCTGAAGATAATGGTGTGCTAGAATTTCTCCTTGCACGATGCCAATGAGTCTGAGTATCGGGAGTAAAATATATATAAGTTGGGACTCGCTCATCGGGGGAGTGACGCTCTGAGACACCATGATGAAACCATGATAGAGAAAAACTTATCTTCTTGAGTACTGATTCCTCTAAATAAAGCGTTAGAGTCAAAGAATTTACTGGTATGATGTAACACCCTATCTTATATGATACTCACTTGAAGATAACAATAGGATTACTTATTTTGTTAATGATAGGATATGTTAACGAGCCAGATAATGTACTACAGGAAAGGCGGATAGCTGACAGACATTAGCACCACACCGTGACAGGACAGAGACAGACAGACGCGCATGTCATAGAAAACGGTGCATGGCTGAGCCATGCACCGTTGATGTCTTCATCAACAAGTGTGGGTGGAGGGAGGTTTCTTCTTGTAATTCAGAGAATAATGTTTCTTGTAACTTCTGTTCTCCATTTTCCCCACAAGAATGTTTCTCCATCCTCACAGTTCTTCCCCACGACGCTCACATGACCCTGTTCTTGTGGCGCTTGTACTAGTCAACTTTATACTAGTCAAACTTTTATTAGTCAAACTTTGTCAATTTCATTCTAGTCAAACTTTTATTTACCAAACTTTTGTTGGTCAACTTTTATTAGCCAGCTTCATTCTAGTCAAACTTTTAATCCTCCTCTTACCTTCAAGTCTCTCCTAATCATGATGATTAGATACTTTACTTTCTTTGTTTTTTTAAATATCTACAACCAGTAATCAGAGGGCGTATTTGGTTATCTCTAAATTAAACTTGTGAAATCTGAATGAAAAATAATAAAGCAGAATATGAAATTATTACATGTAATATACGGGGGAAGGGGGAGGGCGGCGTATAGATCCGGTTTTTCCACCTTTCCTGTAAAAATATACTACTCACTCTAGCCCGGCCTGGCGTCGTAAAGCCTTGCTATGGCCTCCTAGTGACCCTGCCGCAGCCCTTCTTTGATGATCGCTGGTACAGAGAATGAATGTGAATGAGATAGGTTCTGGAGCTGCTGCTGCTACTACTACTACTACTGCTATCTATCTATCTATCTATCTATCTATCTATCTATCTGTCTATCTACCTATCTATCTATCTTTTCTGCTATCTATTCTATTTTTAATACAATAGCAGCAGCAGCAGCAGCAGCAGCAGCAGCAGCAGGAGCAGCAGCAGCAGCAACAACAACAATAACAACAAGAACAACAACAACAACAACAACAACAACAGCAACTATTCGTCTGCTACTACAACAACAACAACAACAATTCATCTACCACTACTACTACTACAACTACTACTACTACTACTACTAGTTATGCTTCTACTATTACTACACCAACAACAATTCCTCTACTACTACTACTACTACTACTACTACTACTACTACTACTACTACTATTACTACTGCTGCTGCTGCTGCTGCTGCTGCTGCTGCTGCTGCTGCTGCTGCTACTACTACTACTACTACTACTACTACTACTACTACTACTACTACTACTACTACTACTACTGCTGCTGCTGCTGCTACTACTTTGTTACGAGAGTGGGCGTGGCTTGTAGAGGTGTTGTGGTACATGACCTTGAGAATCTTCCTCCTTCCCATTGTGTTCCCTCATCTAGGAAAAGTCACTTGCGTGTTCGACCTTAGGAAATTTCGTCATCATCTTTTACCTTAATGCCAAGTTTTGATAATGCAAAGGGACGGCCGTGATCAAGGTTAGAAAACATAAATACAAAGCAATGCCGCTTCAGCTTAAGACGGAAGGAAAGTTGCAAGAGCCAAGGACTATGTATAGTTTACCTCTTAAGGTGACCTGATAATCCCCTTTTGAAAGAGTCGAGTTGGCGGAGAGAAAAAGGAAGCAGAGGTGATGACGGAAAAGAAACACCATGTCCTATAAAGTTTGCCATATAGTGAGTTTTAGTAGCATTCAGCAGGAGAGCAGCATACCCTCCAACCGTGCTGCAAAACCGAGAAAGAGAGGAATAACAGGGTAAAAAAGGAAGCAAAAGATACGACAATATATTAGCGTAAAAAAAAAAAAATAAATGAATGAATAGATTAATAAAATGAAATAGAATATAAGAAATAAAACATGATACAACACACATCAGCAGAGAAAATTCTAATAAATGAATGAATAAATTGATAAAGTTGAAATAAAATTAAAAAAATAGATAAATCATGAGACAACACAGCAGCAGAATGAGAAAGAAAAAAGACGACGGTATTGCTTAATACACGGTTGCCTGGCGTGAGGGATGCGCTTCTCTACCAGTGTCTTATTTTATGCGCGGACGAGCGGGGTCTCCTTCAGATGTACACACAGGAATTAGTATTCAGATGGCGAAGGAGTGATAGAGACAGTACGAAGCGTCTGATTTTACTAACGTTGAATGGAGAAAACTGAGCTATTTTATTACTTCCAACCAAGTGTATCATTCAGTGGTTGTTCGGTAATGTGTGTGCAATAAATGATTGGTTACGTTAGAGCTTGATTTTAAGGGTACGCAACAGTTTGCCAGTTAAAAGAGATTATCGATTTTTTTTAAGGAGGGATCCATGTCAAGCTTCTAAGACAGTGAAAGCTACGCTATGGGAAGATCAAATTAAAAACTTCCAGTCGCATTTTTATATTTGATTTGCTTCAGTTAGTGGACCAGAACGTACCATAGATACTGATAGCAATATAAGAAAAGAACAGAAGACACAAAGACAAACTGTAAAGATTTACAGCCTCCTTTGATTTCTTTTCAAAAGGTATACCAATAGCAGAAATTCTATCTTTAAGTCCGTTAGCGAAGATGTCAACAGATAGACAGTGAATGGACTGTCCGTCACATCTCAAAACCCACGTTAGCACTCAGAAAGGAAGTTGTGAGTACAACTGTGAGCTGCCATACAAGCATGGCAGCTCACTGTGAACGTTGCCAAAAGAAGCTTTTAGAAAGTTCTACCTGGATGACTGCATTATATGGTATGAAGGCTTAGATATTTAGAGAGTTCTCACTTTAAAGTAGCGTGCACAGTAAACACCCGGGGTGCTGAAGAAGAATTATATAATGTGCCAGTAAGCACATGGCTGCCTTTTGTGCCAGGAAGTGACGGGACTGCTGTGCAGAAGTGGGAGAGAAGGCGGAAAGAATGCATAAGCGGATGACACACAAACACATCCACCCACATACACACATACACACACACACACACAGTTCTTCATTTCAGTTATTGAAGGCGAATGACGTGGTGGATATTTATTTATTTATTTATTTATTAACTTTTATTCTTTTGATTATTATTCAGTCTAATTGACTATAGGGATGTATACGGAACGGGCGTGGATGAGAGGGGGAATGCATTACAGGGATGGTGGCAGCCTGTAAGAGAAGGCTGTGATGACTTACGCTTAAGACCTGCTGGTGCGTTGTCATTTTCGTCTTATCCGGGGAGTGCCTTTGTGTCGCCAACACCATCAATTGCTTGTTTATATTACCTCTGACTTATTTATTTTAGTGTTTATTCCGGCAACAATTTAGAATAACATAAAACGTTAAGAATAAGAAAACCATGATTTTAATGCACCACCTATTGCGTTTATGCCAGTATGAATTCCAACAACTAATAATTGATGACATAAAACTTTAAACTTTTGAAAACATGGCGTCACTTATGTTCAGAGATTTTCCCGGGATAATCATAACACGGCAGAGCACGAGGACCTTGTGAGGAAGGGAAAAAGTCATGGCTAGCCATTGGGGTGATGCCGTGTGGTGCTTACTGACTGAGTGACTAAGTGACTGACTGGTAGAAGGTCGGTAGGCTTACAGAAGCGCGTGTTGTCCACCAGGCACCTACTGTCCACACTGTGCTGTGAGGAAGGGAGCACCGCAGCGTGCGTGTCGGCGCGGTGTAATTAGTGGCGGTGGCACACATGTTAACTTACGTCGGTGTGTTTATTGACCAGTGACAGAATATTTGCCAGTTGTGTGACGTCTTGTACCATCGCCAGATGAGCTCACCGGTGCTAATGCTGTACATGCAGATAAATGTGGTTGGATGCAGAAGCAGATGAATATATAGGTAGTAGATATTCTATTCATCACAGACTTGTAATAAATATAACATCATATTATTTATAACTACTAAAACAATGCCATCTACTGGTGCAATTTAGTATACTGAAATATAGTAAAATACAATTATGAAATACAAAAAGAAAGCATATTTACACACACACACACACACACACACACACACACACACACACACACACACACACACACACACACACACACACACACACACACACACACACACAAAAGCGTACTTCTGCTGCAGTGAATGGCCGGATGAGTTTTCGTAGTGACACGTACACATTTCAGAGCGACATTCACAGAGAAGATAAAAAAATAGAGAACTGATGTCAGCAAGTGAATGAACAAGCTTATTGACGTATCGCCACCAGCACCCTTCCCCCTGCTCCTCCCCTTCTTCCCCCTCCCCACCAGTACCACTTTCACCCTCTCTCCTGTCACACCTGCCTCCCTTCCCTCGTTCCTTTGTATGCTCTTCCCTCTCACCCAATTCACGTTCATTCGCGCTCCCTCCCCTCACTCCCACACTTGGCTGCCACCCTGCACCCAGGACTCACAGGTGGTCGAAAGCCCCGGCCAGGTGTGGCAGATTGGAGAGTGGCAGTTGAGTTCATCATTTCCTTTTCGTGTCTCTCACCGTCTTTTCTTTCTCCCCGCAGGACTGATGTTGGATATTCTGGAAGTGTCGCTGGAAGGCGGAAGCACTGACTACCTGGAGGTGGGAGCGAATGTGGATTATTCCCTGAGCTGTGAGTACCGGACGCCGTATGACGACCCGGTGAAGGAGGTGCTGTGGACGAGGTTCGGAAAGCCCTTCTACAAGTGGGCCGGCACTGGGAGCCCCACCGGTGAGTCGTCTCGTCTCACTGCCTGTACCACGCTGCCGAAAGTCATGTAATGAGAGAGAGAGAGAGAGAGAGAGAGAGAGAGAGAGAGAGAGAGAGAGAGAGAGAGAGAGAGAGAGAGAGAGAGAGAAAGAGAGAGAGAGATTGATTTGAACACTCAGGCTCACTCACTCGACTAAAACGCGTGTGTGCGTGGGGCATGTTTCTTCTGTCTCTCTCGGTCTTAGATCTAATTTGCAATCACTTGAACACTACTTCTCCTTTACTAAACCTCATCTTATTTTCCTCACTGAAACATACATGTCTCAGGCAACAGACAGTAGCACCTTTTCTGTTCCTTCCTACTTTCTCTATCTCATTTTCAGTCCAAAGCTGGATGGTGCCTCTATGTGCCCAACGACTTAACCTGCTCTCGTGCACACGCTCTTGAGTCTTCCGAATTTTCCACCATCTGGCTACGACTACAGAGTCACTCTCAAACTAAATTTATTTGTATTGTATACCTCTCACCTAACTTCTCTAACTATAAGAAATTCTTTGACTACTTAACTTCCAAAGTGGAGCACATTTTAAATCTCTTACCTTTTGCAGAGATCTCCATTCTTGGAGACACCAATGTTCTCCACCAGCTCTGGTTTTCCTTTCCCTTCACTGACCATCCTGGTGAACTAACCTTTAACTTTCCTATCCTCCACCACCTAGAGCAATTGGTCCAACACCCTACGGGTATTCCTGACCGTCTTGGAGATACGCCTAACATTCTTGACCTTTTCCTCACCTCTAATCCTTCTGCTTATCCCGTTACCCTATCTTCTCCGTTGGGCTCCTCCGATCACAGTCTCATATCTGTATCTTGTCCTATCGCTTCAATCTCTCATCAGGATCCCCCTAAGCGAAGGTGCCTCTGGCATTTTGCCTCTGCTAGTTGAGGGGACCTGAGGAGGTATTTTGCTGATTTTCCTTGGAATGACAATTGCTTCCGTGTCAGAGACTCGTCTGTGTGTGCCAAGCGCATAGAGGTGATAGTGTCCGGTATGGAGGTGTACATTACTCAGTCCTTTTTTGGGCCTAAACTTTCTAAACCTTGGTTTAACACAGCCAGTTCTCGTGCTGTACATGATAGAAAGGTGGCCCACAAAAGGTACTTGAGCCTTCCATCACCAGAATCTCATGCGCTTTATATTTCAGCCCGGAACCATGCCAAGTGTGTTCTCCAACTAGCCAAAAATTTCTTCATTAATAAAAAGTGTCAAAATCTTTCAAGATCTAACTCCCATCTCAGACATCTCCAATAACTTTGCTTCTTCTTCTTTCCCTCCTTTATTTCAAACAGATGGCACCACTGCTTTCACATCTATCTCCAAAACTGAACTCTTCGCTCAAACCTTTGCAAAAACGCTACCTTGGATGATTCAGGGCTTGTTCCTCCTTCTCCTCCACCTTCTGACTACTTCATGCTACCTATTAAAATTGTTCGCAATGATGTTTTCTATGCCCTTACTGGCCAAACCCTGATGGGGTTCCTCTTTTTGTTCTCTGAAACTGTGCCTCCGTGCTTGCACCTTGCCTAGTCAAACTCTTTCAGCTCTGTCTGTCAACATCTATCTCTCCTTCCTGCTGGAAGTTTGCCTACATTCAGCCTGTTCTTAAAAAGGGTGACCGTTCTAATCCCTCAGATTACCGTCCTGTTACTTTAATTTCCAACCTACCCAAAGTTTTTTAATCTATCCTCAACATGAAGATTCTTAAACATCTATCACTTCACAACCTTCTATCTGATCGCCAGTATGGGTTCCGTCAAGACCACTCTACTGGTGATCTTCTGGCTCTCCTTACTGATTCTTGGTCATCCTCTTTTAGATATTTTGGTGAAACTTTTGCTGTTACCTAAAAGCTTTTGATAGAGTCCGGCACAAAGTTTTTATTTCCAAACTAGCCTCCTACGGCTTCTATTCTTCTCTCTGTAATGTTAATCTCAAGTTTCCTTTCTGACCGTTCTGTTGCTGTTGTGGTAGACGGTCACTGTTCTCCTAAATCTATTAACAATGGTGTTCCTCAGGGTTCTGTCCTGTCACCCACTTTGTTCCTACTACTCATCAATGATCTTGTAAACCAAACTTCTTGTCCTGTCCACTCCTATGCTGATGATACCACCCTGCACTTTTCCATGTCTTTTCGTAAACGTCCAACCCTTCAGGAAGTACACAGTTCATGCAGGGAAGCCACAGAATGTCTGGCTTCTGATCTCTCTAAAATTTCTGACTGAGGGAGAGCAAACTTAGTAATGTTCATTGCCTCAAAAACTCAATTCCTCCATCTATCAACTCGACACAACCTTCCAGACAACTATCCCCTCTTCTTCAATGACACTCAACTGTCCCCCTCTTCTACATTGAACATCCTCGGTCTGCCTTTATTTATAATCTAAACTGGGAACTTCAAATCTCATCTCTAGCTAAATCAGCTTCTACGAAGTTAGGTGTTCTGAGACGTCTCCGCCAGTTTTTCTCACCCTTCCATTTGCTAACTATGTACAGGGACCTTATCCGTCCATGTTTGCTTCACATGTCCGGGGGGTTCCACTCATACCGCTCTTCTAGACTAGGTGGAATCAAAAGCTTTTCGTCTTATCAACTCCTCTCCTCTAACTAACTGTCTTCAGCCTCTTTCTCATCGCCGCAATGTTGCATCTCTTGCTATCCTCTACCGCTATTTTCATGCTAACTGCTCTTCTGATCTTGCTATAACTGCATGCCTCACCTCCTCCCGCGGTCTCGCTGCACAAGCCTTTCTTTTTTCTCCAACCCTTTTTCTATTAATCTCTATTGCAAGAGTTAACCAGTATTCTCAATCATTCATCCCTTTCTCTGGTAAACTCTGGAACTCCCATCCTGGTTCTGTATTTCTACCTTCCTATGACTTGAATTCCTTCAAGAGGGAGGTATCAAGATACTTATTCTTTAATTTTTGACTACCGTGTTGAACCCTTCTCGGGGACCAGCATCTCAGTGTTTTTTTTTTTTTTATTGGATTTTTGTTGTCCTTGGCCGGTGTCCCTCCTACAAAAAGAAAGTAGTAGTAGTAGTAGTAGTAGTAGTAGTAGTAGTAGTAAGAGCAGCAGTAGTAATAATAGTAGTAGTAGTAGTAGTAGTAGTAGTAGTAGTAGTAGTAGTAGTAGTAGTAGTAGTTTTGTGTGTGTGTGTTTTTCGTCTAGTTTTCCTTAATCTGTTAGGGCTGAGTAGTAGTAACTGTTGTTGATGTTGTTTTAGCAGTAGCCATAAAATCATACAGGGCTTCCCTATCAAATCCCCATTTCTTCCACGACTGGTCAGAAAGAAAACATTTTACCAACATTCAAGGTCGGTGACTAACTGACTGACTGACTGACTGACTGACTGACTGAGTGTGCGTCCAGTTTAGCGGTCCTGTACCTGTGGGTCCAGTGGATGGGTGAATAACCTGTCACACATTTAAATACCAAGGACAGAAAGCGAGCAGCAAATGGCTCGGAACTATGCGTTAAATAGCATGATCACTTCCCCCTATCCATTTGTTTGTACGTGTGACTGGATAGTTGTCGTCCTTCACTCCCATGACCAGTTATAGTCTTTTAAATCCACTCGGGAAAGTGACCTTTGGACGTAAACCCACCCATCCCTCCCTGATGCCGAGTCTTCTGTTAAAGCCTCCGCGCAGTAATGCAGTAACTCCCTCACGTCCTCCCATATAATTAGGTGTCCTGCCACGTCTCTTGCTGTTATGGTGGCTCAGGAGCAGTCTAGATTGCTCATAGTTACTTGAAGTACACCAAGTGTGATGATAGTTAAGCTTAGACATGTTATTATGAAAGTGCTGCCTACAAAACGTTAAAGACTGGAGAGAGAGAGAGAGAGAGAGAGAGAGAGAGAGAGAGAGAGAGAGAGAGAGAGAGAGAGAGAGAGAGAGAGAGAGAGAGAGAGAGAGAGAGATATTGGAATTGGGACTGGGACTGGTATGTGTGTGTCGTTAAAACCATCTCATATTAGATTCCGGACAGCTTCCTCGCACACTCCCGTTTGCCTTGCAAGTGTGGTGGGGAAGGCGAGGCTGGGCCGGTGCTCGTCAGGTGGCTGTTCGTTAATGTTGTCATGTTGCCCTTTAAAAATGAATAACTGGATTATGAAAAAAAAGTCTGGTGTTCGTTTCTTTCCCACAAGTCATGACGACTCCTATAGTTCAAATATTGAATGTGTTGTATCTTAGAGAGAGAGAGAGAGACAGAGAGAGAGAGAGAGAGAGAGAGAGAGAGAGAGAGAGAGAGAGAGAGAGAGAGAGAGAGAGAGAGAGAGAGAGAGAGAGAGAATTTTGTTTCCACTTTTGACCGAAAACTTTTAATGAACGAAGCACTGCCAGCAAAGCCACCGTCTGCTGTATGTAAATCTAAAACGGATTACTATATTCTTTTAGAAAATAGTTTTCAATTAGTAAAGTATACTTGAACAAATGAAGCAAAATAGTATACTTTTGATGTTCATCCTGGTGTAAGCAGAGGTCCACCGAATGAATGCAGTGACGAGTTATGGAATGCTTTCAGTAAAGTCGTGGCGAAACCTGAAATGTTTGGTTTTTCCATGTGTAATTCTTTTTATTTCCATCTCAACATTTCCCGAATCTTTTTTATGCTTGGTGAAGTCTCGTAGCGATTTTAGTAATGTCAACGGTAACAATGTGAATTCAGATTGTAATAATGAGAGTATTGATAATGATAATTGCTACCATTATCCTCATTAGTATTGTCATCAGCATTACAACACAAGCACAAGTATTTCCTTTCCAAAAGCACATATCCTGTGCTCAGTATTATGCCGGTAACAATGGACTGCTGTGCACGTCACCAGCAGTGTATTGTTGGCGTAGTGATGGCGGTGATGGCTTGAATGCGGGACCTGCCATGAGTGTTGCGTAATAATAGTTATGAATTCTGAGGGTCTTGGATACAATACTAATGTGTGGTGTGTGTTGCAGTGCTGGACATCGCCTTCCTGGGCTTGGTGAACAGCTCGCCTGAGAAGGACCCCCAGAACGTGCACTTCATCGCGCCCCTGCACTATAACCTGGCCGGGACCTACATGTGCCAAGTGTTTACCAACAAAGCCACCACCAATGCCTCCTACACCCTGCGTATCGTGGGTGAGTCTGTCAGCCTCACTTGTCACTGTCCCCGCCACCATCCCTCACACATCACCATCACCACGCACTGTCATCACTACCACCACTGCCACCACCATCACCACCACTACTCACTGCCATCACTACCACCATTGCCACCATCATTACTATATATACTCAGGGCAGCGGACACTCAGAATTTTGTACAGACGTTAATCTTCCCACACAAACACTGGATCTGTCCTGACAACTAAAGAACACTAGTTAATGATCCCAGCCAGTGTTCAACAGACGGTGGTTCTCTGTACTATATGGGGACCGTCAGGGGACTGTCCTCGGTGGAATGTAGTGATGTTTCTTTCAGACATCGCCGAGTAGCTAAATCTGCATACATCACCATGAATTGTCTCTCCTGATGTACAGTTATTCTCCAAGTATCAGCTTTTAAGAATCATTATGTTGATTTTGAATTGATGTTATCTTTTCTTTAATGTTCACGGAGATCACTTAAATTTATGCTGAGTTTCGTCGCAAATATTTGTTGTTAGGCTTTGGTCAACATCTTATACATATTTAGCTTTGCTCTTTCTTCTATATATATATTTTTTTTTTGTTTTGTTTTACTTAATGCCTGAAGAATAGCGATCATTATGCACACACACACACACACACACACACACACACACACACGAAGCCTTGCCATATCAAACACAAGGTCCAGCTAGCTCCCCATATTTATCCGCCCCTTCCTCGTCCATACACTACCTGGATGTTAGTAGACTGGCGTTCATTGATTATAGATATCACTACGACACTCATGGCCGCCGTACCTTAGGCCTCTGGCAGGTAATGGCCCTCTTTCTGGCTCGCCCCCATCATGTAATAATAAACAGAGAAGGGTGAGGAGGGACGGACTGGGACACCTGGAGTTGTGAGGGGCGATAAGGAACAGAGGGCAGTTCTGTCTTGTCAGGGGTTGTGTGCCTTCCTTTCTCCTGCCGCATTGGTTTGAGGGGCGTGCCAGTGTTTGCATTGTCAGGGTTCATCAGCCTCTGTGCGGTCAGATTGCTCTTCGGGAAGGGAATTTTCGAGGAAGTGCTTCTTGTTCGTGTAACTCATTGCTGGTGGGGCTGGGATCACTTCAGCGAGCAAGGCAGACACTCCTGTGATGTGATGAATTCTAACACGGTCTTCCTTTTCTTGTATGTTGCCCCCGCCAGCTTTGTCATCATCTTTACTTATTGATTAAGCGAACACACACACACACACACACACACACACACACACACACACACACACACACACACACACACACACACACACACACTGACTTCCTCCTTGCTGTCACCCCAGATGCAGGCTCCTGGCCGATCGTCATGACAGTGGAAGCGCTCGGCAAAATAATGTCAGAAAACGACACTGACACAGCCAGCGGTAGCAGCGATGGTGGTGACGGAGCGGGGGACAGCGGCGACATTGACCAGAACAAATATGAGGTGAACCAGGTAAGTGACGTGGTTTGATATTTCATTTTATGTTTATTTATTTAGTTTATTTCATGGCCTTCATTATGCTAACACTCATAAACTTCATAAAAATGACATCAAGATTCTAAGCCACTTGGTACTTTCGTTTCTTGCTGGGTTTTTGTCATTGTCATTGTTTTTGTTTCTGGCCAGCCACTGAACACCTCCACTCTACCACCAGACTATCGGGAACGACATTGATGTGGGTTTCGAGGACAAGGACTGCACGCTGGTGTGGTCTCTGTCTACCCCTGCTATCTACCCGCGGCCCAACGTGACGTGCGGCCACTACTCCTTTGATCACGAGGACGTGGTGCAGCGGCTGCCGGCTGGCCTCACCCTGCACAAATACCCCAACGGGTCATGGACTGCCTCCTTCTCCAATACGCACATCCAGGTAGGCAAGACGACTGGACGGGCGCGGTGCCTTCTTGTTTTGAAATATGAACGATAGAATTTTTTTCATTAGTTATGATGGTCGTCAGCTCATAAAATGTGTTGTCCGGAGCTCCGAAACCCAGTGAACTCTCAAGTTTTGTTTATGGAAAAATGTGGTTATTATCACAAAAATGCATCTTTACTCGTACAGTTTGTACCTATTGTCTATTCATTGCATCATCAAACTCTATTCTATTATACCCTCATTCAGTTTGGTCGACAGTAAGGAATTTATGCAATATAAAATTCATTACTTCGTTTGGAAAAAAAAATAACATCATTGAAGAATCGCATGAAACTGGATTCAGTGAGACAAACTATTGCGTTGGTTTACGGTGCCAGGGTTACCAATTTTCCGGGTGTTGTCTGGGATGCTTGAAAAGGACAACAATTATTCATGACTGACTATGGCTCGCACAGGATGTGAGTAGCACGTGCTGGCGTGGGATGGTGGAGAGCCTCGGGGAACGTGTTCTGAAAACCAACGAAAACTATAAGCTGCTTTAGTCATCTTCAGGTTGATAATATTGGGTTATCGTGCCCTGGATTGTGCGGGAGTTGTATATTATTTAAGATCACGTGTCACTGTCCTTACTAAAGTTATATTTGATAGCACACGCTCTCTCTCTCTCTCTCTCTCTCTCTCTCTCTCTCTCTCTCTCTCTCTCTCTCTCTCTCTCTCTCTCTCTCTCTCTCTCTCTCTGGATTTATCTAGATTCGTGTAAGGAAAGTTCACTCCAAGGTCTGACCTCAAGTAGAGTGAGACTGTGGATGACGAAGCTGGGTGGCATTTTTCTCTTTTTCTCTCTTTTTTTTTCAGATAGATTAAGGTCATTTTTAGTCAGTGGTTGACTGATGAGCCATTACAACCAATGATGCGACGTTTAGGGATGGAGTAATGGAAATATTCTATCCTTTCAATATAGGTTATTGTTGTATTGTAATGTTGATCTGTTTCTTGTACGTAAAGGTAATCATAAGCCAAATAATGTAATCTCCACGTTCTGAACATCATCATTATCTCCGTATAAGTTAAATCACATCGTGCTGTTTCATTATGCTCCTGCGATTAAGTTAGAGAGAACACGTCACGCGGAAAGAAAGTGATGCTGCGGAAAGTACAACATTACGATGGATGCGTGGAGTAACAAAGTTGGATCAGGAAGGAGAAAATTACAGAAAAAAGGTAAGAAAACCAAAAGCAGGTATGGGCTTGTTATGAAAGAGTAAAAAAGACAACGTGACAAAGAACCAAGGAGGATTATGTACAAGGGCGCATGAAAGAAGAAGAAAAAAAAAACAAGATGGATCAAGTGTGTACTTAAATGAAAATGTAAGGGAAAAGATCTTAGAAAAGGATGAATTGTTCAGAGGAAATAAACAGAAGAGGCTGTAGTGAAGTTTAACGACTTACATGAAAACGGAGAACGCAGATAAGGAGTAAATTTAAGTATGATAGAATAAGTGCGTCTAGGTAATACCTGCTCATCTTGCTGAGGATTACCAAGCTAGCGTTGAAATGCACAGGAAGGAAGAGAAAGTTACTATTATATATTCACCGACGCTTGCCGCTCCTCCACTCCGCCTCACTTCCTGCGTCCTCCCCACACACACACACACACACACAATGGTCCAGCCACAGCCACGCCTACAGCACATCACAGCCGCCGATACTCCCACACGTGCTTCCCACATTTCACTTCCAGCTCACCACCGCCACTTTTCCTTTCCGGCATGCTCCAACCGTGCTGACTCACCTACACACGCTACAGCGGTGGAGACAGGCTTTCATTTCTTGCGCAGTATCATCATCATCACTCACAAGTGATCCCATGAGTGCGGAAGTTCTGTGTGTGCTGATTCCATATCAAGTTGTGGTGCACTTTCGAATGCACCTGAGTTGCCTCGAATCGTTCTATCAGCGTGCATGGTAAATTTATGGAGGACGCGCTCGTGGTTCCTCTTCAAGTTCATAAAGAATAATTCAACTACATTTGTATGGCGAGAGGTGTCCCAATAGCTTTCTTATATACCAGATTAGGTTATCTTTTTTTTAATGTTTATGTAAGTTTTATAATATTTTAAGAAACTGATGAAATATGGAACATTACCACGTTGCATCAACCAGTAAATGGAGAATGAATTTCGTTAACTACAAAGTATCTTGCAGTAACCGGAGAAAATGTGTATGAAGACAATAATTAGATAGATAAATAAATAAAAAGTAAATAAAATAAATAGATTAACAAACAAATTATACTATGCCCACGCATACCGCTCTCCGTGAAAACCTCATCCTAAATTAATGTCATCATATGATTGTGTTGGTAAAACTAATTAATCAGTTTGTCTTGAAGTAAATCCATGTATTAATGTTCATTTTCGTGGCATCTACCAGGTGTCCAGCCTCCCTAAAAGCCACAGGCTTGGCTGCAGCATCCGCATCCCAAACACCTCCTACAAGATGGTGGTGCGGCCCCAGGATGACTTGTGGGTGGAGAGCCTCAGTAAGTACTCAAGCACCTTCTCTTGCATACCAACAGCTTCCTCCTCCTCCTCCTCCTCCTCCTCCTCCTCCTCCTCCTCCTCCTCCCACCCCTCGACCTCCTTGTATACCGTCACAAGGGTTGATATGCTATGCCATAACACCATTCTCACTTCCCGTCTTTCATACGGTGAAGACACTACAGCACGGGAACCAACCCTCTGACACACACACACACACACACACACACACACACACACACACAGGTTGTTAGATACCTGCAGCACAAACTGGTGTGACCCGCAACACTCACCAGGTTCTTTCTATTTTGCCTAGTCGACACCGGCGGCTGCTCTGGGCTCCAGGATGTTCAGGAGAGGGGCCTCATCGTGGAGATGAGGGATGCCACGTACACCTGCAGGGGCGACGTGTTACCTGCTAGCAGATCGGGACCTGCAGTAGCCACTATCAGGTGTGTGTGTGTGTGTGTGTGTGTGTGTGTGTGGTGAAAGAATGCAATAATTTCTAACTAGAAATTATACCATAAACTATCTCATGGTAAGGACAAAGTGTCACTAACCCAGTCGCTCCGTCTGATGCAGTTGTCCCGAAAGCTACACTGCAATATTCCCCGACAACCCTCGGAAGACTTGGGGAGGAAGCCTTGAGCTGAGTTGCGCCGAGAACGACGTTGGATGGCGCCGCTACACCCCGGAAGAGACGATGCGTTTAGGGGACCTGATGAATCCAGATTCCTTACCTATCTGTGGTAAGTCACCTTTCACGATTGTCTGGTTTCTGGTTGCATGCATAGGTGTAACTCTAGAGTTTTCTGCAAGAGGAAAAAAATTATATATATATATATATATATATATATATATATATATATATATATATATATATATATATATATATATATATATATATATATATATATATATATATATATATATATATATAATATATTGTTATGCCCACCCCTCACTCCGGGCAGGCGTGTTATCCACACAGGCACAGGTCGAGAAACTAGAGCAGCGGTGCCTCAAATAAGTCACACTCTGAACGCCAGGACAAGGCACACACACTCAAGGCCGGGGCACAAGGGAAAACATGGGCACTATTTCCTAGGTTTATTGACAAATCCTCCACAAGTACACTGCTTTACAAGTTCACAGGGGCACCACAAGTCTCCCAGGGCACGACAGGCACTCAACAGGCACTCAACCAGGCACTCAACAGGCAGGGAAACACTTCCGAAGCCGGCAGGCACACGCTGGCTTCCTCTCTGGCCACACGTCTTCGCTCTCTCTGCTTTCACGCCTCTCCCAGTGCTGCCACCATATATATATATATATATATATATATATATATATATATATATATATATATATATATATATATATATATATATATATATATGAATATCTTATCTAACAAAGACCTTCAGATAGTTCATAATCATGAAGTTGTGATTCGTGCTATACGAGTTTGGAAAGGAAGATGCAGGGGATGTATTTAATGTCTTTCGTCGACTAATTAAAATAACTTGCATATACGTACTTGTAATGATTCACTGTAATGGATCATTGAATGCAGCAATGGGTGATAGTTTTATAGGTTCGTATGTCCCGTGTAGCTCACTTGTTTATTATAAAAACCTAGCTTATTGTCAGAATTGTTTCTTTGTGGTTCTAGGTAACTATACTGATTAGTTTACACGTAATGACTGTGTGACGTCATGAATGCGGAACAGCCTTCGTTGAAAATTATCTGCGAACAGGAAGTAGTATTTTGTATTGATAGTGTGACAGTGAAGATAATCATTAGAATTTAAAATAAAAATAAAGCTCTCAAAAGTATAATATTACCTATACATGCCTGTCCTTGTTTTCATAAATGTCCAGTATTGACAGCATGACATACAATCTGTATGAAAAAGAAAGTGCACTCCTTTACTTATTGGTGTAATATAAAATCTTTACATTACTTGAATATAATCAAAGATGCCTATAATATAGTTTTCCACTCTGAAAAAAAAAAAAAACTTAACCATTAGAAATGACACAACATAAAATATTCCGGTTCTCGCACACAATAGATTACATACTCAAATCAACAGGAACAGGATTTAAATGAATCAAGCGTTTCGAACAGGGAGGTGACGTCACACCGCCACACTTCAATAATCGACATCAATGATAAATACAGATGGATAAAAAAGTTTGTGAAATTTTGAATAATGGAAATCTGGATGAAGAACTACGGCTTAACAACAGCTCTCTCTCTCTCTCTCTCTCTCTCTCTCTCTCTCTCAGGTCAATTTCTCTATATGTGATTATTTTCCTTAAATTCGGCAATTTTATAATTATTTTTTTGTGCTTATATATTTGTTGTTCCGTTCATGGGAAGAAAAGTGAGCGTGTTGTGTCATTGTGGTATAGGCAAAACCAGACAAGGATTCATTCACTCACTTTGAATCACCTGAACTCAGGAAGCCATGTTGGTTAGATCTGTGATGTGTACGCGATGTGCTGAATGAGACTGAAGTGCACAGGTTGGTGTATGATCTAATTGAACTCACTTATGAAAGATACGTATTTTAAAAAGCTATATCTAACCAGCTATTTTAGGAGAGGATCATAACGCTCTACACATACACATTTAGGAGTATTGCTTTTGATTACCCTTATGGTTACTGAAAAACTTATTTCATTGAAGTTTTCATCGCAAATTAATAGTTTTCTTGATATAGGGAATTTTTGTTAGGTGATTCGGGTCTGCTGTTTACAAATGCGTCTCACCTCGTGACCTATAATCGTGGCCAACATTGTGGTCTGATCTGGTCTAAGATAAGTATTGATATTTTCTAATGTAAAAATACGTAGTTTGTTAGGTCAAGTTAGGGCAGGTCAGGTAAGATAAGGTTAAGTCAGGTCAGGTTAGGTAATATTAGGTTTAGAGTCCTTAAGGGGATGTTCAGGCGGAGGTGTTGCTGCCCCGGCTAGTTTAGGTTAGGTTAGTGTGGGTGGTGTGATACTCCCTGTTTATTAACCATTTTTTAGGTTTTCTCCCCAAAGTTTTTTTTTTTTTTTTTTTTTTTTTTTCCTTCCTTCCTTCCTTCCTAAATTTGGCCTATTTCGCTGTTCCCCACCCTAAAACCCGACTTTCCCACCAAGTCCCCAAGGTTGATATTCTTGGAGAGGGGTGGGAATAAAATACAGAGAGAGCCGCTATTAGTAAGATTTACTAGGTTAGGTTAGGTTCATTTTCCCCACCCATAAACTTTACTTCCCAACGAATCCCCAAGATCATAGGGGGATGAGGGGAGAAGAGACAAAATGAAATATTTCTGACAAGTTTTTTGCCCAAAATCAATTATAACATAAAATACCAATAACAAATATCATAGTTTTGTACTCAAAATACAGTTTGGTTCTATTGTAAAAATTTACCAACTAAACTATTATTAGTTGAGTTATCCCTTTCAAAATTGTGCCAATTAACCATGAGACCATGGCTTATTACTATTGTGACTACTGAGAGACTGGCACCATGTCTTCAGAAGTTATGTCTATTTTTTTTTACAAAAGTGAGTTGCAGCAAACACTTTGTGAATCAAAAGCAGTTTGCTGGTTCAAAAGTAAGAAGGAATTTCAGTTCTTTCTGAAATGTTGGATAGGTCACTGCAATGCTGCCAAGGATGTACGAGACCTCCAGAACAGTTTGGAGCTTTGCCATTCTCAGGAAATCCTTTGCTTTAGAAATGAGACTGTAGTGGCCTGCATGCTGATGTGTTTCCTTGATGATCATGTATGTGTACCTGCTTTAGGACAAGAACTACAGCCTTTTCTCAGCTGGTAAAGTTCTTAGCCCCTATGCTGTGTTGTTGTGTGATACAGCAGTTAATGATAGAAGGAAAAGAAACAAGGGAAATTTTTTATTCTGTAGTTCACCAAAACTACTCGCTCTCTGGCACTCCCCACGTAGCATAGAAATCCCTCAGTGTTGATGTATGCTAGAGTTGCAATGCACTAACAGACCAAAATATGAGTGGACCATTAGCTGATATGTGTGAAAATTCTGGTGACAGGCAATGCAACTACATTATCCACATGTTACATGTACTGTACTTCTTGCATACCTTTTACATGTACTGTACTTCTTGAAAATGGACCTCTCTCTCTCTCTCTCTCTCTCTCTCTCTCTCTCTCTCTCTCTCTCTCTCTCTCTCTCTCTCTCTCTCTCTCTCTCTCTCTCTCTCTCTCTCTCTCTCTCTCTCTCTCTCTCTCTCTCTCTCTCTCTCTCTCTCTCTCTCTCTCTCTCTCTCTCTCTCTCTCTCTCTCTCTCTCTCTCTCTCTCTCTCTCTCTCTCTCATGCTTTTACATAATTTTAGTTTTATATCTGACTGTCTCATTCTTTCCAGTACGAGGTCACTCAGGAGCAGCGTCTCATTCAGGAAACCTGTGCAGCATCACCCTGGCTGTCACTCTAGTGCTGGGGTGGCTATTTCATGTCTGACCTGCACCAATTTGAGGAATCATCATCATGAAGAATGTTGAGGCTTCAGAATCAGGCACTTCAGGTAGCCAGTAATGTGTGGTTTACAAGTAGTGACACTGACTGTGAGGCATAAGACCTAGATCTAATTTGTGTAGAATTAGTGGAGTGTGATGTTGATCTAGTGTTGCACTGTATGTTATAACAAATTGATTATATTGTATTTGGGGTGCATTTATCAGTATTGGATTATGTTGATTTCCTAACTTTCTTAATCTTAAGTGTTGAATCTTTTTATTTATTTTTACTAACTGTGCACATTATTTTTTATCCTGAAGCCAAATAGATCAAGTTGTGTACTGCTGAGCTCAGGCTTTCATAATTGAATGATTGGCGTTTAATTCAATTAAGTATTTTGAGATTACCCTGGGTAACATTTAGTGTGTTATTAAGCATAATTTTAAGTAGTAACTATATTCATGTGAATAATTCTGAAGGAGAATACAACTGTTTTGTTCATTGTTACTCATAATTGTGCATCACCTTTTGAAATATTACTTATATTAACAACAGGATTCTTTAGTTTGTGTTTATAATGTATAATATAACAAAAGTCCTTATTCAGTTATGAAAAGTCATACCAACGTGGTGTATGCTGTGTGTGTGTGTGTGTGTGTGTGTGTGTGTGTGTGTGTGTGTGTGT
This sequence comes from Scylla paramamosain, assembly GCF_035594125.1. Lineage (NCBI taxonomy): Eukaryota > Metazoa > Arthropoda > Malacostraca > Decapoda > Portunidae > Scylla > Scylla paramamosain. Next base: position 27,748,823 of record NC_087156.1, on the reverse strand, counting down.
GTAATTCATCTCAGTCTTGAGGACTACATGCTGATGATCAGCAGTTATACCATCCCAATCAGAACTCAGGTTGCCTATATATGGACCAACCTGCTGACAAGACTGAGAAGCTTCTCTTTCTGATGAGAGCTTAATGCTTGTATAACTTTATGGGTAAGGCTGAGACCTCTCACTCAGTGCACACTACATCCTCTTGTTCCATAAGAGCAATGACTATTTGCTCATAGTGAGAACTTGAGCAAGGTGCAAATCTCAGCCTGCCAGGTAACAGGTAGCAGTGGTAATACTGAGCTGGTGAGCAGTGTATGTATGTGTCAAATATTTTTATTTAATGTAGACAGTTTGAAACAAAGTATGTAGAGATTTATTTTATTTATTTATTATTTTTATTAATACTTCTCTTACAAAAATATATCGGTGTGTGCTGTGAAATATTCTTTACTTTTACTAGCATCTTCAGTTTCATATAATTAATTATATATAAGGTGCTGATGTGTGACTGGGACAAGTGTCAAGGGGACATCAAGGAGCAGACAGTGTTTAGAACAATCACATACTGATAACTTATGAACCAGTAACAATATTTACTTTAAGATGTTTTCTTTCATGAGCTGCTCATGATACCACATCTAGGCCCACTATGGGTGCACTGCCAAGGGTTCTTCCATTGACCACAAGCAAGAGGTTTGGGCATCTCTGTTGTGCCTAAAGATTTATGTCAAATAGCAATATTATGGGGACATGTTATATAACCAGGAGCCCACAAGACTTCCTCACCAATCAGTTTTTCACTTGTCTACTCGTACTCAGCTGCCTTTATTACTTTATACAAAATCCTATCAACCACTTAGAGAAATAAAAAAAAAAAAGAAAGTGTAAAAAAAGTAAGATGATAGTATAGATTTATCAACATTTGTTAATTAAGAATGAACATACCACCTCAGCATTATTGTTACTTGATAATCCCAAATCTCTTCAACACAGGCTCATCTATTCTGCAGGATAGAGGTGGCTCACAGATGATACATTAGCCTCTGTCTCATGAAACTCATGCCCTTATATTTTTGCCCTAAATCATGCCAAATTTATTCTCCAACTTGCAAAAAAAAAAAATGTTTTTATCAATAAGAAATTTCAAATTCTAGCCAACTTATCTTGTAACTTCTTGCATGTAATCAGAAATATCTAACAGTTTTCATGTTTCTTCTGCTGAATGGCTCTACTGCCATTCTCATTCTCTCTCTCTCTCTCTCTCTCTCTCTCTCTCTCTCTCTCTCTCTCTCTCTCTCTCTCTCTCTCTCTCTCTCTCTCTCTCTCTCTCTCTCTCTCTCTCTCTCTCTCTCTCTCTCTCTCTCTCTCTCTCTCTCTCTCTCTCTCTCTCTCTCTCTCTCTCTCTCTCTCTCTCTCTCTCTCTCTATATATATATATATATATATATATATATATATATATATATCTATCTGTCTTTCTTTATATCTGTCTTTCTTTGTTTCTTATTCCTTTCCTCTTTTCTTCCTCCTCCATTCCTTTTTATCTCTCTCTCTCTCTCTCTCTCTCTCTCTCTCTCTCTCTCTCTCTCTCTCTCTCTCTCTCTCTCTCTCTCTCTCTCTCTCTCTCTCTCTCTCTCTCTCTCTCTCTCTCTCTCTCTCTCTCTCTCTCTCTCTCTCTCGTCTCTCTCTCTCTCTCTCTCTCTCTCTCTCTCTCTCTCTCTCTCTCTCTCTGCACTAAGCCAGTCTCCTATACACATAAAAGAAATGGAATTATTATTGAGATTCATTTCTAAAGATTACTTAGTAGCTGAGAAAGTGATACTTATTCCTCTGCTTGACATACTTCTGATAAGTTTGTGGCTTAGACTGCAGTGACTTCGCACATCTCTGTTTCTCACAGTAGCATTATGTTTGGAAAGGCATTTCAAAACCACCATGATTTATATGATCATAAGTTTTATTTTTTATTTATTTATTTATTTTTTCTCATGTTTGGTTTAAGAGGGCACAAGCTTAATTTCTGTGAATAGAATGATGTTTTTAGAATACAGTAATTCTGAAGTGATGCACTTGTCACATTTTCACACTCAGTACCTCATATGTAATAGTAACCATACATATATTTATATTAGATTTAAAGTTAAGGTTTCAGACATCTATTTATGTTTCCTGTAGATATTTAATTTTTCACTTGTATTGTTATGATGCAGAAATATTGAAGAGCATTTTATGCATACATTTTTTTCCTCTAAAATTATACTCGACTAAGAATTCAGGAAATTGCTGGTGCTCTCCTTAGATGCATCCTTGACTTGGGATCCTCTCAGTTTAATGTGTTATATTTTGAGAATTTCCTCCTGATCAAGTATAACTGAGGAAAGCCAAGATCTCACAACTATGATTTTGATAGAAGCTAAATGCTTTGTGCCACAGCCAACATTCACGTGTGGTGGAGTGTTGGTGGGTTGCAGTAAGTAGTTTCTAAGTTCATTATTGTTCTTTAAGAAAAGTCATGTGGCACTTTGTTTGAATCACAATTAGGAGTTTTTTTTTAATAAGTATGAATCACAGATACAGTACTTAGTGGAATATATAGTCTTTTTGTTCAGTCAGTGAAAACAGGCTAAGCTGTCACAGCATCTGTTCTGTATGTATAAATAAACTGATGATGTAGTGTATCCATATCCAGCTTTCAGTCACTATTTCTTTGTAATATGATTAGCCTTTCACTCTCAAGTTGGCCTAAGCTGCTGTGCTGAAAGGGAAAAGAAGCAGGAGTTGAGGCTTTTGGATCAACTTAGCCTGCAGCAAGTATAGTAACATTACTTAAAACTACAGCAATGTGATTTGGTGCTCTAGAATGACAAAGACCAGCCTTTTAAATAATGTCTGACTTTGGGAGATTTGTCTCAAGTTTACTTAGTTGCCAGTATGACAAGTGTGAATTGGAAGTAAATTGAATTGTTTCTTTTTGTATTCTAAAGTTGCCAAATGAAGCTGAACTTTGAAATTTACTTAGTCAAGTAAACCAAAGTTATTGGTAATTACAGCCCAACACTACAATAGCTGGGCAAATTTGACATTGTATGATTTTTGTCAGACTATTTTGGACTGAATGCTTAGAATTTTCACATCATTTATGAAGGGAATAACATGCATACATTTATGATATAGTAGTTCATGACAAAAAGGAAAGTGATTGGAACACACCATGCCCTAAATGTACTACATGCCCAAGTATCACTTTTTCTTACTTCATGGTGCGCAGTTAGTCAGAGTGCCATTACACTTAGGTACTCGTCCACATGTGCAAGGTGATGTCCAAGATGGTACCAGAAGAGAAAATAAGTAGACCTGCATAATAAAATATCCTGTTTATTTTTTCTTTGTTGGGATGGAAATCTACAAAAAAAGGGATTTGTAACACCTTAATCTTGTGCATTTAAGTTGCCATTTACAACATATGTAGTGGGAATCCATGTGTATTCCAAGTCCATTTTTGTCACTCATAAGACTAATTTTACTGATATACATAGCATATTAATGCAGTACAAGGATTTGTAGCATACATTGTAAAGTAAATATTTGTGGAAATATATGCAGTTATACCTGAATACATCTTTACATAATCCTGAGTATATATTTTTTTTCCATATCTTGAGGAAGAATTATTAAATGCAGAACTGTTGATATGAAGGTTGCATCTGCTCTCTCCATTGTGATGTGATGGTGGTAAAGTGGGTCAGTTAATGGTGTGCTCTTCAAGAAATGCAGCCATTAAAGATTACAATAAATAGCTGTCCACAGACCAGACCAGGTTATGTAATCACCTGAGGTAGTTATTGAGTAGAACATGCAGGAGGTTCAGCTCACCTGATCAATTAAAAGTATTGATAGTCGAGAACACTGAAGGCAATGTGTGTCAAGTTATTCCCAAAATTAGATAACACAGCTTCAGCTGCTCACCTTTGCATTACAAAATGTATGATCTCTTCTGCTAATTTTTTGTGCATGTTTCTTTTTGTTTAGATATTCAAATGTTATCCTAGTCCCTCTAGAATATATCACTATAGATGTTCATATTAATGCTGGTTGTCCCCTTTCCAGTCAAGATTAATTTCCTTAAGAACACATTAATCTTTGATGAAGTATGAAAGAAAACTGGTGTTAGGAGAGATCTGATCAGGCAGAGTATGGAATATTGTAGTTATGAATGTTAAGAGAGAATGGAAGAACAATGATTGGTGAAGAAGATAAGTGGATTTCATGGTAGAGGTTAAGACATGAATTGGATAGATAGACCAAGTCAAGACAATTAAATGCAAGAAGGTTATGTGTAGCAGGGAAGTGTATCTGCATGATCGGTTTGAATGGAGACTAGTTGTGAATGCATGAATGGAGATATGATCTCACGGGTCTCAGTAGAAGATTCCTCTGCATCTGGTTTGCATTGTGATCAGTGAGCATCTGTCCATTCATGAGAGAACACTTGTGAATGTGATTGTAATCATATAGGCACTTTGTCTCAGTTGTACCCCTTCATTGGGATTGCTGGCCTAAAGTAGAGGTAGACCATCATAAACATTCCATTTATTTAATTGAGGTTTCATATTCAGTATTCTAAGCATGGTTTGGTTTTGCATATATATTAATCCTTTTCATTGTCATTCAAAGTAGTCCCAGTTTGCAATAGAACCCAGCATTTCATTCTTCTGAGGTTTGCAATAAAACTTTGGTTACTGTGTTCTATGTAATAATGTATTTTGTTCACACATGGGTATTGACACTGATAAAGTTTGTGTAAGCACCTGCAATGCAAACTGACAGGCACTTAAATACACGAGCTGTACAGACATGTGTGTCAAAATGAAACACTTAACTTGATGAACAGAGTATGTTATAATTTTCTTGATAACAAAATTAAGTGACTTATGTAGACTAAGAAATTATGAGACTGCAGAAAGTTTACATCATCTTTCCCAATCTATCCTTAAAATCTGTAACATGACATAGGCAGATCATTCTCTCCTCCAGAGTATTTATATATGTATATATATATATGTATATGTCCTTACTTTATACAATTCTGATAAAAATCAAACCAAGGCTCAACTCAGTTCTATAAACTTTACAACAGTTTGTTCAGCAGGTGGGAGGGGGAGCAGAGACAGCTGCTGGGGTCAGTGCTGGAGGTCAGAGCCTCCAGTTAACAATTAACTGTCACTTCATCTAATTCAATGCCTAAGGTGAGAGAAACTTGTATATCCCCTGCTTGGTAAGGCTAAACTACAATATATCTTTTAAGAGTATTAAATATTGACTGATGTCACTATAGCAAGCATGTAGGCACTCTCCACTGCATGATGGTGACAGCCAGCAGGTGTCTCTGTCTGCCTGCTGCCTCACACATAGGAACTACACACACTCAAATTAACCCGTGTAGGATTAACGGACACTCCCAGTACAGAAGGCTAGTAACAAATTCCCTGTGTGAGGTGGCAGCAGCAGGCCCCAGGCAGGTTATCACACACAGCTTCTCCTATATACAATAGGTTATATATCATGTACTGCTCTAGGCAATCTTAATGAAACTTAAGATATCTGATTGAAATTACAGATAGTTTAGAGAACATAACAGATAACTATATTGATGCTGTGAGACACTTTACACTCTATCCTAAGAGATTCTACATTAATATTTGTGGACCTTCGAGTCAAGTTAGGAGGTTGGTGTAGCGACCCAGTACCTGCTATAGCCAAGGCTTTCTCATGTATGTTGTGATCATGGTGGGCACACAAAAACAGACTACAAGCTATACATGCTACTGTCATCTTTCAGTTACCACTTGTATTTTTGTGTGTTTATCTAATTTCTGTCAGGTTGATATTGTTGAAGATGCAGCAGTGGGCCAGGGAGCAGCAGAGGCAATCCCTTTTTGCCACCAAGACCGTTTAGTAGACTGTGTTCCACAGTGATGAATGACTACACAGCCTCAAGACAAAGTAGTAACATCACTATGGAAAAGTCAGACACCGAACCAACCATAAAATGTCTGATCTTGCAGCCAGTTAGGCCTCCCTGTCCTTACCTCTCCTCACCTTCACATCAGCCATGTGGTGAGAAGGGAGCTGCCATGTAAGATATTGAAATACACAGTGGAGGAGATGGGACACAAGTAATATTAAGTACTGATGACATGCTGCTAGACACCCTGCCAGGATGCCAGGCCCTACCTGGCATCCTACAAGGAAGCCAAACATTTGTGTGGCATCCTGCAAGGACAGACATTGCTAGAACATTGTCTACAGAGCAGACACTTTGTAGATCCTTGTCAGGATGCTGCCAACTACAAAAGTTGCCTGGCTGTTAATTAGATGATGTGACCCTTGAAAGGAATGTATTTCATGGTAGGTTACTTAAGACATATAGGTACAGAAGTAATGAAGTACACGAGGTACAGAATGACTAACATCTGGCTGCTCTACAGAAACTAATACAAAAATATATCCTCAAATATAAAATAAGTTACTGTTCAAGGATGAGGGGAAAATAAGTTAAAGAGATGCTGAGACTCAGTAGTTGAGTTAGTATTTGAGTGACTGAGGCAGATTCCTCAAGACCACTTGCATGTACAAAGATGGGCTCAATATACATGCACAGCTTGATGCTATTCAAATCAAAGCATTGCCTGGTCTTTGGGGGGAAGGGAGAGCTGAAGCTCTGAACTTTATCCCTGGAATGTAGGCACCAATCCACCCTTGTCCCAAGCAGGGAGCTGAAGCAACCTTCCACTGTCAACTCTGTAATTGAGGCAAAATTTCTATAACAGAGAAAGGTCAGAGTATGAGGCTACACAAAGAGACACTCAACATGAGAGTGAGGAGGCAGTAATGCCTGTCTATTCCAGTAGCTCTCTTTAGAGGGCCTGCTGAAGCAGACATATAAACTTGTCAGTCATACCATTTTCTTTAGTAGTAGAGGAAAGGAGGATTTGTCAAGGATAATGGCACTATAATCTGTTTACAGTGAATGTGGTGCTCCTTCCTCAAGCTGCCCCTTGTAGACTTTTGCTACTCCCTCCCTCACTGCCTCAGACCAACACAGCTGCCACTAAATATCAAGTGGACAAAAAATGGCACTTTGTTCAGGATACATTTCTCAACCTGTTTCACTCTGTGGTTTTTCTTTCATTTGACTGTGCCTCTTCTTCCTCTTCCTCAGCTTCAGATTCAAGCAAAAGAGTACTTCCTTCCCCCAAGGTAATTTCCTCTTGTATATGAATATCCTCTTCATGCTGCAGACGGCGTAGTGCGTCCAGGGGAGACATGGGAGTTGCAGGAGTAGGTGGGGCTAGGGTAGGGGTGGTAGGAGAGCGATGGAGGGTTAGAGAGTGAGGGGTGTCACAGGTGGGAGAAACCAGCGCCTGAACCTGCCGTGAGGAGAAAGGACACCCGGCAGAAGGGGACGCACTGGGGCTGGCCAGGTGTCTATGGGGAATCACCTCACGCTCTGCAGGGCGCCACCACAATTCCTGGAAAGATAATGCATGCAGTTTTTGTGTGCAGTAGCATGTAACACTCATATCAGGCATAAGGACACAGGTCAGACTACAATGTTGTAAATATTAAAGTAAAAAGATGGACTTCCTTAATGTATACACATGCAGACTATCACAATACGAAACTGTTTCATCATATTAAAGATCAATTACATAAATGAAAATTGAGGTGTATAGATCTGATAACATGAGAATACTGAAGCCTCTGTCACCAGCTTGCTATGACTTGACATTGTCCAGATATGATGGAGAATCTCAAACCTCAATGATGTAATTAAGAAATATGTTTCTTTTTATTGTTGTTAATGTCATCTGCTGACAAATCTTTAGTGAGGGGTGGTTGTGCCTCTTGGCCATTGCTGTCATGCCAGGCAGAAATCCAAGTGGAAATATGAAGTACATGAGTTTCATATCAAGGTTTAGAGAGAGAGAGAGAGAGAGAGAGAGAGAGAGAGAGAGAGAGAGAGAGAGAGAGAGAGAGAGAGAGAGAGAGAGAGAGAGAGAGAGAGAGAGAGAGAGAGCTATATGATTTATGCCAGGCCTCTCATTTGAAAAAATTCAAGAAATACCACTTTTCTTTACTTAGAGATGTTAAACCATAGTTCTGACTAACATCTCTAACTCATTTTAAAGTCTTCAGTTTAAATCTCCACTTTGTGAATTCTTGTAATTAATTCAACTTTGAGCTGAAAGATTGCAATTTAATGTCAACTTTTCTTTCAGGTTTTGATGGATGACTCTGGATATCTCATTGTTGGAGCAGTATTGATGGCAAGTATAAAAGTCACAATGTTTTGAATTGCTGGGCTCTCTCTCCCACCAAACACCCTAACTGGGTGATGGAAAGTCAGCAGCACTCTGTGGTTTAAAGGTTTGGTTCATTAAGTAGTCCTTTCTTCATCCACAATAGTGTTGTATTTTAGCAGCAATCTAGAAAGACAGTCAATTGCAGTGATGCTACTCTTATCACATCTAATTTATCAGCCAGTCCAGTGTGAATGCCACAGAAGATTCATCAGGACAAATAAGAATACCATAAAAGTAACAAACGTTCCAAGCAAACATTTTTCTTATATTAAAATATTTATTGCTAAACTACAACTGTGAAACCATGGAATGTATATGTAGCATCTTCTCCATGAGTAGATAAAGCATGATCAAATTGGTATTGTCAATATAAAAATAGAAATTTGGTCATTCAAACTGAATTTTCCCAGTCCAATAAACCATGAATTCTCGATGTACTATTTTCTTTCAAAATTCATTATTCATATTCTCATGAGAAAACTTGTGGAAATTAATCCATATAAAACAAAATGTATTAACTAAAAGTGGAATGGCATACATTGAGTAATAGTATGTTAGCTTATGTAGAGATTCTTGAGGCTACATCCTATCATCAGTGCTCTTGCTACTGCTCTGCTTTGCCTTGCACCACAATGTTCATTCATCCACACCTGCAACCCAGTTTTCTTCACCAACTTATTTTTTCCATCCATGATATAATTACATTAATGACATGATATAATTCCATCCATGATATAATTATCTTACATTAACTTTCCTTACCATCCATGTATACATAAGAACATAAATAAGGGAAGCTGCAAGAAGCCACCAGACTTACACATGGCAGTCCCTGTATGAAATACAGGGTGTAATGTGAGTTTCTGCAAATACTGAAAGAGGTTAAAGAACATTTATTTCTAAATAGGAAATGTTCTATACACATATGCATGCACTTTAAGGCTATGTTTACCCGTCAGAGGAGTCGAAAATATACTATGCATGTAGCTAAGGTGACAGACAGACGGTTGCATTGTCACAGCCTCTGAGGTGCCACTTGGTCAAATAAAAAATCTTATTTTTTGCAGGCTGTGGAATATTATAGTATCTTAAAACAAGACAAAAGGTGTTAAAATACATGTAATTTACTGATAAGCATTACATGACAACATTATTGCGGTGATTAAAAGTACTCCTGTAAAATGCCAAGTGGCATCATCACTCAGTTGTTTTGAAGGTCGCTCGGACTCACTCCCCCTTCTCCTTGCTTTGATGATGCCGGTATCCAGTAAATCTCAAAATCAATTGCTCAACAGTAAATTGCTCAAAATCAATTGCTTGAAAAATAATTTATCGAACTATCAATTGCTCAAAAGGCAGATTCCTCGAAAATAGTGGTTTAAGTGAGAATATCCAAAAATAAGATAAAAAAATACAACTTATTATTACCTGAAAAGTTAAAATTAAGAACGGTTACATTTCTTTAAATAAGAATATCCAAAAATAAGATAAAAAATAACTGTTATTGTTAACTGAACAGTTAAAACCAAGAACGAGTACTTTTCTTTCATAGTTTAAAATAAGAAGGGGTACATTATTACTTTTGTTGTTCTTTATACTTAATTTATATTTATAAATAAATAAATAAGAATGTATTGTTGCCAATATTTACTCTATTCGCATGAAATACTGTATGCAACACTTCTTAAATATTCTTCTACATTGTTTGTTTTATTGTAGTTTAATTGCTCTGTGCAGTCACGGTACTTTTTTCTGCCTCCAACTGTACTGACTCCTCCCACATGTTGTTCTATTCACAATTCTTGTAAACATTGTTCTCTCTTTAGTCCATCCATAAACTTCCAAATAGACGGATGATGAGGACTTATTTGATGTTGAAAACTGTTGTGCCACCATTCAATTGCATTGTTTTTTTTGCCATTCTTTCTACAACATTTTTATAACAGTTCCACATTTCATGTTTAAACAAAGGAGCATGTCTACAGCTGCATCTAGACAGCAGCCCAATCCATGTCTTCAAAATAATCCACACTACTTGAAGTTCATCTGGAAAAATTTCATTTTCAACTAGAAATTCAAATGTTTTCACAACATTGGGTACAGGTATAAATGCCAATGCAGATAAGACACGAACTCTAAGAGTAAATTCAGCACTGGTGTCAAAATTACCTTAAAGCCACTTGGTTGAATTTTTCGATAAAGGCTTTGATTGAAATGGGGAGAAAAAAAAAAACTTACTACATTTAAACATTGGAAATTCTTGTTCTATGGCCTTAACTATAGCAAATTCAAAATCAATCATTATTGTCAATGGCTGCAATATAGGGATTTTTTCTTTTTGAGCATTCAGGAACCTCTCATAGATTTCTCCGGTTTTGTTAGGTAACAGTGCGTATATGAGGGGTGTCATATTACCTGACTTCACACCATGTATTGTATACAGTTGACCAAAAATCAAAGGCACAGTTTTAAAAGTTCCATCAGCATACCAGTGCTCAGAACATTTAATAACTGATTTTGAGCAAATTACTGTCAAGTAATTGATAGTTCGAGAAATTATTTTTGGAGCAATTGACTGAGCAGTTTACTTTCAAGCAATTGATTTCGAGAAATTTACCTAAATTCAATGATGCCACGTAGCATTTTACAGAAGTACTTTTAATCACCACAATGTTGTCGTGTAAAGCTTATCAGTAAATTACATGCTTTTTAATACCACTTGTCTTGTTACAAGATACTATAATATTCCACAGCCTACAAAAAAATAAGATGAAACCATATTTGTAATTTGAGCAAGTGGCACCTCCAAGGCTGCAACAATGCAACCATCTGTCCTTCACCTCATACCTACATGCATAGCACACCCATACATTTTCAACTCCTCTGATGGGTAAACAAAGCCTCAAAATGCATATATGTATAGAACATTTTCTTCTTAGAATTACACACTCTTTCACCTCTTTTAGTAATTGCAGAAACTCGTCTTACACCCTGTATACCTACCTATTTCCACCTATGATTCCCATCCATAAATCCGTCTAATTTTCTCTTAAAGCTCCCTAATGTCTTAGCACTAACTACTTGATTACTGAGTCTGTCCCATTCATCTACCACTCTATTTGAGAACCAATTTCTTCCTATCTCTTTTTTAAACCTATATTTTTCAAGACTGAACCCATTATTTCTTGTTCTGTCCTGGTTACTGATCCTAAGAATTTTGCTAACATCCCCCTTGTTATAACCCTTATACCACTTAAAGACTAATAATATCAGATCCCCTCTTAACCTGTCTCTCTAAAGAATATATTTAACAGCTTCAGTCTTGCTTTGTAAGAAATGCTTTTTATCCCCTGTATCCTTTTTTAGTCATTCTCCTTTGTACTGATTCTGATAGACCTATATCCTTCCTATAATATGAGGACCAGAACTCCACAATGTAGTCTAGATGAGCTCTGACCAGCACCAAATATAACTTAAATATCACTTCAGGCCTCCTACTTTTAAAAATGAATCCTAATACCCTATTTGCCCTGTTTTTGGCCTCTATGTATTACTTTCTTAGATGGAGTTCAGAGCTAATCATAACTCCTGAACCTACCAGAATTTTGTTGTTTATTGTGTACCTACTGTGTGGGTTTCCTCTACCTATGCTAAGTACTTTGCATTTGTTGATATTAAACTACATTTGCCATCTGTCCGTCCATTCGTTCATCCCATCTAAATCTGCCTGCAAGGCAATGGCATCCAATTCTGACCTAATTACTCTACCTATCCGTGTTAACCACAAATTTACTAACATCACTACTAATTCCACTATCCAAGTCATTGATATATATTAAAAACAACAATGGCCCAAATACTGATCCCTGTGGCACCCCAATTGGATTTAGAGCTGTTTATTACAATTCTCTGTCACCTGTCACCTAGCCACGGCCTTATCCACCCTAACACCTTCCCATCTATCCCATGTGCCATAACCTTCCTCAGGAGCCTCTGATGGGATACCTTGTCAAATGCTTTACTAAAGTCCAGATATAGGATGTCATAACTATCAACATTATCTGCTGCCTCATACACTTTACTGTAAAAACTTAACAAGTTCATCAGGCAAGACTTACTCTTTGTGAAGCCATGCTGTGACTGATTTATCAAGTTATATTTGTCTAAATGCTCCCTAATGTTCTTCGCTATTATTGACTCCATTATTTTACTTACAACAGAAGTTAAGTTGACAGGTCTATAATTAGACGTTAAAGTTTTATCTCCTTTCTTAAAGATGGGTACTACATTAGCCTGCCTCCACATTACTGGTACCTCACCTGACTCAAGTGATTTCCTAAGGACAGAAACCAATGGATCACTAATAACCTTTGCATTCCTTAAATACTCTGGGATATATTTCATCTGGTCCTGGTGTCTTGAACATTTTTAACCTATCCATCTCCTCTTTTACTGTCTCCTTAGTTATGATATCTGTCAGCTTCTCATTCTCATCTGCTCTAAACATTTGCTCACTATTTGGCATATCCTGCATTTTTTTCTGGGTGAAGACTTAAAAAATACTCATTCAGAATTTTACTAATCTCCTCCCAAGAACTAACCAGCTCCCCATCTGCTGCCTTTAATGCACTTATTGTTTCTTTATTCTTCATCCTGTATATCTAATAAAATCCCTTGCGGTCCATCTTCGCCTGGCTGGCTACCTTTAATTCATAATTGCTTTTGTCTTTCTTCATTAAACTCCTGACTGTTCTAACTAATTCATTGTACTGTGGCCTTAAAACCTCTTTCCCTGCTTTTAATCTCCTTATATATATATATATATATATATATATATATATATATATATATATATATATATATATATATATATATATATATATATATATATATATATATATATATATATATATATATATACTTCTCTTCCATTCTATATAGTGCTTTAATCTAACAGTCATCCAATTAGGGTAATTTTTCTGTGATCTTACAGAATGTTTGTTAACTGTTCTGTATGCAGTTTATCTACAAAATATTTATACAACTCATTTACATTTACATCTCAGTCTCTTCCATCCTCCCCACTCCTTCATCTACTCGCCTTGATCTCACCTCTCCCATATCAGCATGACATGACCCTTCAACATACACATATCTCCCCCTCTCTCCCTCCTCTTGCCCTACACCCTCACACCTCACCTCACCTCACCTCCCTCATCCTGCCTTAAATGAACTCCATCCCTGGCATATAAGGTGTCCCTACCATAGAAGAGGTCCAAGTTGTCGATGAATATCCATCCCTTACTCTTACAATTATTTGCAAGCCTGCGATTCACTGTAATAGCCCTGGACAGCCACTCAGCACCAACTCCCCATCTCAGCAAGACACCACATGCCACAGGGATCCCTCCCTTGTCCCTAATCCTTTTCAAAGCCTGCCTAAATTTCTTGAACAGCTCCTCACTCCTGACCTTACCAATGTCATTTCCTCACACACTGAGAAAAACAATGGGTTTGGTCCCATCATTTTCTAAGTATGTGTCTAGCCTATCAGCTACCTTCTCTATTCCAGCCCCTGGCAAACACACCCTTGACCTATGCTTCCTATCTCTGGCAAAAAACACACTATCACAGTGTGTAACCTGACTATGACCAAGCACAAGCACTCTACCTTGGAGCAGGGTAACTGTGTCTGCCCTCCTCCTCCTTGTCTCCTCCCACCACGTCCACCACCACCTCCTCCGTCACTTCCTCCAGCACACTGAAGGGGTTCCTTGTTTCTAAGCGAGGTGCCTTGAAGACCTTCAGACTCTTGCCGCCCCTGTACACAACTGACCACTGCTCCTCCATTGCCTTACTAGGTAAGGTGACAGCATGGCACAACCCTCCCACAGGTGTTGAGATCCTCTCTCAGAACTCAGCCTGCAGGTCTGAGATCCTCTCACAAAATTCAGCCAGCACCTCCCAGATCCTTCGATGGAACTCAGCCTCCACTTCTGAGACCTTCATAACGAAGGTCTTGAGAACAGAACTAACACAACCAGATGACTCAGCAACACAAGGTGCCATGTCTACACTAACCAGCTATAGTGTCAGGGCACTGCTCACTAAACACACCCATTCGCTAGGAACCCTGACCTGAGACATCAAGCAATCCCTGCTGCAACCTACTTAAACATAAGACTGTTCACTCACTCACACTATTACTACTTGAATACTTGTATTGTGAAAAACTAACTTTTCACTCCTTTTAACAATCTATAACTCAGTCCATACAACCTGATGATATTTTGCTCCACTTTCCTACCTATTCCGTTGTATGTTTTCTCTAAATCCAAATGTTAAACATCTTGCAAAGTAGCACCTTTAATGGTTATTGTCATAAAAGTTTGAGAAAGAATTTATCTTTTGCCATGGAATCCCTTCCATTTAAATCTACATACAGCTTTATTTGCCATTTTGTCAATTTTTTGTAATAGGACTGTAACAATTTGAAGAAAACTAAAATATATCCTCATAAATCAACAGTAAAATGAGCATGGCCACTGGCTGAGTGAGGACAAGGCAGCAAAGGCTCAACATGAGTTATGCCCACACCTGCAGAGGTGAGTCCTCATCTCAGGACTCGGCGGAGCGAGCCTTACGGCCAGTGATGGTGCCAAGGACGGAGCGCAGTGTGGCTGAGATGGTGCGTGGGGTGCCTGCCCCCCGACCTCCGCGCCCCACTCCAGGATGAGCATCCAGACATTTCTGATACCGCAGCTATAAGGAAAGATATGTGATATTAGAGATTTTTAAGATCAAAACAAGAATAAACATCTGATAATTTCTGGGTAAAACAAAATTTTAGGACTGCATTTTCAGTATTTTTGGCCCAATCAAATTGAAAAATCCAAGACAAGAGTATCTCTAATGATGGATAGGGAAGACCACTATGTATCAGTTACATTTCATTTGACTTTATTTTGCATTTGATAACATCTTACTCTTGCAACCTGCTCATCTTTAATGTCTGATAACAAAGGCATCAGAATAATACAGTATTATTGTGTAATGGTTTTGTGTAAGAGACTGTGGTGAGCACCTGTGGTTTGTAAACATACTGTGGGTCTGTGGGTTGTGGAGAGAGAGAGAGAGAGAGAGAGAGAGAGAGAGAGAGAGAGAGAGAGAGAGAGAGAGAGAGAGAGAGAGAGAGAGAGAGAGAGAGAGAGAGAGAGAGAGAGAGAGAGAGAGAGAGAGAGAGAGAGAGAGAGAGACGTGCATGTGTGCAAGTGCAAACACACACACACACACACACACACACACACACACACACACACACACACACACACACACACACACACACACACACACACACACACACTGTACAGAGATCCCCTTATATCATATTGTTTATTTAATGTCAAACATGACTCTGGTGTCAGAAAAGATCCCAGAGTAACTGCTTAATACTGTGCACTTTATTTTTTTAAAAAGATTTTAAAAAATAAACTGTCTTCAGTTTTGTTCTTAAGTAACTATTTTAAGAAGCTTTTTCCCCATTTTAAGATGTCTCTTGTTATACATTTCATCAAAACACTTATAAGAGAATATATTGTTGTGACAGTTTCCCTTACCTTGCAGGCTGCTTCAATGGTCTTGCAGAGTGCCCCTGTGGATGGCTCACAGAAGAACACATGGGCAATAAACTGGTCCTGTGCAGTGTGCATAATGAAGGCACAGTGCTTCACATCATGCCCAATGCCCAAGAAAGACAAGAAACGGACTCTGCATTCAGCAATCTGCTTCCCATCATCCTGCAGGGAGAAGACATTGGCCTCTTTAGAGCTGTGTTCATCTTGTTGTAAGCAGCTTTGGCTAGTTGTAGAATTTTGTATTGCTCAATTGGGTTATATGTCTGTAATATGTCAACTTAAATAAATCTTCATTGATGAGACACTTCATAAGTGGATACCTCTAGTTCTAATTATGTTGATATATATTGTACTGGTGTCGGACACGCTGCACCCTTGCCTGCATTCCATTTCCTCACGTGGTGCCCGCTGGTGACCTGACACCCTGACTCAGGTGCCAGCCCCGGCCGACCACGCGGGAGTGAGGTGTGAGACCTTTTGTCTACAGCTGTCCTCATCTATTTCTGCCAGCTGCATGGGCTACTAGTGAGGTCACAAGCCTTGCTGACCACGTGGGCTGTCAGTGGCAACAAGAGCTCCACGAGTTGCATCCACCAAGGCCTTGCAGGTGGATGTGTGGCTCCTGGCTGCTTCACTACACTAATTATTTGTACAGTTTTATTTAATCATATCAACATACTGCAGCAGCATTACCACTGTGTTTTCCTGGCACCACCTCTACATAAGCTTGTACTAGAAGCCTATAACTAGTACAAAAATGGTGGCTGTGGTGGAATGGAATCGATGTAGTGTTATGCAAGCTTTCCTTGTCTTGCCTCTCCTGCCCTGCTACTCAAGTCATCCTGTTCACATGCCCCTGCCTGCTTCCCAGCTACTTCAGTTTCATTGCTTCCAGGTTAACTGCTATGCCACCACCACGTCTACAGTGCCTTCAGCTGCTTCAGCCTTTCTCTCAAGCTTTCTCCTGCCAAGCCTGCCCATCATCCTGTGTTCCATTATGGTTTCAAGCCATCACAGATGCATCTGCCAGCTATAATGTCAAGACTGGACTCAAGCTGTCCCTGACCCATCATCGATTGATTCGTGCTGTTGTTCCTGTCACTTCAAGACAATGGACTTCTCCACTGTCAGTCTTCACATCTGCTGCAAGTTGTGGTGTCTCTACTGACCATGTGGCTTGTTCCTGACACGTTGTCCACTTTCATCATTCACCATGTCTCCTATTTCCTGTCCATGTGGCCTTCCTGCTCATGGCTTCCAGTACATATCTGCCACAGCCCATCACACTTGACAAAGATTATGTCACCATCATGTGTATTATTATATTAATGCAGCATTATAATGTTTGCAGTTCTGTTATTTTGCAATTTATCCGGCATAGAAATGTCATGTTCTTTTGTTTTAGGCATTCAGTGATGTCCTAGTGTTTTCTTTTTCTGGCCTGTGATTTGCTGTGCTGACATCAACTTGTGTGAGTTTTGTGACTGGCCACTGTGTGCTCTCTTCTGACATCACTGCCATGTGAGCATTGTGATTTGCCAGTGTGTACCCGTTGTTCTGACATCACTGTTCTGTGAGCCTTGTGATTGGCTATAGTGCATCCATTATGTGTCTTATACAAATAAGCACGTCTGTATGATATGAACTGCATGTCACGCTGTGCTTCCATCACCCCATAAGTTTTACAGGCATAAGGGGATACCTAGGTGGGTGGCTGAGCATTACACTACACCCTTGCCTGCATTCCATTTCCCCATGTGGCACCTGCCAATGACCTGATGCCACGACTCAGGTGCCAGCCCCAGCCAACCATGTGGGATTGATGTCCAAGACCCTTTCTTTGTCTACCTCTGCCAGCCACATGGGCTACTAATGAGGTCACAAGCCTCTTACTTTGCTGGTCATATGGGCTCTCAGTGGTAACAAGAGCCCCATGAGTCGTATCCACCCAGGCCTCAGAGGTGGACGCACAGCTCCTGACTGCTTCACTACAGTAATTATTTGTAGTTTTGTTTAATTATATCAATATACTGCAGCAGTGTCACCATCATGTTTTCCTGGCACCACCTCTACATAAGCACGTACGAGAAGCCTATCAATTAGTATAGTATTAATCACATTACTTGGGTTTCTCTACCCATAAAGGTAAATGTGGATTATCAAAAAGGACTGGCCAAGAAAAATTAAAGCTGATGCTGGAAAACAGAAATATGCAAGACTTGGGTGAATGTAAGAAGCCAGTAACAAGAAGCAGCAGGAGACTCACAGTGTTGGTGATGGTGACAGTGGAAGGTGCAACAGCCACAGACACATTCCTCCAGGGAGGTGGGTTGGCTTCTACAACTCTGTCGATGGCTGTGTTGAGGACTTCCATGCCAGAGGGCCGCTCCACCTGCAGCAACCCTACATACTGCACTCGCATCACTTTCTTGGGCTCCTCCATGGGTGTTGGGAAGGACTGGGCTGCAATATTGATGATGAAATTTGATAACTGAACTATGAGCTTAAACTCCTTGATTTTTACATTTCATACTAATAAAAAGAACGGATAACTGAACTAAGAGCTTAAACTCCTTGATTTTTACATTTAAATACTTAAGAAAAAAAACTCAATAAATCCAGGCAATACAAGCACGGAAAATTTGCTTGTACTAAAAGCTTTGGTGATGTTTGCAACAAGACGAACAGCTTTACTTACTTGAGATCATCTGGGGATGGCGATGAGTACGGCGGTTTTCTGTGGGAAGGTTGGTGGGGCGAGTCAGCCGGCTGCTTCCCCCTCCTCCCCCGGAACCTGTAAGGGAGGGATGCTGTGTTTAAAACTGCAGGTGTGTGGCAACTTACCATTCAGGGTCACTTCCCAAAGGATTCCTGTTACAGTACAATGTTGCAATCAAGTATATGTGTCACCAGCTTTCAAGAATTTACACTGGACCACACTTGTAAACTCCCTACAGCTTCATGGGCATGTCTCATACACATTTTCATTCTAGTCAATGGAGTATCCTGTACGTAATTTGTAAGCTTTTTTTCCTTCATGATTTAGCACTCCTGGCTACCAATGAGTGGGCTGTAGATGGATAGAAAATGTGTTGACACATTTTGGGATGACTTAGTAAGGTTGCTGAAGCCTATCAGTGTGTCTTCAGCCATGCCTGAGATGATGACTCTGGGGACAGACTGATCAGGTGGTTAACAAAGGGGGATCATTTTAGGAAGCAGAAGGGGCACCACGTAAATATGAACAAAAGGATGAATTTTTTTGTCACTAGATGACTCATAATGGCTGGTGGGTTGAGATATTGGGGATGGAAGGGATGTTGTGGAGGTTTGGAGTGGGGCTGAAAAACAGCTTGGAAACTTGGTGGAAGTATCAACATATAACACATTTCCTCAGTGCAAAGGTAATCTACAACCCACCTGTGTCTAGAGGCTTGTTCAAGTTCTGTTGGAGTGAGCGTTCGATCATTATTTTCTTGCAAATGTCCCTCAGGGTGTTGGCAATGGTGCGGGCAGGGGTGTCACACCGGAACACGTGGCACATGTGCTTCCTGGACACTCGGTCCCGGGCAACATATGCAAAGTCCCTGCAACAAACACATGCACACTCATTAAGTCATCGTATGTTGCAAAGGGATTGGCCAATGCAATCAGTGTTTACACTACTCAAAAGCATGACAGCCATAACAAAAGAGAAAACACTGAAGTAAAGTAGTGGTACTTCAATTCTGACTTAACACACTGAAAATAAACATAAAATGATAATAATAATAATAATAATGATAATAATAATAATAATAATAATAATAATAATAATAATAATAATAATAATAATAATAATAACAGCAGCAGAATAAATAGATTTACTATCAAAGATATACACCTATACATGACATGGTAAGAAGACTGGTCATGTTGCTTTGAAACATATCAATCATTTTACTGCAGTGCAATATTAAGGTTTAAAAAAGAAATGTAAATTTTTTAAGTCACTGATTCAAGTGAAAAGTGTTAATGGTAAATACAAACAAACAGTAAAATTCATACACACACAAAGGAAAAAAAAAGTGCTGGTGATGCTCAGGCAAGGAATTGCACAACATTAATTCACACTTCCTGGCCATCTATGATGAGTTGACACATTCCGGGATGCAACTTTCTGTGCTATTATTTTGCACTTGTATTCTGAACACCTGAACAGCATGATGCAAGGTGTGTTGGTCCAAGCAACACCAAATGCCACTCATCCTTGATCACAATGCAATGGATTACAGTTTTCTGAGGCTGTAAATGGGTGGAGTCAGGCATGCCAATGCCAGCAGTGGGAACTTTAAGGAAAGTAGTAAATCTATCATCAATAAAAAGTAATACTAATAGCAGGAACTGAATAACATAAAGGTATACAATGTTCCTCTATACACTACTAACATAACTTTCATAACTTTTGTACCTTTCAATGATAAAACTCTTCTCTCTAAATTGCATTACTACAAGCTGGCTGATATATATATATATATATATATATATATATATATGTATATATATATATATATATATATATATATATATATATATATATATATATATATATATATATATATATATATATATATATATATATATATATATATATATATATATAAATTTTTTGTCCACCTAGAATGTTATGTTAAGACAAACATTGTAGAAACACAGCAAAAGCTCTTAATTTCATTCAATTGTGATGATGTTTCAAGATATACAACAATCCCATCTTCAGGCAAAAAAAAAAAAAAAAAAAAAAGTAAAAACATTACAAACTAAAAGACTTCTCTTGAATAGAGCGAGGAAGTGACTGAGTCTCTTACAGAGAGCTGGGAACCATCCAGGCTACTCTCATCACCAACAAATGATCACAAAACTTTTTTTTCTAAGGAGAGCTCCTATTTGCTATGACAGAACAATGCAGAAACTGTTTACTATTTACAGTTACCAAGTCCAAAAAAATGTATACACAAACAACCCTACCCAGTCAGCACATAGTGACATTAGAATTAATTTTAGTTCTATATTGATAAATTAACAGATCCAACTACTGTACATTCTGAGATCTACTTCATTACTTGCTCTAAACATTTACCCAAGGAAAATGTTCCTTTAAGGAATTATTAAATTCTTTAAGTCTTTAGGTCTCAAGATGGGATTGTTGTATATCTTGAAACATCACAAGTGAATAGAACAGAGCTTTTTGCTGTGTATCTATAATATCCTTTATAATATATATATATATATATATATATATATATATATATATATATATATATATATATATATATATATATATATATATATATATATATATATATATATATATATATATATATATATATATATATATATATATATATATATAAAGCTTTGGGTTCAAGGTTCAAGGACAAGCACCTGATCCAATGCACCATCATAAACATCTTTTTCATTCCAAGTTTGAGGTGTGACAGGATGAGGGGGAATGGCAGAGGGCTGACCCCTTCATCTCTGCTCAGTTTCAAGGAGCCCGGGTCAGGGGGAGCCACAGTGGGAAATACAGTAGGTGAAGCATGCTACTGGAATCAGTGATCACCTAAAAAAAGGGAACAGCACAGATGGAGGGAGGCAGAACAGTCCAAATATAACATGCAAGGGAGGAAGGATAAAAAATGTTACCTCTCCCTGTGGTTGTCACCCACGCCGCAGCAGTCAAGGGGGAAAACAGACCCAGTCAGAGATGTTACACATCACTAAAGATCAGTCAGATTAGCAAATTTCAATTACAAATTTCAATTACAATGCACAGTTCATGAATTGTGAAGAATGTGACTCAATACAGCTTTATAAATTTCATTTCATACTTTACAGTCTATTTCCACTAATAAAACTGCTCACACAAATTCATACTGTTAATGATTATGAGCCAGACATACTTTTGTATGTAATTCCATCACCTGAACCCCAAACAAAAAATTATGAACCAGATAAATTTAGTGTGACCCCATACAAGAAAGTCAATAAATAAAAAAATATAAAAATTTTGCAAATTAATTTCCACACCAAACACTGCAATGGTGCTACCTTTGGAGGCGGCCTTGCCTTGCCTACGTTAATGGTTTCCATTGTCTTAATACAGATAACTGGTAGTGAGGCAATTACGGATTTTTTTCTTAATGATCTTCACACAATTCTACCAGTCATACTGGGACTGATGGATCATTAAAATAAAACATGCTAATCACAAGAAGTAACAATTAGTGTTTGCACCTAAACTTGATACATAAAGTAAAATATACTATTATTAACTTTATCAAGTCTATATAGGGACTGAAATATGGATGAGGAATCTGCCTAATATAGAACTGTACTACGCAATAACCAAATCATGTGTGGGAGTGTCTGAACTTCGGCGTCTGAACCTCTGCGTGAGCGTCTGCCCCTGATCTGCCTCACCTGCCGTTGTCCCTGCCCACGCCCCACACGCGGATGGTGTGGATGGGCTGCGTGTTGAGCACCGTCAGGTTCTCAGGATCCACGAGCTTGAGGGAACCTTCATCCAGATCCATGAAGAGGTCCTTGCCCTGCAACATACAGCCATCGTTACACTAGATCATAATTATGTCAAGTAGCCATAGGTCAGCTGACGTGACTGGTAGGAATCTCTCAACCCATCGTCTTCCATACGAGCACAAATAACCATCTGTGCTACACTCGAGTTGTGTACTTCGTAACAAATAAGATAATATGCAGAGTAATAACAATGAAGTAACAGGAAAAAAACAGCGCCATGTTTACTAATCAATAACAAAATAGAGATGGACAAAGCGCGGAGACACTGCCCATCTGAGCTCCAAGAATCGAAGCATCGAACTTACTATTGTTTCCTGATAGAAGTCTAACTCACCATGATGATAATCAGTTTTTGAATGGATCAATTTTTCCTTCCCGTAAAAGGTAAACAAATAAATAAGAAGTAAACAGTTTGGGAAGGGAAAGTCACAAAACTGTAACAGGAAAAAGCAAGGTCATCCGCTCATTTGGCGACCAGTGACGGTCAAAAGAATATAAATTATACGCGCTGCTACATCAACACAGACACACACCCACACACGTGACTAATGATTGAAACTGCGATACATACGAGTGGTACATACGCGGAATTTTGATTAAGCTTAGCATGTAGCACAAAAAATGAATTTAGATATGGTTTACTTTGACACACACACACACACACACAGTATTATTACCAGTCACCGATACGCTCGCCATCTGTCAGGAAAAAACCATGAAACTTTTCTTTATGCTTCAGATTCAATTCAGAAGCTCACAACATCACAACTTTTCTGACAGTTCTGCGTACATGTAATCGTTTTCTTTCTGTCACAATCTCACAGAAGCAAGCCATTCGAACACACACATACACACACACAAGAGAGAGAGAGAGAGAGAGAGAGAGAGAGAGAGAGAGAGAGAGAGAGAGAGAGAGAGAGAGTTGAATGCTACGTATATGCTTTTACGTAAAAGTTGAAACGTCCCTCTGTAATACTAACGCGAGCGGTAAAAGTGAACCGCCCTAAAAGGATCACTTACAAAAAGGCTGAATAAATAAATACTCCACTAAGTCATTCCAAAAATATTTGAGTTGTGGCCGATTACCATCCCTCTTGATAGTGTAGGGGAGATGAAAGAAGAGGAACACAGAGGAACACAAAGAAATGACAAGAGAAAATAAAAAAAAAGGAAGACAAAGGGGTAAAGAAGAGGGAGAGTATACGAGAAAATAATTACGAGGAAAAAGAAGAAATAAAAGTAAGTGTACAGTACGTGAGAAACTAGACGAAGTTAATTAAATCAAAACAAAGCAACTCGTAATAATTAGATAAAAAAGAAACAAACAAACATTAAAATAGTAAAAAAACTATGAGGAGTAAAACATCATTGGAATAAAGAAAAAATAATGAAAGTTAAAGGAAGCAAACAAAAGCAAACTGTAGCAGTGTTGTGGAAAGCGAATACTGACAGGAGGAAACAACGGTGGTAAAGACGAAGTTATGCCGAGACCCCCGAGGGAAGGCGAGGGAAGGAAGTGGAGGCAAAGTGGATGAAGTTAGCTAAAAGGGATACACGGGGACGCAGTGGGCGGGAGGCGAGGATTGGAGGGGTGGAGGGGGTGGCGGGGTGAGGGACAGGAGTGCAGTGGGGAAGCCGTGAAGCTGAGAGTGAGACAAAGAACAGATCTGGAAGACCGAATGAAACAGTATTGTGTGGTTTGAAACAACATCAAAGAGACAAAGAACGAATCCGAGAGGCCGAATGAAGCAATATTGTGTGATCTGGAACTGTATCAGAGACCACGGCAATATGAACCGTGCAGAAAGCAAGACTCAGTTAACAGAAGAGAGATAAGGGGAATCTATCGTAGTGAAATCTATACCAGTTAAAAGAAAAAAATACACGATACAAATACGAAGAAATACGAAGAAAAACGAACGAAACGAAGCATAGTGAAGCAAAGCTGATGAAACCGAGGATGGGAGGAAGGAAAGCAATGCAAAAAAGAAGAAAAATAATGAAACTCATGCCTACAGCAAATCCAATTTAGATAAAAGTAAATCCTTGCGAACATGGGCGAGGGGAGTGCAAAAAAATAGAACATGTCGGCCGGTAGGAGGGAGAGAGAGGGAGAGGGAAAAAGGAGAGGGAGGGAAGAGAACAGATGACGTTTGAGGAAAAAAAGGAAGAAAAAGAGAGGAGGCATTCATAGCTAATAGTGCAGGAAAAGACTAATATCGCCAGAGAGAGAGAGAGAGAGAGAGAGAGAGAGAGAGAGAGAGACGAGAGAGAGAGAGAGAGAGAGAGAAACGCATACTCACATCTCCCCAGCAGCCGACCACGTCCAGCACGTCGCGGCGCCCCACGGAGAGGTCCACGATGCAGCGGTTCACGGCCTTGGAGGAGCGCTCAGGGGTCAGGTCCTCCTCGGCGATCTCCACCCAGCCCAAGGAGCGTACGGCGAAGCGGATGGGACGACCCCCACTGCCCTCCGTCACGTCACTCCGGGCCGGGTAGCTCCTCCTCCTGCAGCCACCACCACCATGTCAAGTTAATATCTCTCTCTCTCTCTCTCTCTCTCTCTCTCTCTCTCTCTCTCTCTCTCTCTCTCTCTCTCTCTCTCTCTCTCTCTCTCTCTCTCGTGAACTACCTTATAATCAGCCAACAGGTTTTCTGTCACCTGCAGCTACTCCTGTGTTTCTCTCTCTCTCTCTCTCTCTCTCTCTCTCTCTCTCTCTCTCTCTCTCTCTCTCTCTCTCATTCAGGTTTTATGTTTTAGCAATTTTGTTGTAATTCATATAACTATTAATAACGCTGTCATCTAACCTCTTATCTTGATTTTACTTATAGAGTTTTACATTTTTTATATACATGCCCTACACGTACTGTAAATGTAATGGAAAATAAAATTAAAAAATTTCTCTCTCTCTCTCTCTCTCTCTCTCTCTCTCTCTCTCTCTCTCTCTCTCTCTCTCTCTCTCTCTCTCTCTCTCTCTCTCCCTCTCTTGTTCCTGCTGCTCCTTCTCCTTGCCCTTCTCCTCCCCACCCAGTGGCGCCACTTCA
The DNA here is from genome assembly GCF_035594125.1 of Scylla paramamosain. NCBI lineage: Eukaryota > Metazoa > Arthropoda > Malacostraca > Decapoda > Portunidae > Scylla > Scylla paramamosain. Next base: position 27,723,209 of record NC_087156.1, on the reverse strand, counting down.
GCCACCTCGCTTCGCCGCCTTGCACAGCTGGCATAATGCCACAACACAATCAACAGAGGCAACACCAGCCTGGGTCGGCGGCTCCAGGAGGGCGAGGCGGAAGGGAGACACTCACTTGTAGGCGTTGTCGAGAGCAGCGGTGCGAGGGCGGGAGTCCGAGAGTTCCGAGAGAGCGGAAGAGGTGTTGCTCCGGGTGACGGTGCCGCCCACACTCCCGCTGTTCTGTTACGGGTCATGAAAGCGCCCATTATCACCCACGCCCTAACTCCTTAACCAGCTGCTATTAGACCCACTCTGTTCGTCCTCATCCCGCCCTTACCACACGTGTAACACTTGTAACGTATTACCTCAGGGGAATGTTCTCAATGTTAAGGCTTACCTGGTCTGGCTCCCTGTTGCGGCGCTCGGCCCTGAGAGGCGCGGGTGCCACGGTCTGGGAAGGCTCTGGCGGCGTGCGGGTGATGGTGCCACTCTTGATGTGCCAGTAGTAAGGGCCGTCGTTATCTGGAGGAGGGAGTAAGAGAGAGGTTATCGTTACCAAGTGCCTCCCCGCGCCACTCCCTGTTAAAGATCCGGAGTGACTCTTGGCTGAGTGTGAACGAAACTTTAATGAACTGAAAAAGAAAATGTGTGTCTAGGCAGAAGGATTCATGACGCACTCACGTTACACTCCTTTGTCCTCACGCCTTTTTTGGCGCAGCGCGACACCGCTCCATCCAACAGGCACCACCATCACCACCACCGTCACCACACTCCTCCCGCTGCCACTGTCCTCACCACACTCCTCCCTCAGCCACTGTCTTCACCACACTCCCTCTGTCGCTATCCTTACCACACTCCTCCCTCAGCCACATTCCTAGCATGACTAATTTAGAGGTGCAGGTGCGTGTGCGTGCTGGTGATAGTGGGGATAATGCTTGCTCCCCCCCTTCTTTTCTTTCTAGCTAGACACGCACACACCAGGTATACATATATAAATTCGACGATCAGACTATAACAGAAGAAAGTCGCCCTTCAGAACGTATCGATTACACGCATTCAGTCAAGGGAGCCAACACTCACGTGTCTCCACAAGCATAACGGAAGTCACGAGGTTAAGCAAACATTTTTCAAGGCGGGCAAACATAAGTCTGGTCTGTGTGCTAAGAGACACCCTTGCAGTAAGTGGTGCATAGGCCCGTATTCCGAGACACTCTGCTCTCTCATCATGACTATTTTCCAAGGCCACATGAATGATTAGCCGTGTTCTCAAGTGTGTTTCTCCTTTTAATAATGTAAAAATCATGTTAATTTGTACTTAGAACCGTAAAAACAACCTTAAAAGCCCATCCACTATTAAAGAGCTTTGGAAAGGAGTGGAAATCCGACGTAGAAGTGTTTCGGAATATGGTCCATAACACTACTTATATCCGTTTTACGAAACTTATGATCAATACCTTGCTAACGACCCTCATCTCTTATCCTCCTTCCGCACCTTTTATATAAGTGCTCTAAGTGGCCCTGAACATTAGTAGTAAGCTGAGGTATAAGTGTGTGTGTGTGTGTGTGTGTGTGTGTGTGTGTGTGTGTGTGTGTGTGTGTGTGTGTGTGCCAATTCTTGGTCTCACCTTCGTGCTTCTCCCAGCCAGCGGGCAGTGAATCCTCGGTGGGAGGGTCAACCTTCTCGCTCCCGTCCCCTCCCTGGCCAGTCCCACGCTTCAAAGGCAAGGCATACAGGTCCTGGAATGGTCAGATGCGTCATACTCTCACACACACACACACACACACACACACACACACACACACACACACACACACACACACACACACACACAGACAGATAGACAGACAAAGACAGACAGACACACACACACACACACACACACAGAGTGACAGACAGACAGACAGATAAACACACACACACACACACACCACACACACACACACACACACACACACACACACACACACACACACACACACACACACACACACACACACACATACACACACACACACCTGGGTGTGAGCCGGAGTCATGTGTGGGATGTGGGTTGGGGACTGGCGGCTCTGCTGGGAGGAGGTTGAGGAGGAGGTGGAGCCGCCATCAGTCACCACCCCTGAGTCACCACCGCCCTCGGGAGGTGGTGATTCAGGGAAGGAACTCTTGATCTTGTCCTCGATGCTGCAACACCCGAAGCAACACCATCAGCACATCGCCACCACATTTGACACTTACAAGACAGTGTCACGATAATATAATCACGCCCACTGCATCCCAAAAGGTCGAGGAGCAAAAGAACTGTGAAAAAAATGTATTAGTCACGACTTACTCTACATCCTTGGTCGGCGGCTGGTCCTGCTGGTGCTGCTGCAGGGAAGTGACGTGCTCGATGAGGTCCGGCTTGTGGAGGTTGTAGCTCAGGCCTTGCTTCCTCCCCCATTATGCTCGACTCATTGTCCAGCAGGCTGCCGAGGAGAGACACAGAAGAGTTACATGGAGGAGGAGATGGTGTGTAAGGAGAGAGAGGGCGAGAGGGAGAGGGCGAGGGCTCAGGACGTAGGCTGAAGAGAAGGAAGTGAATAGCGGAGGCGCATTCTGATCTTTGATGTCGGCAAGTGCAAAGGCCACAAAAAAGGACATGTGTAATAGCAGGACGCGCACGAACAAACACAATAAATCAAAAACAAAATACTGTTATGAAATTAGCAATCATGGAGTGCAAGGGCAAGGGAGGTGTGAGGGGGGAGAGTGACGTCCTTACCCCAGGGAGGAGGAGGAGGAGGAGGGGCATGAACGTACCCAGTGTAATGACTAATGCCCCTATCATCCCCAACTCCACTTCCCTCTCCCCTCCCCTGACACCCTCCCGAGGCCAGATCTTGCCCTTCCTCTTTCCCTTCCTCACTCTCCTTTCTGCTCTGTATCTCCTGTCCCTCCCTCTTCAGCGTTCCCCCGCATGACACACACGGGTGACCTTACATCGATACACACGCCTGACCTTCACTCGGCCACCGTACAAACACACATGACAGTCGGGCTGGAAATCTGTTGTGACAAGAGCGGCGCCGAAGAGTCCCGCCAGCCCCACCCCCGCCCCACCCTGCTGCCGTTCAAGGTCCATCGCCGTGGAACACCCAAGCAACACTGAACCAATTACACAGTAGTCCTTCACCCGGCGACCCTCAGGGACAAGACACTTTCCTGGAGCGACACCTCAAGGCATGTGTGGATGATACAGTGTGTGTTTGTGTGTTTGTTTATGTGTGTGTGTGTGTGTGTGTGTGTGTGTGTGTGTGTGTGTGTGTGTGTGTGTGTGTGTGTGTGTGTGTGTGTGTGTGTGTGTGTGCCTATTTAGATGTGACCTTGGGCACGACGATGGCCCTCTAACGCCCAGCCACGCCCTGGGCCGCCGCTAACACCGCCACACACCAAAAAAAGCCCTTTGGATCACGGGGTCAGACGGAGCACCACAAGGCGGCTCGCCACGCCCTCCTGGATGGCGACTGGAAGGGTGGCCAGGATGCATGGAAGGGAAGGCGGGCGGGTTGGGAGGCAGAGCGGTGGGAGAGGCTTGGCGACAGAAAAGGAAGGAGGGGCGGTAGAAGAAAAGTAGTGGAGAGGAAGAGGGAGGGGGAAGAGGACGGGAGAAGAGTCAAGGATTCCAAGACATCCAAGGTGGGGGCGTGGGGGGCAGAGAGAGAGAGAGAGAGAGAGAGAGAGAGAGAGAGAGAGAGAGAGAGAGAGAGAGAGAGAGAGAGAGAGAGAGAGAGAGAGAGAGAGAGAGAGAGAGAGAGAGAGAGAGAGAGAGAGAGAGAGAGAGAGAGAGAGAGAATTGCGTTTACCCATTTTTGTATTAATACAAGATTGAGTCATACTTTGTGTGTGTGTGTGTGTGTGTGTGTGTGTGTGTGTGTGTGTGTGTGTGTGTGTGTGTGTGTGTGTGTGTGTGTGTGTGTGTGTGTGTGTGTGTGTGTGTGTGTGTGTGTGTGTGTGTGTGTGTGTGTGTGTGTGTGTGTGTGTGTGTGTGTGTGTGTGTGTGTGTTTCAGTGCCAGGGAGGGCCAGCCAGAGCTGTGCCCTTTAGCTGGCCAGAAGCGCTGCGTCACCACTCCTCCTCGCCGCTACGCCCAGTAATACCATCGTGACATTTCCCAGTAACGGGCAAGTACAAGGATAGTGGACAGGTGTGACTCTCGATGCCCGCCGCTCCGCCCAACAGCCACCACTCCTAACCTACTCTACCAACGAGGCCCTGCTCCACCCTATCCTGCCTCTCCCTTGCCTTATCCCGCCAGCCATGTCTCGTCCTGCCCTACACAACCCTGCCTCAGCTTCTCTTAACCTGCCCCGCCAGCCCTGCCCCGCCCCGCCTGACCTCCCAAACACGCTTTATTCAAATACAATTAAAAGGAAAGACCTTCAAGACACACAGTTCCCTCATTCCACAGTCCCTGCCTCTGCCCCGTCCACCCCTCCATGCCCAGCCCACCCCTGCCCACCTCCACCGAGGCCACGCCCACCGCCAGATGGTGAGGGCGTGACCTGACCTCATGCGGCCCCAGGACATCACGCCTTCAATGACTCACATTACACAATATGACCTCAAGTGACCTGACCTGACTTAACTGCCCCGTTCCTCCTTCAGCCAGCTGCCCTCCCACCTCGTTTGATATCTCTCTCTCTCTCTCTCTCTCTCTCTCTCTCTCTCTCTCTCTCTCTCTCTCTCTCTCTCTCTCTCTCTCTCTCTCTCTCTCTCTCTCTCTCTCTCTCTCTCTCTCTCTCTCTCTCTCTCTCTCTCTCTCTCTCTCCTTGGTTGCCCTTCTCGTCCTCCTTCCTTCTCCCGCCCCCCGGCCCCACCACACCTGCCTCTCAGCCCACTAACACTTCTCACACCTTTTCCTTCCGTGTTATTTCCAACGTCAGTTCAAACATTTACTCTGCGTCTTCTCATACGTATTATTTCCTCGCACACACAAGGCCTCGTCTCCTTCTCCAAACGTCCGCCTTGCAGTCTTGCTTTTCCTAACTCCCTGATCTCTTTTCCTTTGCACCCTCTCCCTTCCACAATACGTTCCATTCTCTCTCCTTCTTTTTCTCTTTCTCAGCATTCTTCTCCTTTCCCAAACTCTCCCCATTCTCCTTCCCATCACGTCCTCCCCCGAAATCCCTAATGCCTGCTGAAAGCCTCCTGACACGCCCCATGCACGCACAACTTCCACACCTTATGCATTCTTGCCTTCATTCCCCTCGCCCAAACCCACCACCACCACCACCACCACCACCACCCTACCACCTACGAGTATGCTCATCGATACCAGACCCCTTCCTTTCGTTCCCTGGCTTTCTATACCTTGCTCTTTACCTTCTGCACTCCTGGCACGCCCTTCCCTCTATCTCCAAGCCCACACACGCTCCTCTTCGCTGCCCTATAAGACACCTACCCCCGCTCCGCTCCACTCCACTCCACTCCACTCTACTCCGCCCCGCTCCGTATCTGCTCACTCCGCCACACCAGCAGGTCTCACCAACATGACCTTGATTTGGGAAGAGTAATCGTCTTGCGTTCCGGGGCACTGTTGCCTCTTACTACCTGAATGCTGCACTATTTTTTTGTGGTTTGTTTTTACTTTCTCTTAGTCTCTGCCTCGGTATCAGTCTCTCTCTCTCTCTCTCTCTCTCTCTCTCTCTCTCTCTCTCTCTCTCTCTCTCTCTCTCTCTCTCTCTCTCTCTCTCTCTCTCTCTCTCTCTCTCTCTCTCTCTCTCTCTCTCTCAGGAACAGGTCACCTGGAACGAAGACCGAAGTTTATGTGGTCTGCATTTCTGATTGATCTTAAACCTTCCCTCCTCTCCTCCATCTCCTCTCTCTCTCTCTCTCTCTCTCTCTCTCTCTCTCTCTCTCTCTCTCTCTCTCTCTCTCTCTCTCTCTCTCTCTCTGCGTACCTGTTGTTCTGGTGGTCGGCCTGGTCCAGGTTGGTCACAGGGCCACTCGCTACGTCGACCCCCATGGAGCCCACGTCCAGCTGCGCATAGTGGCGTCGGTTCCTCACGCTGGCGGTGCGGTTCAAGCTGCACACGTGGTCCAACTCAGAGTACAGCGAATCTGAAAATAATGAGACACACCCTCACTCACTTATTCATTTCTCTCAGCAACCCAAACAGTCACTCTCTTTGACACTTGTTAAACATAAATACTGCATCGATTCGTGTCTTTTAGCTACGCGCACTTGTTCTCTAAGCATTCTCTCACTCACTCACACGTTCTCAAGCAAACACGAGCTTCTGCTCTTATTTTCTCAAATTTCCAGCATCAATCTTTCATACACACGCACTCAATCAATCGCTCGCTCACTCACTCCTTCTAATATTAAGCACTCATGCACACATTTCCTCAATTTGCACTCAAGCCAAATTATTGTCTTGTTGCGGCGCCATGCCCCATAATCAATCAGCCTTCCCGCGCTAACATGCACACACGCACATTCTCACTCACTCACTCACTTGATCCTTCATCCTTTCCTCTCCATCACTGATTCATTCAACTGCTTACTCACTTAATATTTCATCCCGCCATCCATTACTCATTCATTAACTTAATACTGCAAGGCTAAAAGTTGAATCTATCTATCTATCTACCTGTAAGTCCTTCACTCTTTCACTCCCTCGTTCACTCACTCAGGATGCCTCACTTAGTGCATTCCTGACACCAAGACCCAGTCAGCTACAAGCAACACTACCACTTTCTCTTATACCAGTGTCCCAGTAAAGTGTTCAGAACCCCCCACCTCTCTCTCTCTCTCTCTCTCTCTCTCTCTCTCTCTCTCTCTCTCTCTCTCTCTCTCTCTCTCTCTCTCTCTCTCTCTCTCTGATCTTTTCACTCCGCAAGCCACTCCTCAATACTTTCACTGGCTCTACAACACCCATACACTCACATACTCTAGGCCATTCACTCAGCTGGCAGCGCTTACCACTCACCCCACCTCAGCACCCTCATTCACCCTGCACAGCCGCCTAATTAACCTTGCAACACCTTCATTCTTTCGCTGTTTATTCTTCCTGCAACACAATCCCACAGCAACAGTATTCACACACAGGCACCGTATCCCTTTTACTACTCTCTTTTGGCGTACACACACACACACACACACACACACACACACACACACACACACACAAACTAGAGATCTGCAAGAATCGTCCGCTCGAACATACTCATTCTCTTTGCAACATTTGATCGTGCAATCCTCGCTCCCTCCCTCGCTACCTCACTCACTCACCTCCGCAACTCCCCGTTAACCGCGGAACACTCGGCAACATCACCTGCAACACTACACCACACCACAGTACAACTCCGCAACGGCATTATCCGTATCTGCAACACTCCTCGGCATTATACACCAATCTACCAAGCATTGCAAAGGATACCACAGCATACCACAGCGCCTTCCACAGCCCCACACAGCAGCATCATAAAACATCTCATAGCGCCACAGCACAATGCTCATAGCACCGTAACACAACATCACAAAGAAGCACCATAATTAAGCACTTCACAGCACCATAACACAGCCCTCCACAACACCATAATACCTCTCCATAGCATCGTAAAAAAAAAAACTTCACAGCACCATAACAGTCCTCCACAGTGCCATTACATCTCTCCATAACATCGTAACAAAGAACCCCACAGCACAAAAACACCTTTCCACAGTATCATAACAACACTCTACAGCACCACAACACAACACTACACGGTACTATATAACCAAACAGACCACAGTCCCATAATGCAACACTCACCAGCATCGCAACACAGCACTCGAAACCCCTCCAGGACAAAAGTTACTCTGCAAACATACCACCACCACCACCACCAAACACGGCAAACAAAAGACCTTCCACTGCATTAATAATTTCCAGCACAGCATTTCAGTGCACTTCACGAGCATATTAATCAGATACAACACCACACAGTATCCCGCAGCACCACAGACGCTCCACATCACTTAAATATTATCACAGCAACAATCGTAACACTGACAGCAACGCACACCAATTTTCTTAGCACCGCAATATTCTCCCCCACAATCTGAGCACTTTATACCACAGCACCATACGGCCTTCCATAGTGCCACAATCTCTCCACCGCGTTCTCAACACTCTATACCACAGCAGAAAGCTCAAGACAGCACCACACGACCTTCCACAGTACCACAATCTCTCCTCAACCATCTCAGCGCTCTATACCACAACAACAAACATAACACAGCACCACACGACCTACCACATAACTACAACCATTACACCACAATCTCAGCACTCAATGCCACAGCAACATGCGCAATACAAGCACAACACGACCTTCCATAGCGCCACAATCTCTCCACCACCATCACAGCAACAACAGCAACGCTCACATTAACACACAACGATTTCCGCAACCTCGCCATCCAAGGTTCGTATTCTGAAACGCTTCGGAGCCTCATCTCAACTTGTAGTAATAACTGGGAACTTTCTGGTATGTTTTCGTGATTCTAGAGACTTAACAAGGAATCTGCATCGTTACAGGAATAAAGAACAGCCTTACGAACGTGAATAATCATCCCTGTGGCCTTTGAAAACAGTCTTAATGAGAGGCAAAAGCGGTTCAGAATACAGGAACAACAATTAATATAGCAACTTAATTATCAACAACACACAACATCCCAGAAAGGCGCCATCCTTACCACACTCACCTAAGGCGGCCAGGCCACCATCCAGAGTGTCCTCGCTGTTCCTGTTGAGGGCGTCGTCCAGTCGGGGGTCAGCGCCACCGGCCAGCGTGTAGTTTGGGTTCTCGAAACTCAGCACCCCGTTTTCTGTGAAGGAAGAGAGAAAAGGCTGGTCAGCAGTCAGCGTAAAAGTGGCAAGAAGGACGCAGTATTTTCTCTCTCTCTCTCTCTCTCTCTCTCTCTCTCTCTCTCTCTCTCTCTCTCTCTCTCTCTCTCTCTCTCTCTCTCTCTCTCTCTGTACTATCATGCAAGAATTAAGGGTTACAAAGAAAAAACTAAATAAAAGTAGTTACAGTTCAAGTACCAACTACTCGTATCTCTAGAAAGTTACAAAAATATACAATCTCTCTCTCTCTCTCTCTCTCTCTCTCTCTCTCTCTCTCTCTCTCTCTCTCTCTCTCTCTCTCTCTCTCTCTCTCTCTCTCTCTTTCTTATTTACTTACAAACGCACAGAATATACATTTTTTCCCCTCCATATAAAGCCTATTATTTCCTAAATGTTCTCGGCCCGAAATTTAATATTAGTCTGGATAACCCCATCTGTGTTTGTCATCCGCGTTGTTAGTTGTGCTGCATTATGCTGCATTAAGTTTAACGTTGTAATATGATCACTCTTATTTGGACATTGTTGAAAATTATTTGGCTGGGATATTTTACGTTCGCATTTGCAGTGTTGTCCTTTCCGTGTGTGTGTGTGTGTGTGTGTGTGTGTGTGTGTGTGTGTGTGTGTGTGTGTGTGTGTGTGTGTGTGTGTGTGTGTGTGTGTGTGTAAGTTGAAAAAGCCGTAAAAGTTTCATGTTTTTTTTTCTTTTTATCATTACACACACACACACACACACACACACACACACACACACACACAGTTACCATAAAGGTTGCCCTCAAGGTGGAAGTGAAATAACTTATTTTCTTTTTTTTTTTACATTTTTTTTTTTTTCCTGCGTGTCACAAGCACCCACCGAGTTTGGTGAGGAGCGCCGATGTGTGTGTGTGTGTGTGTGTGTGTGTGTGTGTGTGTGTGTGTGTGTGTGTGTGTGTGTGTGTGTGTGTGTGTGTGTGTGTGTGTGTGTGTGTGTGTGTGAGAGAGAGAGAGAGAGAGAGAGAGAGAGAGAGAGAGAGAGAGAGAGAGAGAGAGAGAGAGAGAGAGAGAGAGAGAGAGAGAGAGAGAGAGAGAGAGAGAGAGAGAGACACTATTGAATTTCCACCACCATTAAACTATTACTATTACTGCTACTGCCATTATTATTATTACTACTACTACTACTACCACTACTACTACTACTACTACTTCTAATACTACTACCACCACCAGCACCACCATCACCACAACAACAACAACAACAACAACAATCATCATTCCTTCCTTCCTTCCAAAACCACCGCTGAAAGCTTCACTATCCCGAGCAAGGAAGGAAAGCAGAGTAGAGCAGAGCAGAGGGTGAGGAGGGATCTGGGTGGACAGGTGTAAGGGAGAGAAAGGGACGCGTGAGGCTGTAAACTGTTGATTGTGACAGGAAGGGGGTCAAGGTCATCTGGGGCTAGGGGGAGGTGAGGCGTGGCATGACGTCGGGGGGGGCGGGGAGGGAAAGGGGAGGCGGGAAACAGGTGGCCGCCTATACTACCACAACCGCCACCACTACCTCCCTCTCCTCCTCCTCCTTCTCCTCCCCGATGTTCCGCCTCAGCAACTTCGAATTTAATTGGTAGAATTCCAAAGGCAGAATTGACGATGCTTTGAGCGAGAGTGGAAAAACAGGAAGGGAAAAATAAAACGCCATGACTCTTAGTGGAGGAGGAGGAGGAGGAGGAGGAGGAGGAGGAGGAGAGAGGGGACATGGTGAGGAAGGACCACATAAACGGTGGAGGTAAAATTAAAAGTAAGATGCGGCGCACAAAGGTTAAGGAGAACACGCTACCAAGAAGGCAAAAGAGAGCAATTAAACGATGATAAAAAAGAAACAACACAGGATAGAGACTGGGAGGAAGAAAGAGAGAGAGGGAGAGAGAGGGAGAGGGAGAGCGTACCCGAGGGAGCCCAGGTGAGCGCATTAAGAAGGATGAGTGAGCAAATTAAAGACGAATGGCGCAATTACAGTGGGACTAACGCGGATAAATGAAATAAGAGGAGGAAGAAGAGGAGGAGGAGGAGGAGGAGGAGGAGGAGGAGGAGGAGGTGGTGGGGGTGAGACAATTCAAGGAGACGGAGGCTGCGAAACAACAGGAGTACCGTGAACAAATACCCGGAGCAAGAAAATGACCAGAGAGTGAGAAAGAGAGAGTCAGCGGCGGAGAATCGAGCGAGCCAAGCCGTCGACGTGAGGCAGTGAGCGGGGCAGGGGGCTCGCGGGTCACGGGCGTCGTTGTGTCATGATCTTGTGTCTTCAGAATTAATTACGTCAGGTGTATTTGGGCCATTGTGGGGCATGGGGGCACAGGGCGGGGCGAAGGGCGGGGGTGGATGGGTCAGAGGCGGTGGGTTGAGGGTCAGAGGGTTTGCTGGGTAGTGTAAAGAGCAAGAGGAGGGTCGGTGGGTGAAGAGGGGCTGAGGAGTGGTGGGTGATAGGTGGAAGATAAGAAGCGGCAGACGAAGAGCAGCGGGTGAGTGGTGATGGCTGAAGGAGTGATGGATAATTATAAAACGTTGGGTGAGTAGTAATGGATTTGAAAGGTGGATAGTTAAGGCGGTGTATGAGGGTTTCTGGGAGGAAGGAGAGTAATGTGGGGTAAGTGAGAGTGGATGTAAGGAATGCAGCACGATGGGTGAGGGTGGGAGGGTGAGGGACAGTGAGTAAGGGGAGGTAAGCACTGGGTGGCGGGTGACTGAGGTGGGGGATGCAAGCAGGCAGGCAGGCAGGCAGGCGGCAGTGGGGTCAGGGAGATGTGAGTGAGGGCGTGGATCACTAGCGAGAGAACAGGTCTGAGTGAACTTATGAGTGAAACTTTTCAAAGGGGCACAAGCTTCACCCGGGGACCCCACCAGGGCCACGGGGCGGGGCACTCACCACCCATACTTCTTCCCGGGGCGGAGTGGCGCGTCAGCTTCACGAGTCGTGTATGTAGAAACTGTTAAAGGTTGTCGCGGGTTGTCTCCTGCTGCGGGCCACGAGGGGCACGTGTTCCCTTCCTGACCCTTGCTCCGCTCCTCCTCTCACCCCCCTCTCACTCTCCATCTCTCTCTTTTTTCCCCACAGCGGCCTCCTTTCTTCTTTCAATATTTTATTCACGAATGACTCAACAGGCAAGCGCGGCACGCCCACACCTCCACACCACGCATCCCGGTGAGGCGAGGTGTGGGCGTGGGTGTCGGGAAGGCGTGCGGGAGGAATGCGAGGGTGTTGAGGTTGATGGATGGGCAGTGAGAGGAGGGCATGGGGCGTGTGGGAGTGCGGGGGAGTTGTGATAATGAGCATGTGGGGCGTGGGGAAGGGTGGGCTAGCCGTGATGGACAGACCAGGGCGGCGGGCGGCAGGCTGACCACCTTCACCCCTTGCCCACTAAGACGAATCGTGCGTGTCTATTATCAGTGTGTGTGTGTGTGTGTGTGTGTGTGTGTGTGTGTGTGTGTGTGTGTGTGTGTGTGTGTGTGTGTGTGTGTGTGTGTGTGAGCCATGAACCTTCGACCGCCGGCACGTGCAAACACACACACACACACACACACACACACACACACACACACACACACACACACACACACACACACACACACACACAGTAAAAGAAAACTGGATAAACTCGTAGATAAAGGAGACAGGACCACACCATTGTAATATGCACCTACGACTCTGTATATCACAACTAGGTAAACACGAGAACGCACACACACACACACACACACACACACACACACACACACACACACACACACACACACACACACACACACACACACACACACACACACACACACTACAAGAGCCACTGGTATGTACGTCTCCTAGCGTAACTTTCTGTCCAGCCTAAGGTCAGACCACCCTCACCCCCAATGGCGTAGTAGGGGAATGTGTGTCTATACCCTTCCCCTCCCCCCATCCCCGCTACACCAGAACTCCGGGGTCAGCAGGGCGTGGCCGCGGTACGCACTCCCGGATACACCCACGACACAAACTTGATCTCATTTGGATGCACTGAACGAGGTCATTTTCTGCTATTCATTCCTGTCACCAACGCCACTGACAATGCAAACATCTCTATTGTGGTTCCTAATACTTAACCATTTCACCGCTGGACAAATATTTGCTATATCCACCTACGACTTTTTAGACACTTATTCATGTGCTAGTCTCTTAAATACGAAGTTCTGTGACCTATAAAAAAAAATTAAAATAAAAGACAACTCTCTTTTTCTTTTTTTCACCCATGGAAACTTTTCTTTTTTTTTAACAGCGCTCACAATGTTAAGAAGGGAAGACTTATCTCCAAACTTTGTGATCTTGCTCTTTTCTGTCTTGTCATCAACGTCACAGCGGCAACCAACGCGAAGTGTACTGTAAAAGCATCGGCACTGAAAATGAACTAAATGAACCTAAACCTAACCCAACCCTCAGATAAAAAAAAAAAAAAAAACGCAGATGTTTATTTCAATAGTATCCCAAGAAACAGCTCCAGCATATCATCTCTGCCGCCTCTATCGCAAAGTCTGGCGTTTTGTTCTTTATTCTGTCTTGTCTCCAGCGCGAGGTTTGGTGCTGCGTAGTAAAGGAATTTAACAGATGCCTTTGTTACAGGTCCATAAGCCTCCTGGTGTGTGTTTTTCTTGTGTATTATTTTGTATCTCCACTTCCAACACTACTACTACTACTACTACTACTACTACTACTACTACTATCACTACTGTAGTCACATACACACAAAAAAAAAAATAAATAAATAAATAAATAAATAAATAAATAAACACATAAATATAAATCTATCACCACCACCACCACCTCCATCACAAACACTATCATTACTATTTCAACCACAAACATTACTATCACCAAGACATCTGCCACGAACATCACCATCACCAGTCGACCATAAACACCAATACGCCATCTCCCAGCACCATCGCCACCAAAGTCACCACCACCATAACCATCAGCATACCATAAACACCACTATACAACCACCATCGCCACCACAATCCCATCCCAATCACCACAACCACCACAAACACACCAATATGTCGATGGAGTAGCTCGTATCTTGAACTTGTGAATAAGACTGTACATATTTAATCCATCAACTTGTGTACGTATGCATATATCTATTTTATACGTCTCTCTCTCTCTCTCTCTCTCTCTCTCTCTCTCTCTCTCTCTCTCTCTCTCTCTCTCTCTCTCTCTCTCTCTCTCTCTCTCTCTCTCTCTCTCTCTCTCTCTCACGTATCCTGCAGGTGCACTGAGGTAGGGAGACCGTCTTGGTTCCTTCTCTCCATTACTCACCTGAAAAGAGAGGAAGGGAGGAAATGCATTAATACGAGAACATGGAAAGAGAAAATGACCTTAAGATACACGATTACCCTTCATCCTTTAGGCCACCCACTCTTGCAACCTTCTCTTTCTCTTCTCTCCCTTCTTTCCTTCCCCGCCCCAAATGTCCCGCCCTCACCGTCCCTCACCCATGCACCGCACACCACCCCTCCTCCTCCTCCTCCTCCTCCTCCTCCCTCCTGCCCCCTCATCACTATTTCCTTTTTGAATTTTACACCTAAAAATTCTCAGGCAACATTATCTGCAGTTACTTGTTCCGTGATGGGAGGAGAGAAGGGAGGAGAAAAAAATATGAAGGCAAAACATGAAAAGCAAGTGGATTTGATGTGGTGTACGTGTGTGTGTGTGTGTGTGTGTGTGTGTGTGTGTGTGTGTGTGTGTGTGTGTGTGTGTGTGTGTGTGTGTGTGTGTGTGTGTGTGTGTGTGTGTGTGTGTGTGTGTGTGAGTGAAACACTTCAGCCTTGTCTACTTTCTCCTTCCTGTACGTCACAATAAAATCCCAGTGAACCAGAAGAGGAAAAGGTGAGGAGGAGGAGGAGGAGGAGGAGGAGGAGGAGGAGGAGGAGGAGGAGGAGGAGGAGGAGGAGGAGGAGGAGGAGGAGGAGGAGGAGGAGGAGGAGAGAAGGTGGAGGGGAAGGAAGAGAAAGACAGATAAATAATGATAATAATAATAATAATAATAATAATAATAATAATAATAATAATAATAATAATAATAATGAAAATAATAACAATAATAATAATAATAATAATAATAATAATAATAATAATAATAATTGCAACGAGAATAAGAACAGGAAGAAGAAGAAGAAGAAGAAGAAGAAGAAGAAGAAGAAGAAGAAGAAGAAGAAGAAGAAGAAGAAGAAGAAGAAAATAAAAGAAGAAGAAGAAGAAGAAGAAGAAGAAGAAGAAGAAGAAGAAGAAGAAGAAGAAGAAGAAGAAGAAGAAGAAGAAGAAGAAGAAGAAAAAAATAAAATAAAAAAAATAAGAAAGAAGAAGAAGAAGAAGAAGAAGAAGAAGAAGAAGAAGAAGAAGAAGAAGAAGAAGAAGAAGAAGAAGAAGAAGAAGAAGAAGAAGATAATGATGATGATGATGATGATGATGATGACGACGATGATGAAGACGGTGATGAAAAGAAGAAAGAACTCGAACAAAAATAAAAATTAGAACAGAAACGGGAAAAAAAGGAAAAACACACAAAAAAACAGCAAATTGAAGATGTAAATAAAAAAAAGAAAGAAAAAATACGTGGGAAGTAATCAAGGAAGAAAGAAAGAGAGGGAGAGAGAAAGAAAGAAAGAAAGAAAGAAAGAAAGAAAGAAAGAAACAAGGAAGGGTGGAAAAAACGAAAGGAAAAAAAAACAGAAAGACAGGAAAAAATCTGAAAAGTAATTAAAAGAACACGGGGGATGATGGAGGAGGAGGAGGAAGGGGAAAAAAAACAGAAAAATGAGAAGACAAATCAAATACAAGAAAACTAACAAAGAAAAGAATTACACTATGAAAAAGAACGGATGGAACAGAGGAAGGGGAAAGAGGTAGCAGAGGAAGGAAACGAAAGAGAAAAGACGAAGAAGACGAAGAAGGAAAGTTTAACAGCAGAACACCATTTGAGACGCAGAAGAAGAAGCAGGAGGAGGAGGAGGAGGAGGAGGAGGAGGAGGAGGAGGAGGAGAATGAAAGTTAACAGCATAACAGCACAGTATCAAGCAGAGAGAGAGAGAGAGAGAGAGAGAGAGAGAGAGAGAGAGAGAGAGAGAGAGAGAGAGAGAGAGAGAGAGAGAGAGAGAGAGAGAGAGAGAGAGAGCAGCAATACATATTTAGGGGAAAGAAAAGAAGGGGAGGTTGGGGGACCAGTTTCTTCTCTCTCTCCTTTCCACTCATTAGCATCCATTTGTAGCACAAGAACCAATTGTACGCGATGCACGCCCTCCGCCCTCCGCCCTCCCGCCTCAAGTCTTCCTGCAGAGTAATAACGGGGAAGGACGCGACAGTGCAGGAGGGGTAAAAATATATTCATAATGACAAACTACCGCTAAGTCTTCTGTGGGGAGGAGGAGGAGGAGGAGGAGGAGGAGGAGGAGGAGGAGGAGGAGGAGGAGGAGGAGGAGGAGGAGGAGGAGGAGGAGGAGGGGTGTCGAGGTCTTTTAGTGAAGGGAGTTAATAATTTGTCTTCGTTATAAAGTCCTAATTACCTAAACACTGTCTCTCTATCTGTTTGTCTGTTTGTTTATTTAGTTCCTTGGTTTGTTGCCTTCCTCTGTGCTTCGTTATTAGTGCACGAGTAGTCTCTCTCTCTCTCTCTCTCTCTCTCTCTCTCTCTCTCTCTCTCTCTCTCTCTCTCTCTCTCTCTCTCTCTCTCTCTCTCTCTCTCTCTCTCTCTCTCTCTCATGCAAACACACACTCAAACAGTCGCCACCATTACTCAACCTTGATCCGCCCGCAGTGACGTAACGTAACGCTAACACGGAAAACATCGCCAGCTTGGGACTAACACGGCGCGGTGGCGGTGTTGCTGCTGGAATGACAATGAGCTACGCCGCACCTGCCTAGGAGACAACAAGGTGACGGGTGCCCAGGTGGGTCATGTGGGCAGGGCGGCACGCTGGAGGATACGAGAGAGAGAGAGAGAGAGAGAGAGAGAGAGAGAGAGAGAGAGAGAGAGAGAGAGAGAGAGAGAGAGAGAGAGAGAGAGAGAGAGAGAGAGAGAGAGAGACGGACGGACAGACCCCCAGCCAACCAGCCAGATAGATAGACACATACAGATAGACAGACAGACAAGCACACCAGCCAGCCAGCCAGCCAGCCAGCCAGACAGACAGACAGACAGCCATAAAACAGCAAACCAAAAAAGTGACCTTGAGAACTAATAAAGAGAATGAATGACCCGTAATATTTGCCCCTCAGCTGCGTGTGTTGAGTAAATGAGGCATTCCAAACACACTCATTAGATCGTACCCGCTCCTCCACCCCGCCCTGCGCCCCTGCCCTCGGTCTACGCTGGCCCATAGTGCAAACAAGACCTTATATACTCGCTAACCCCAGCCCATGTTTGCTATCAGCGCTCCTGGCCCGGTAAATAATCCTTCCATTACGGTGAAAATGACAGTACTTGCTGCATATATAAACTGTAATGTAGTAAATCACTGCTCGTAAATTCTCTCTCTCTCTCTCTCTCTCTCTCTCTCTCTCTCTCTCTCTCTCTCTCTCTCTCTCTCTCTCTCTCTCTCTCTCTCTCTCTCTCTCTCTCTCATGCAAACACGTACGCCCAGGAATAGCAAAAACAGGCAGGAATGGTGACCGCTCAAATGCCACAGGGACGCCCACACTCCCCCACAAAACGCACAGTGGATGAAAATAGCCAGCACGGTGGAGGGTGATTCAGTGCTGCGGGGCGGCTTTCAGTGGAACGCTGCGGAGGGAGCGAGGAGGCAGGGGGAGGGAGGGGAGGGTGGGGGGATGATGCCCGGCCCATGATCACAAACCTTCTGCTGATAACGGGATACTCATAAATAAAGATATTGCAGAGAGAGAGATAAAGAGCTGTGTGTGTGTGTGTGTGTGTGTGTGTGTGTGTGTGTGTGTGTGTGTGTGTGTGTGTGTGTGCTGCGTCATTCGAACGGTGTACCCATTCCATGCGTGTCGGGGTGAAGGGAAGTTCCCTAAGCGATGGCGGGCGTGGCGGTAGGCGGCGGTGGGCGGCCTTGAGGGTGGGTGGCATGGGGGTACTGAGCGGTGGTGGGTGGAGTCCCCATACCCACCCCTTACTTCCCCCTTACCTGCTCCACTCATTCCTATACCCCCTTCCCCGTCCCCTCAACCCTGCCACACTTCAAAACAGGAGCTACGAGGGAATCCCTGCAGCGCCTTCCTCAGGGGACGCTGGTCAGGTGTTAATGGTGAGCACTGTGTACTTTCTCCCACACTGGCCCTCCCCTTCCACTCTACCCTGGCTCCTCTCCCCACCTCCCCTTCTAGCCCTTCCCAGACCCTGCAACCTTAAGCATGTCTCTTCCTCTCTCCCTTCCTGCAACACATCCCCTCAGCTACTCTGCTCCTCAGTGAGACACGCACTACTTCGCAACACAACCGAGGGGGAAAGAAACACAGCATTAGTACTCCGGGGAATAACAAAAACGCTAATGATGGAACTCAATGTAAAAACTTCAGCAGCAGCTCCGGCACTCACTCACTCACTCCTCGCTGCCTGGCTCATGCACACGACATACCTGCACACACACACACACACACACACACACACACACACACACACACACACACACACACACACACACACACACACACACGCACACAAGAAAGGAACATAGATCAGGTCAAACCAGTGCTGAGGACCAAAGGGAAAAGCAGAGTGATGGGTCTGGTATTAGAGAAGACGTGGAATTCCTGTCTTCCTCTTCCCACACACACACACACACACACACACACACACACACACAGAAACCGGATGTTACATTCATAAAACATTCACAAGTCCTCCACGTATAATGTTTCAGTAGTTGCATATTTTTTTTTCCTTTCCATAAAAGTAAAAGTAATGATGGATTGTGGTGGTGGTGGTGGTGGTGGTGGTGGTGGTGGTGGTAGTGGTGGTGGTAGTGGTGGTGGTGGTGGTGGTGGTGGTGGTGGTGGTGGTGGTGGTGATGGACGTGGATAGCTGTGGTAGTCGTAATAATAATGATGATGATGATGATGATGATGATGATGATGATGATGATGATGATGATGATGATGGTGCAATTTCTACTACTAATAATAACCAAACTTGTATTCGTTATTGTCGTCATTATCATTTTTGTTCATCTTTGTCCACCTCCTCCATTTTATACAGCTTATGAATAACCGCTGTAAGATGAAAACATGCTTCTGACAGATAATCTAATTTTGAATACTCCTCCTCTTCCTCTTCCTCTTCCTCTTCCTCCTCCTTCCACATCATTACCATTACCACTATCATAATAACAATAATTTTTCCAGGTTGGTGGGAATGATAATACTGATAGCACAAACTCTCTCTCTCTCTCTCTCTCTCTCTCTCTCTCTCTCTCTCTCTCTCTCTCTCTCTCTCTCTCTCTCTCTCTCTCTCTCACGTTGTTCAATCAGGGTCTTCGTGTTTCCCATCATTTTCCAAGCACGAAGTAAACTTGCTGACGTCACGCAGTTAATACGGGACCATTACCAGCTCAGCCAAAACGGGACTATTAACACACCGAGTCCCGTCATGCCGAGTGAGTCTTTTTGGCGCTTCGTCATTGAAACGGGACAAGAAACACGCCCCAGTAGCTGCCGCACACCTTGCCTGACCCGCCCCCGTCACACCGCACCTGCACACGACGAACTCTATAGAATGTACGGTGATTGAAACTTGTCAGCTACCCAGCCTTCCAGCCACACACACACACACACACACACACACACACACACACACACACACACACAATATCCATGGAGAAAACCTGAATGCCACCTTGTCTAACTTGTCAACAAAACCAGTAGCGAATGTTGCTCCCCACCCTCTCTCTCTCTCTCTCTCTCTCTCTCTCTCTCTCTCTCTCTCTCTCTCTCTCTCTCTCTCTCTCTCTCTCTCTCTCTCTCTCTCTCTCTCTCTCTCTCTCTCTCTCTCTCTCTCTCTTTCCAACTGCTTTCTCTGTGACGCCCCGAAGTAACCTCTCAGGTATGTGTCTGTGTCTGTGGTGGGGAGGGGAGGCGCGGGGTGGAAAGGTGCTCCTCCTCCCTCTTCTCTCTCTCCCGTTTCTCCCCACCACCACCGCAACACTCTCCCCGGAGCCTCACACCCGCCGGAAGTTGAAGATCCACCACCACCCCCACCCCCTCCACCCCCTGCCCCCACCACCCGCGGCGGCGATGGCTTCCCTTCTCACCTCCAGCACACGACACCACCCCACGTCTGCTGCCCCCACTGGGTCTCCCACCGCTCTTCCTCTGCAACAAGCCATCACCTCCCCCTCTCCTTCACCGCCTCCCCCAGCCCACTCCGGCCCTCCCTGAGCCTACGTGACCTAACTCCAGCCGCAGGTCACTGGTAACTAATCATTATATTTATACTGGTTATTACATCAAGGTTAAGTAGCTCTCACCTCACCTGGCCTTACTTCTCCCTGCCTCTCCCTGCCCCTCACTCCGCGGCCCTGGCTCGTGTGTCCAAGTGCAGCATTCTCCCTCACTTCCCTTTCCCCATTTGACAGCGAAAGTTTCATCCCTCACTCCCTCCCTCTGCCTCTCTCCCTCCCTGCCCCTTCCCTCTCCCTGTGCTGCACACGAGCCTTGCGTCAGTGAAGCAACCCGGATCCCGCCGCCCTTCCTGTGACTTTCCTGCCGCGCGTCCCACAACTTCCTTACTCACAAGCCCCCACCTCGCTCCCCGTCCCTCCTTCCACCCCATTACTATCCCATGTTTTACCTCACCCCCTGCACTCATTTTATCTCCTATCTGGATCTGGGGCGAATAACTAGCGCGGCCTGGTGGAAGTGTCGGCAACATCACACACAAACTCTCATGACGAACGCAACCCCGGGGCTGGCTGCGTGGCTGAGTGGCGGGACGGAGGGACGGAGTGGATGGCGGGATGGAGGGACGGAGTGCTTGTACCGCTGGCGGGAGTCGACGTACTCAGCGTTTGCCGGGGAAGGACGGGCGAGGACCTCAAGTCAATGCTGGGAAAGTATTTTAATGCCGTGCCACTTCCTCGACCTCCATACACCCACCCACCCACCACCCACCCACCCACCCACACACACACACACACACACACACACACACACACACACACACACACACACACAGGTACGTACGTATATACTGTACAGTACATACTACAAAGAAACCTTCAATGCGTTCAATATTCCAACACGAGTGATGAAAAAAAAAATTGCAGGGCCATAAATCATAACGAAGCAAAAACTCATTTCAGCGAGTGAGCTTTCATTCAGATCCGACCGAGGGTGAGCAAAAATGAATACATGCATATCGTATTCAGATTTACCGCCACGCATATATACATCCCAGTTTCTAATTCCAAATATTTCCTTTGTTCTTTTATGTGCAGCTATATATACACTTTCTGCAACTCGTTCTGGTCCTACCGTGCTAGCAGTAGTGGGCCAAGTGGATGGGGGAGGGAAGGGGGGGGAGCAAGGTGGGAGAAGAGAGAGAGTGGACATAGGGAAGGAGGGAAGGAGTGGAGGAGTGACGATGCAGAGGGGTAGAACAAAAAAATGGATATTAATAAGGAGGTACAGGTGAGAGACCGGGGTATCAGGCAGGGGTCAGTGGCAGAGTTGTGAGGCAGGGCAGAGGGACGTTGAAAGGCAAGGCAGAGTTGTGAGGCAGGGTCGTGAGGTAGGACTGTGAGACATGACAGAGAAACACATTCAGAGATGGTTATCAAAGAAGGGCTAAGAGATAAAGTTGAAAGGAAGAATTGTGCGACAGGATTGAGACAGTTGTGAGTTACGTTAAACAGGACTGTGAGGCAGGGAAGACAAACAAATTCAGACAAGATCATCAGAAAGGGCTGAGAGAGGAACAGAGTTTAAAGTCAGAATTAGGAGGCAGGGTAGAGAGGCAGGGTAGAGAGGCAGGAGCAAGGCACAGGAATGTAGGGGCATGGGTGAAGGACAGCAAAGTGGTAAGCAGGCGGGGGCAGGCAGGAGTGGGGAAGCTGGCACGAAGGATGAAAAAGGAAACAAGGAAACAAGGCAGAACGAAACAGGAATGAAGGGAAATGTGGGAGGCAGTGAGGGACGAACAGGAGAGGAGTAAGAGGACAGGAGATCAGAGGAACAGGATTGACCGCTCCGTTCAGTCCTTCCTGCTACTTGAACCCCTACCCTGCATCTACCGGGTCTTCTGCTGCCCCCTCCCTCCTCCCCCTTGCTGCTGAGTGCATGCATTTATACAACTGTGCTCGCCGGGTCCCCTCACCTCGCTGGCTTATCCCCTAGTGATTTGTGCTGCTCCCTCACTGCATCTTGTTTTCCCCACCCACTACCATCACAAATACTACCGCCACTATCCTATACTACTTCTACCATTACTACTACTACTACTACTACTACTACTACTACTACTACTACTACTACTACCATCACCGCCGCCGATAACAACAACTGAAGCAACACCGAAACAAAGCAGAGTTGCAAAACTTTAATAAGAGGAAGGATTTGTGGCTTGGTGTGATTGATGGCGTGTAGTATAAAAAGGAGGATGGGAGGAAGGAAGACAAGGAGGAGGAGGAGGAGGAGGAGGAGGAGGAGGAGGAGGAGGAGGAGGAGGAGGAGGAGGAGGAGGAGGAGGAGGAAGAGGAGGAGGCGGAAGAACATCCCACCGTCGCTGACCTTCGTGTGTCGGGATTCACGCCAAGTGTTGACCCGGAGCTGTGACGGAGCTTTCATCACTCCTTTCATTCTTTTTATCCAACCTCCAACTCCTCTTACTCCTCCTCCTCCTCCTCCTCCTCCTCCTCCTCACCTTATACATTCTCCACCAACACTACCTTCCCCTCCTCCTTCTCTGCCTCCTCCTCCCATCCACTCATCCTGTGACCTCTTCTCCCTCTCCTCCTCTTGTTCTTCTTTGTTCAACTCCTTCTTCATCCTTCTCATCGTCCTCTTCCTCTTCCCCTTGTGCATTCCTTCCTTACGTCAGACAATCAGTCCTTCTCATTCCTTTTCCCACTATTTCTATTTTTTCCTCACGGTTTTTCCCTATCATTTCCATCTTCTATTCCCCATATTTCTTTCCTTCTCCCTCAATCCATCATCATCATAACTCAATTTACTACTACTACTGCTACTATTACTACTACTACTACTACTACTACTACTACTACTACTACTACTACTACTACTACTACTACTACTGCTACTGCTACTACTCCCTTCTCTCTCTCTCCTATCTTCAATGCCCTTCCTCATCTTTACTCCCCACACTCCCTCCTCCCTCCCTCCCTCCCTCCCTCCACGTCTCATCACCTTCCATCACGTCTCATTTTTCATTCTCTCCCCACAACCCTCTCTCTCTGACTTCAATCCAAACCCTTTAATTTCTCCCCCACCTCTGCTCCTCTGCTAAAGCCAACTGTTACCTCGGTGTCTCTCTCTCTCTCTCTCTCTCTCTCTCTCTCTCCTCTCTCTCTCTCTCTCTCTCTCTCTCTCTCTCTCTCTCTCCTCTCTCTCTCTCCCCCAACATACCGTTTTTGCGTTTTTTGTTCCCTACCACTCCTTGATTCCCCCGCACCATTCCTCCACTTCCTCCCCCTGCAGAGGTCAGCCGTAAGCTTCTTCCTTCTGGAGGTGACGCGAGGTGAGGTCTCCCATAAAGAAACCGGTTCGCGCCCAGCCCTGCCCCACCCCGTCCCGTCCCGTCGCGTCCCTGGCCTCTAACTGCATGGAAGCGGTGGAGGGTGAGAGGCTGGCGGCTACATCAGTGAGAGTACGGATAAGAGAGAGAAAA
>NC_087156.1:27684496-27691996 GCF_035594125.1 Scylla paramamosain | reverse complement strand
TGATTGAGGCAGGTTCGGTAATCAAATGCAGAATTGAGCTTGGTGCCCTGAGCTGCTTTCTTGCGAGACTCCACGGGAGCCCTGCTGGCTCGGACATCTCGCGACCTGCCCTTGTGGCCTCCACGATCCACAGAGTTATCCCAACCCCCGAATGCGTCCCGCTCGGCCAAGGGCTTCCTGGGGGAGAGGTTGTCAGGATGCCTTATGGGAGAAGTGGGGGAGGGACTGAGATCACTGCGAGGAGAACGATCACATTCACTATCCAGGGGCATTTCACTACCGCGATTCTGCAGGTCTTTCATATACTCATCTGTGCTGTCCTCGTGCTTGAGGTTGACACCGCTATCGTACTCCTCCGACGAGCCTCCCTCCTTCACCTCCCTGAGGGCATGCAGGTGGGTTTCCTTCAGGCCATGGGGCTGCACGTCACCGTCTACCAATCCTGTCCTTCGAGAAGGCCCTGGCCGGGACCTGAGTTGTGACGGGCCGCCCTCCTGGTCCCGCTCCCTGATGGCCTCCAGGTCCTTGAAGGGTCCATCCACATCCACACGTGAACGGCGTCGCTTCTCGCCTTGCACGTTTCGGCAGTCAAGCGTTATGTTAGATGGCACTGCGGCTTTGCCCATTTGCTTGGATATTATTTTGTTGACATTGCCCAGTCCTTTGGCGTCGCCCTTGCGACCACCTCTCTCTTGTGGACCCTCACGGACACCTTTCCCTCCTTGGCATTCGAGAACTTTGTTGAGGCGTCCAGGGCCGCGCTTTACGCCCGTATCGCTGGAGTCCTCCTCCAAACTGTTGTGACTCGTGGCGCCGCTGCCCCGCACGCCAGAGTCGTCTGTTTCACTCTCCAAGCGGTCGTCATAGCTGCGACTACGCGTAAATCGCGCGAACGCAGCATGAGAGCGCATGGGCTTGCGGCCACCGCCCTCCCCAGGCTCACAGGAGTCATCGGCGGAGAGAAGGCGGGACCGGTGGAGGGACAGGATGGCCTCCCGTTGGGCAGGCGAGAGGCATTCCCAGGCACCGTCGGAGGGCAGAGAGTCCATGAGTCGGTCCTGCAGAGCTCTTATTCTGGGGGAGATTTTAAGGGCAGGGTCCCCCGGCCCCGCTAAGCATAAGCCCCCACCTCGTAACATGTCCCTCAACAGGGCGCCACCACTTGATTCCCGCGCCGTGCACTGGCGTTGACACAACACACTGTCAGCATGGCAAACCACTGCCCACCCTCACCACACAAGAGGTTCCTAACACCAAGCACGGGACGCTGCTGTAAGGACACGTGAGAGGGGACGGGGGACCGGACGAGTAGCGTCTGGCCTCTGGGATGCCTGACACACAACTGAGCAGCGCGTGGCGGCGGCTGACGGCCGTGGAGGCGGAGGTCGCCCGCCTCAGCAGCGAAAGTGGTCAACATTCCATCACCACCACCACCACCACCATCACCACCACCGCCGCCGCCGCCGCGCCGCCGCCGCACTCTGCTCTATATTCAAGCTCTTCATTTACATTCAAAATTTTCCTATGAATGTTATGGGTGGGCGGGCGGCCTCCACATGCCAAGGTGTGGAGGGTGCACCCCCAGGAGTATATACCTCAGGCTCCACACATTCTCCCACGACACAGGACACTCATCACCGTGGGAGCTCAGTAACCCCCCCCCACCACACACTCACCACACGCTAACCACACGTCCATACGATACACACAGACATATCCTTCCTCCTCCATGTTTTCTCCGTCAAAGACGTAATCACTCCGTCATCTTTCCTGACTTGTCTATAATAATTCAGTCAATTCTTTCCACTTCCTTCGTTCTCCGCCTCACTCTCTCCTTTTCTTCTTCCTACTTTTCTGATCATAAATATATTGAGGAATCACCATGTACAATGTCGACCATTTATATAAATCAACAAGTGTGTGTGTGTGTGTGTGTGTGTGTGTGTGTGTGTGTGTGTTCTCTCCCAACACAAAACAAAACCTGCTCCCAAAATAAAGGCAACATGAGGAGCACTGCAAGTTCTTCTTCCCTGCATGACACACACACACACACACACACACACACACACACACACACACACACACACACACACACACACACACACACACACACACACACACACACACACACACACAGGCCCTTGCATTTACTCACGTTACGTACCTAACCTTAACTGTCGCGTGCCCCTTCCCCCAACCCACTATCACCTGCCACCACACCATCCCACCCCGCCCCGCCCCACCGCGCCCCGCCCATCTCTTGTCTCTTCCAACTCATCCCGAAACTTAATATCCCTCGGACCGACCCCCGTCCTCCCGCGAGTCTGTGAACAGGGCGCGGGCAAGCCAAGCCACACTAATGTTGCTTGCCATATAAGGTTGATGGAAGGGGTAATGGTGGTAGTGGTGGTGGTGGCTGAGTGAGAGAAGAGACGGGTGAGGGCAGGGCATGTTGTTGTGTGGCTGTCGGTTTGTTTTTCTGAGGTTAAAATTAATACATTGCTGCAGGAGGTGTGGCTGGTTTGTTGTCATGTCGGGTTGGGGGAGAAGAATTAATTGTGGTGCAGATGTAGTTGGTTAGCTGGCAGGGAGTGATGAGTGGTACACTGTGGTATGTGTTGTGGTTGGTAGTGGTTATGTTGCGCTGCTTTGTTTTGAGGCGTGTTGGGTTGTGTGCTGATGAATGTTGTGGCGTGTGTATGTTGCGGATGATGCTTGTATTGTTCTGATATCAACTCGTGATGTACAGTAGATGATTTTGCAATAACACAGAGAAAGTCAGAAAGTAGGTCTGAAGATGAATGTGAGGAAAACAAAGGCAATGTTCTATAATTACATATCAGACAATGAAATTAAAGTGGAGAAACAAGTAACGAAAAATGCCCACGAATACATTTATTTAGGATAAATTTAGAATAATGAAAGATAAATCAAAAGAAGACCAATAGGATGGAATACTTTTTTATAAACAAAATTATTATAAAAAAAGTACTCTACCGCTACCTCTTAACAGAAAGATTTATAATTAGAGTAATCTGCCACTTCTAATAATGGCTTGCAAACCTGGAGGCTTACGTAAGACACGGGACGAGAAACTCAGAATGCCCGAAAGGTCATTGGAAGAATAGTGCCTAGCGTAACACGGAGATGTAAGAACAGATCATGGATTAAGGAGCAGACTACAGTGCAAGGCATTTCAAGTACAATTAAAAGAAAAAAAAGATAATACAAGTCACGCGCCGAACAGATAATAGGACAATTACAGAAACAGAATGGCGATCTTGCAATGGTAAAAGGCGGCAGGGTACACTGAGAACCTGGAGAGATCAAAAGTTTTACCGCGGCGGCCCGGAGCAGACAACCGACGGAGATGAGTGGAGAAGGATGTGACAGTTCCTCGCCCTGCAGTAAAATCATAGAGGGTGATGGTGGTGGTGGTGGTGTTGCAGAACTGGGTGTAATGCAGCGCTGGGAAGAAGTGATATGGTGGTGGTAATAAAGGAGTAAAGTTTGTTTGTCTGAGATTCCAAAACTTTTCCACTTACTCCCACTCTCTCTCCTCCCTAATAATGCGAGTTGACCAGCAACTCTTTCATCTACAACACCCACCTTAACCTGATTCTCACTCTCTTCCAACTAACTTTTCAACAAGGGAGGAGTACAAAGACATGAAAGGAACGTAAATTGTCCTCACTCCTTTAAGATCTACACACTAAATTCCCCCTAACTTCCACTTTAAAGTCTTCTATATTCTTCTGACGGAGCTTTCTTTCCGTACCCTTTTAGCTTCCCTTCTTTTCATCCATCAAAAGAAGTTAAGAGAGCGAGATGGAGCATTACAACACGATGGCGTACTATTTCCCTTATCAAAAGATAGGTGAGATGATGTGCAGCATTGTGCCAAATATGATGCAGTGAGTCATGACAGTGCTACGAAGTGTATTCAGTATTGTGATGGTGTGGCGCTGCGGAGTGGTGTGGGTATGAGATGTGGTGTAGATGATTACTGCCAATGAGTACGTGATGTGTGATGTGATGCAGTGACGTAGACAGACAAAAATGACGCTATGGTGCACATGATCTGGTGATAACGACGATGTTGATGCGTTGGGATTGCAATAATGCCATGGCGAAACAAGAGTACAGTGAGGGTGTGTGGTGCCGTGATGTGGCAGTGTGGTAGGCAGTGTGGTGGAGAAGTGGCCTATAACACAACGGGACTGCCTGCAAGCCCCCTCCCTCTCCCATCCTCCCTTCTCCCCTCTCCCCATGACAAGACCTGCTAGTCAAGGTAAACCAGATTCCGCCACTCTGCCTGTACCTGCCTACTCTGTCCTGCACTTCTCCCAGCCTGCACTTTCAACCCTCCCCTCTGCGCTGCACTCTATCACTCTAAACCACCATCCTTCACTTCCTCCTGCTGCGCCTCACGCTCCGCACCTTCATCCCACACTTCCCTCCAGCCCAGTGATTCTCAAACTTTTGGGCAGCAACTCCTTATATGCCGATGATAGAAGGTTGCGTCCCTCGCGCTCCCAACACATTGATATGCGGCACTATATGATCCTCTTGTGGTGCCGCAAGACAATCAATCAATATATATATATATATATATATATATATATATATATATATATATATATATATATATATATATATATATATATATATATATATATATATATATATATATATATATATATATATATATATACACATATATAATGTACATCTTACATAGATTAATCTAGAAATTATTTTACGATCCCTCAAATAATCTCACGACCCCGAGGTGTCCCCTCCCTCTGTCCTTCCCACATCCCCTCGCCCAATTCTGCACGTAGCCGCGTCTTGCTTCCACTAAGTGAACAACATAATTTGTAGGCTGGAGCGGTGTGGAATGTGGTAATCTAGCGCCATGACCAGGAGGACCTTCAGCAGAGCGTGCACAATGCGTGGCAGTAGCGGGGCACACACAAACGCGCAGGACATGCCTTGCAGTGTTACCAGGAGCCAGTTCACATCCTTCAGGTAAGAAGGAAAAAAGCTGAATAAGACTAATTTCGAAATGTCCGGAATAGAGACAACAGTAGTCCCATTTTCCCGTAGCAGAGGTGGAAACTGCTGTCAATGTTCACCTTAATGTGCTCACACAACGCGGCGCTGCGGCCCACAAACACAGTGCGGGGTTTTACCAATCAGTGAGGAGTGTGTCATTCTGACCTTTACAAAAAGCCAATCATGCTGTCTGTGGAATACGCGATACAATACCAGTCTGCTGAACTCATTAAGGACATTGCGAAATTGGAATGTCCACAACACCCCGTCACCACCCCAACCCACCCCGCCAGGCACAGGGCCCCCGTGGTGCCTGGAGGATACCTGGCCCGCCGGGGGGCAGAGGAGCAGGGCTGGGGCTGTGCTGGAGTAGTTGTTGGTGAGCGAGTCATCCCTTGGAGCATAGTGTTCACACACACACACACACACACACACACACACACACACACATACACACACACACACACACAGACACACACACACACACATACACACACACACAGCCACTATAAGAAACCAGTCATTTCATAAAATGCTAAGTCAAATAACAAAGTAGATTTTCTTTCATCACATGATGAGTTCAAAATATACCAAATCTAGGTGTAAGGCATCTGGAATTCCATATTTTTAATATATCTACTTTATCCCAACTTAACCCACTCTGGTCAAGTCTAATAGTACACTTATTTAACCTGACTCAAGCCACTCTCTATAATATATATATATATATATATATATATATATATATATATATATATATATATATATATATATATATATATATATATATATATATACACACACACACACAGAGAGAGAGAGAGAGAGAGAGAGAGAGAGAGAGAGAGAGAGAGAGAGAGAGAGAGAGAGAGAGAGAGAGAGAGAGAGAGAGAGAGAGAGAGAGAGAGAGAGAGAGAGAGAGAGAGAGAGAGAGAGAGAGAGAGAGAGAGAGAGAGAGAGAGAGAGAATACTGAAAAAATGGATTTTGAGGAATTTCGTGTTATGATGGCTTCTGACACATAATATGAAACGAAAAATCTTTTTCACAAAATAACAATGCGTTTCGTGAGATTTCAGATTTCACACTTTTATTATGGCATATTTCTTTATGTATGAAGCAGGAGAGTCAGTCACACACACACGAAAAACAAAAGAAAAGGCGTAAAAAGCCCAATAGAAAAGATTTCGAAATATGCTCGAAATGAAAAGATCAATATATATATATATATATATATATATATATATATATATATATATATATATATATATATATATATATATATATATATATATATATATATATATATATATATATATATATATATATATATATATACACACACACACACCGTATATAAAGGTGCAGAAATGGCTTATGAGCGCGGACCGCTCTGTGATGGTTGGTGTTGTGACAGGTGACATGTTCTGAAGCTTTCATAGGTGTTCGATGAGCCTGTCCCGCGGGCGGTCTGTAATGACTAATTTCCGCTGGGTTTCATCGCCCAGGGGCGGCTGAGGGGGCGGAGGCAGTACTATATTTAGTGGTCCGCGAGGCACGGCTTCACCAGGTGCTTCCACTCGCCGGGAGACAGGAAGCCCGAAAAGTGTCGCTGGTTTTCACTCAATGGGGAAAGTGCGGCGCTGCTCGGTGGCGCCGATACGTGATACTGCACCACACATTTTGCGGTTAAATGTTCCTCGGTTTTTCAATTGGTTATTAATTGGGTCCGAACATTCATGTATTTGCATATATATACATGGTACATGACTGCACGTGAAATGTTTTAGAATTTGAGCTAAAATACATATTCATCAGTCTGACTTTACGAGGCAAATTTTTAGAAAGCACCAGAATTTGTACAACATTCTTCATCCTGCTGACATTTCCAAGTCGAGTGCCAAAATGGAATGCACGACATACCACCGCGGCCAGCTGGCTCGAGACTCGCTCCCTCCCTGCAGAACACCTAGTCAGGAGTTATATAGTGTGGCGTTAAACCAAGCGGAATAAGAAAAAGGTAAGAAAAAATAAGAAAAAAAAATTAGATATATATAAAAGATAATGTCCGTGGGCGTCCGTAAGGCAATGTCGTCCAGGTGTGTTTTGTGGCACAAGTTCCCCAGATTGTTCTCACCCGAATGGAATGCCAAGGGAGCCCACGCACTCCCCCGCACGTGTGACGAGAAAAATTCCGTCGAAAAAATATTGCAGACTTACCTTTCTTTGCCGCGCCAGTACGTGTAAGTGTTTGTCCTCGCACTATCTTGACGTCAAGCACGCCTCATTATTCATGTGTGTGTGTGTGTGTGTGTGTGTGTGTGTGTGTGTGTGTGTGTGTGTGTGTGTGTGTGTGTGTGTGTGTGTGTGTGTGTGTGTGTGTGTGTGTGTGTGTGTGTGTGTGTGTGTGTGTGTGTGTTCTTTCCACATCTATGACATCACTG
>NC_087156.1:27661996-27679496 GCF_035594125.1 Scylla paramamosain | reverse complement strand
ACGTCTCTCAAAAAAAAAAAAAAAAACATATGCTTTATGAACCAAATTTCCTGAGCCTAGACCCAATTTCATTAATCAGGTGACTCGATTCTTCAGGCGTCACGAACTAAACAGACTCAACCCCGAAAGGGAAGGCACACAAGCACGCACGTATGCACGCACGCACACACGCACGCGCGCACACACACACACACACACACACACACACACACACACACACACACACACACACACACACACACACACACACACACACACACACGAAGGCCTTTCTCTTCTTGCGCCGAATCCACGAAACAAGTTAATACCTTCAAATAACGCGGGAAACTATGCACAGAAAAGAACAATGTAGCGAAGAAGCCGATGTAAGGAATGACTTAAAGACAGATGATCAATGTTTCGTGATTCTGTGGTGCGGGAAAGAGCAACAATATTCAAAGGGAAACAAATCTAAAAATATCTAGACACTACCATTGAGAAGTAAATTTCACCATTCCTACATGCAACAGAGGCAGCGCTTGATGGGAGAAAAAAAAGTATAACATTGCCACCTCGCAAAGAGAAAGTATTGTAGCAGAATTGACAAAAGGCAGGAGCAGCAGGGGCAAGCTACATTCCACTCTTAACAGGACTGGTATATGTATAGAGGCGGCACTAATGGCCAGTCAGAAGGCAGCGCGCACCCGCCCCTCACGCACACAGCCCGCAGTGAGAGCGTGAGGGGCGGGGAGGGGCGCACCACGCAGGACACGAGCCATCGACACCCACGACTTATTGCTGCCATTATCCGCCGCCCATCACCACCCGCCCATCTCCCACGCCGCCAGCCACCCACCGTCCTCTCTACTAGACAGACAACCGACTACCCAGTCTCACGCCCATTGCTTGCCACCCACCACCACCCACTTGAACCACCTCGGCGAGACTGCATCCTCCGCCCATCCACCCATCCGAGAAGCAGCACTCAAGGCAAGGATGTGGCGGCCCTTCACCCGAACACAATCCATCTTAGTGCGGCTCTTCCTCATCCTCCAAAACCTTAAAACCTCCTCCCTTTACTCCTCCCCTTGCCGTGACTCACATGTACCACTGCTTCCCCTTTATATTCCTCCCCTGTTTTAGTTCTCTAAGCCCCCACGAAACGCCATGCACCCCCCCCCCCTCACACACACATCCATTTCCTCGCCACACAACCTGCACAGCGGTGGTGGTGGTGCTGGTGGTGGAGGGGTCAGCCTCATAATGATGACGAAGATAATTACTTTGATAATGTAATCGATGTTCGCACGGCAGGAGAGAAAAAATATGAGAGGGATCAGTTGGGAAAGAGAATAACCAGGGCTTGCAGGAATACATTCTCTCTCTCTCTCTCTCTCTCTCTCTCTCTCTCTCTCTCTCTCTCTCTCTCTCTCTCTCTCTCTCTCTCTCTCTCTCTCTCTCACACACACACACACACACACACACACACACAATAACCCATCAAAGGCCATCCATTCATCATGAACAGCGCAGTGACGTCCTTTGGCGCTGCACTGTGTCAATTTACTGTAGCAAGCCTTCCATGTGCCTGTGGCCGCGGCTGTACTCTGCTGCCGCTGCCACGCTACACGTATTGTGCCGAAAGGTGCTGCAGAAGGTGCTGCCGCCGCTGTTATTCTGGCGTGCCGTCGCGGGAGTTACTTAAGCCGGGCTGTGTTCCGCTGATACAATGGTTCGTTGCGCAACAGCTGCCGGAACGAGGAAAGGAAGGAGAGAGGAAGCAATATATGGCTCGGCGTGTGAGGCGGGAAGGAAATATTGCCGTGAAGAGTGACGGAGGACGCGGAGGCGAGAAAAGGTTATAAGAGAGTCAGGAAGGCAGGAGAGGGCGGGAGGGAGGGAAGGAGGGAAGGAGATGGTTTGAGGCAAGGAAGGGAAGGAGGGAAGGACGGTGAAATGATTAATATGATTCTCACGGTGGCCACGTTGGCTTCCTGTTGCCTCTAACATTAATGTTCCTCCTCCTCCTGCAGCTTGATGATTATACCTCTCCTGTCTCCCTCCTTCCCTTCCTGCGCCTCCCTCTGCCGCTTGCCTCACCATTCACCTCCTCCGCCTCCTGCCTCATACGTCCTCTAGTACACAAACTTGTTTCGCTTCCCTCATCCATAGCTGCCAGCCAGCCTCACCCTGCTCCCCTGCCAGACAGCCTCACTTATCCACTGCCTCTCCCTGCCTCCCTCGTTCATACTGGCGGTTAACCTGTCTCACTCAATTTACCTTGTCAATACCTTTCACGTTTTCCTACGCTCGCTTGCTCTTTCCCTCCGTCCCCTCCGCTCCTCCGACCTTCTCTCCATTCCTTCCCTCTCCTCCTTCTGTAACGGCGTGACAGGCGGCAGGTGGGGAATTTGTCACGTCACACCCCGCCCGCTTGCTGATACTCCGGGTTCTTTCCTTCATCACGTGTCATCCGCGCGCCGTCCATCATTATGCTTTCATCGCGGCCAATTTACGTGGGAAAGATAAATCTCTCTCTCTCTCTCTCTCTCTCTCTCTCTCTCTCTCTCTCTCTCTCTCTCTCTCTCTCTCTCTCTCTCTCTCTCTCGTCATCGGTGAATGCGATATGAAGTGAAGTGAATCCAGGTAAGTCTTAACAAGCAATTTACGTGGGAAAGATACATATGTCTCTCTCTCTCTCTCTCTCTCTCTCTCTCTCTCTCTCTCTCTCTCTCTCTCTCTCTCTCTCTCTCTCTCTCTCTCTCTCTCTCTCTCTCTCTCTCTCTCTCTCTCTCTCTCTCTCTCTCTCTCTCTCTCTCTCTCTCTCCTTGACGAGTCCTGAATGGTGGTTCGTCCCCATGACAAAATAAGCTGCAGTCAATTGAAAAAGCGTGAATAGGCCGCCTCTTGTTGCATCCACTGAGCCTCACAAGGACCTTTCCCCCTTCCTCTCCACACCCTCATCTCTTCCTCCTCCCCCTTTTCTTCTTCTTCTTCCTCCTCCTCCTCGTTGTTGTTGTTATTGTTGTTATCGTTGTCATTCATCTTCGTTTACTACTACTACTACTACTACTACTACTACTACTACTACTACTTCTTTTTTCTTCTTCTTCTTCTTCTTCTTCTTCTTCTTCTTCTTCTTCTTCTTCTTCTTCTTCTTCTTCTTCTTCTTCTTCTTCTTCCTCCCCCTTCAGAAGCAGCCGAGTGAAGAGAGCAAATCCGAGAGGCTTTGCTATGGTTGTGTTGCTAAACCTTGTGTGTGTGTGTGTGTGTGTGTGTGTGTGTGTGTGTGTGTGTGTGTGTGTGTGTGTGTGTGTGTGTGTGTGTGTGTGTGTGTGTAAAACCGTGTGACATCTCCCGCTGGATTATCGCCTGTGCTCCACCACCAGGGGCGCCCCACGACCGGGAAGCACCGAACAAACCTGCCATGCCTTAATCATGACACACCGCCACCTTTGTCCCGGCGAGACCAACTGATGGAATATTTATGGGGTGTTTCCTCCCGTTATACAAGCCGTGGC
Source organism: Scylla paramamosain (assembly GCF_035594125.1). Classification (NCBI taxonomy): domain Eukaryota; kingdom Metazoa; phylum Arthropoda; class Malacostraca; order Decapoda; family Portunidae; genus Scylla; species Scylla paramamosain. The sequence goes on along the minus strand of NC_087156.1, from coordinate 27,675,996 downwards.
AAATCTGACGCCGCCGCACCTTGGGATCCCTGTCAGGCTGTGAGCACCGACTTCACGCAAACAATGACTGTGAAATTGAACTCGCGTATTTGGTTATAAGGATGTTACCGAGAGAGAGAGAGAGAGAGAGAGAGAGAGAGAGAGAGAGAGAGAGAGAGAGAGAGAGAGAGAGAGAGAGAGAGAGAGAGAGAGAGCGCATCGTCAGCCAATTGAACGAGGAAGGGGGAAAAGTTCAAACTGTTTTTTTTTTTTAAGGTTACTGACCCAGACCCTTCAAGGCATCGTTTTTATTCTAAGGTGACTGCCCCGAGTGAGTCCCTGTGTGACCCCTCTCTGTGACCTCCCCCTCCCCCCGCACCGCTGCAGCACGAGTAACGAGGGAGGCGGAAAAACACTACACCTCAAACTCTCCTTCCTTGATGAGAAGAGACCCAAACCCCCACCCTCCGGAGGGGTAAACACACCACTCCACGTCTACCTTGCAATCATCCGCCGCTGACTGTCGCCGCCGCGTGTCAAGGGGACGGGCGCTCGCTGTCACCTGCTAGCCTTCGTAATTTTGTTCGTGGTGAGGTTTCGGTGTGTGTGTGTGTGTGTGTGTGTGTGTGTGTGTGTGTGTGTGTGTGTGTGTGTGTGTGTGTGTGTGTGTGTGTGTGTGTGTGTGTGTGTGTGTGTGTGTGTGTGTGTGTGTGTGTGTGTGTGTGGTTCAATAATCATCAGGAAGAGTGAAGTGCTGTTCGTATTTCCCTGGAGTCAAGGCCGCCAGGGTGATGCGCGTCCTTGTGTTGCGTAGTGTTGTGTGGTGTGATGGTGTGTTGTGTTCGCTGTGTGCCGCATCCTTTCTCTCGGGCCTGTTATTGAACGCCACGTCGTCACAACAGTTTCACCACTACAAATACATTTTCTTTTCACTATACATTTTACTTTTCTCTCTCTCTCTCTCTCTCTCTCTCTCTCTCTCTCTCTCTCTCTCTCTCTCTCTCTCTCTCTCTCTCTCTCTCTCTCTCTCTCTCTCTCTCTCTCTCTCTCTCTCTCTCTCTCTCTCTCTCTCTCTCTTTCTCTCTCTCCACTGTGCAGCTACAAATAATTTTACTCTTCTTAACTCCATCATCATGAATCTTCTCTTCCTGTCGAATCGTATCATCGGAAACATTTAAGCCGGCACTCACTTCCCGCAAGAATATTACACGTATAATAAAACAGACGCCGTCATGCGATGAATCAGTTCTGACGGAAAAAAATAGTGTCATCATCTGATTGCACATAATTATTAAAGTGAAGGCCCATTACCTCTGCAGCGGTGGCGGTTTTGTCTCGTCTGTCAGTGTTTTTCCACCAACAGTAGGTCAACGGCCCTCACCAGCCTTGCCCTGCCCTATTCTGTTCCTTCTGCACCCTGGTTATATTATAACGTCTCCCAGCACCTCGCATCCCTAGCACAAGCAGGTGTCACTTCGTCAGCACCTTTCATCCCTCCTGCACCTCCTTGTCGTCCTCATACCGCCTACTCTACCACCTCCTTTTTCCTTCTCGCTCCTGCACCTTCCTTTCCTCCTCCTTGCTGTCCTTCTCATACCGCCCATTCCACCACCTCATCTCTCTCTTCTTCCTCTCCTTTCATCCCTCCTGCATCCTCTACTTATCACCTCCCCCTATTCTGCCACACACCCCCTCCTTCCCTCCCTTCTCGCTCACCCGCTTGCTCGTAACTGCGCCTTCCTCACTCTTGCATCCTCAAAAGCCACCTCATCAGCCTCGCCAAAAAGCGCCGCCTCTCACCCTCATTCCTCACCAAAACAACTCCTTTAATCATCATTACTTCCTCCACCCTTGCCTTCTCCTTCTCCCTTCATCCTTGCTTTCCTCTCCTCCCTTCATCTTTGCCTTCTTCTCTCCTCCCTTCATTCTTACCTTACTCTCCTCCATTCTTACCTTTCTTCTCCCTTCATCCTTGCCTTCCTCTCCTCCCCTTTATCCTTGTCTTCTTCTCCTCCCTTCATCCTTAGCTTTCTCTCTCCTCCTTCCATTCTTACCTTCCTCTCCTTCCTTTATTATTATCTTCCTCTCACCTCCCTTCCTTTCACCCCTTACTTCCTATTTCCTTCTATCACTAACCCTTTCCTCCCTACCTTCCTCTATCTCCCCATCCTCTCCTATCCTTTCAGTTTACCTTTCCTCCCTCTCTCCCTCACTCCCTCCCTCACAATCTACCTCAATGACGTTTCGAGGACGAAGTAAAGTTGCATTCTAGACGAGAAGCAACGCAGCCAACCCTTTAAACGAGCGAACCAGCGCGCACACGGGGACAAACGAAACAAACGGTACGGAACAGTATATGGAACGGAACTGAACGCGCCGCAAGATGATCGGAAAACGAAGTGCAGAGGAACGAGAAGGAACAGAACGCACCACTAGGCAAACCACGTCACACACACACACACACACACACACACAGACAGAGAGACAGACAGACAGACAGACAGACAGACAGACAGACAGACAGACACACACACAGACAGACAGACAGACAGACAGACAGACAGACAGACAGACAGACAGACAGACAGACACACACACACACACACACACACACACACACACACACACACACACACACACACACACACACACACACAGACAGACAGACAGACAGACACACACATCGTTGCACATTTGTTTACACTCTCTCTCTCTCTCTCTCTCTCTCTCTCTCTCTCTCTCTCTCTCTCTCTCTCTCTCTCTCTCTCTCTCTCTCTCAAAGCAGCCTCTCTCGACCTGCCTCTTCCTCCTCCTTCCCTCCCTCCCTACCTCTACCCTCCTCCTCCTCCTCCTCCTCCTCTTTGACCCACATCCACCGCCAGGTCGGGTCAGTTTCATTAAATAAGTGCTAAATTGTTGTTACGATAGCTGCTAATTCTAGTTTACTTCTGGAGAAACCCAAACTTACACCCGCTCATTCATTTGCACACACACACACACACACACACACACACACACACACACACACACACACACACACACACACACACACAGATATACAAAGACCCCTCTCTCTCTCTCTCTCTCTCTCTCTCTCTCTCTCTCTCTCTCTCTCTCTCTCTCTCTCTCTCTCTCTCTCTCTCTCTCTCTCTCTCTCTCTCTCTCTCTCTCTCTCGCGATCAGGTGGTTTCGGCAAGGAATATTTTCTGACTTGACCTCCTTCATCCGAGCTTGGGTCAAGGGTCACCTCTGTGTGTGTGTGTGTGTGTGTGTGTGTGTGTGTGTGTGTGTGTGTGTGTGTGTGTGTCGGTGTTTTGTTGTTTGCAAGTAATTATTATTTATAATCTTAACGAGTCGTGATGCAGCGGCATGCACCCTCCCTTCCCCCCTTCTATCCCTCCACCTTCCTCCTATCTTCCCTCTCCTCCACCCCCTTTCCTCCTTTACCCCCTTCCTTCTTCCTCCCCACTGTCTTCCCCGTTTCTTCCCTCTCCTCCAACTCTTTCCTCCATACCACTTCTCTCCTTTCTTCCTCTCCTTCACCTCTTCCTTTCTTGCCTCTGCTCCACTCCTTCCTTCCTCTTCCCCCTTCTCCGTATTCTTTTTTCCCTTCCTCCCAAGCTCCCTTGCCTCTTCTTCCTTCTCTCCCTCCTTTCTTTTCCTCTCTACCTCTTACTGTTTTCTTCCCTCTCCTTCTCGTTCCTGTTTCTGACCACGAGCCTTCCCTCACCCCCTCCCTCCTTCCCTCAACGCCTCGTATCCTCCAAACACCTTCCTCTTCCTTCCCATCCCCCGCAAAACCTCAGCGCCCCGGAAGCTTGCAACCCCTTCCTCCCCCTTCTTATTCCCTTCCTTTCCCCCTCCCTCCACCTCTCCCTCCCTCGGGGAATCGCGAGAGTCGAATTTAATGAGTTTTTCCCAGACCAGTTTTTATTTTTTTTACCTTTTTGCCTCCAGGAGCTCCTCGTTTTTCTTACCATTCTCCCCTTACCTCCCCCCCCCCTGCACTTGATGAAAGGAAGGAAGGAGAAGAGGGAGAAATGATAGAGGCAGGGACAGTGGAAAGAAGTGTATAAAGAAGGAGGCGTGGACTGTAATGTAAATGAGAACAGAGAAAGGGAGAAAGGAGAGGAAAAGACTGAGGATAAAAGAGTAAGAACGAGGTATGGAAGGTAATGTAAATGAACAGATGGTATAATAGGTGGTGGAGAGAGGGAGATAAGTGAGTGAGAGAGAGAGAGAGAGAGAGAGAGAGAGAGAGAGAGAGAGAGAGAGAGAGAGAGAGAGAGAGAGAGAGAGAGAGAGAGAGAGAGAGAGAGAGAGAGAGAGAGAGAGAGAGAGAGAGAGAGAGAGGCTGCCAGCTAAGTACAGGTAGGAAGACGTAGAGGTCGCCGTGTAGGCCAAGCAGGTGTCAGGTGAATGAAAAGGGTGAATATCAGGTGGGGACAGAATGCTAAACTGGAAGGCTGAGATGCGTGCGTAGTGCTGTAGGAACACTGGAAGGGTAGGGGAGGTTGGGGGAGGGTGAGGGGAAGTGAGGGACGCGTGGATGCATGCGGAGGACGAACGGTGCAGGGAAGGATGAAGGGAAGGAGTGGGAAGCCATAGAGAGGAAGGTTCTCAGCGTTGTTACCTGCCCTTAATGAGAAGACAGGCAGGTAGACGAAGGTGAAGGCTTACCATCTCTCTCTCTCTCTCTCTCTCTCTCTCTCTCTCTCTCTCTCTCTCTCTCTCTCTCTCTCTCTCTCTCTCTCTCTCTCTCTCTCTCTCTCTCTTACTATAATCATTGCTGCAGGCTGACTTATTATGACAGCTATAATTTCTTGATTAATCACCGTGCACACAAGACTGAGACACGCACACACATCCATCCACACACACACACACACACACACACACACACACACACACACACACACACACACACACACACACACACACACACACACACAGGTCAAGTAATAGGTGATGCGTGGCCAGACATGATCATCTTAGGCACTCTACCCGTACCCTGCCTCACGCTATCACCCACCATTCTGACCAAACCAGGCCTATCCATACACACTCCAACCAAGCTTAATCAAAACCCAGCTTCACCCCCCGTCACTGGACCTCGTCTCTACCTGCCTCTGCCTCTGCCTCGCCCTGCTGTCTCCCGGCGGTAATCTCTGTTTTTCCCAGTAGCTCCAGGCTGTCCCTGTTTACCCTCCATTAAGCAAAACCTTTATGGCTCATATGAACTCTATGTGGCCATCACGGCTGACGACGCTGTTGTGGCAGGCAAGGGCAACAACGGCTGGAGGAGGAGGAGGAAGAGGAGGAGGAGGATGTTTTCAGCAGGGAAGCCAAGGGAGGTCGATAGAGGGAGAGGTGAAGGGGGGAAGGGGGGATGCTAAGATGGAAAGACAGTGAGAGTTAGGAGAATAGATGCTGAGAGGACAGGTTGGGTGAGGGGAGGTAGTAAGGGGAGGGGGCACGGGAAAACAGACAAAAAAGGCACCACAAGGCATGAGGCCCACGGGGTATAGCGGTGCCTTCCCCTGGCGCTGGGAGGGGGATGGGGGGTGGAGGAGAGGAGAGCCACCCCATGTATTGATTAAAGTGCCGCAGCAGGTCGATGGTGCAAGCTGGTGTTCCTCATATCACTCAGTAGTGTGTGTGTGTGTGTGTGTGTGTGTGTGTGTGTGTGTGTGTGTGTGTGTGTGTGTGTGTGTGTGTGTGTGTGTGTGTGTGTGTGTGTGTGTGTGTGTGTGTGTGTTGTGGTTACTGAGGTCCGCTGCATGGTTAAGTAGCGTGGTGTGTTGTGGGTACCTCAGGACGTGTATGTATGCAAGTACACATTAGTTTGAATGGTGACTGCGGTATTATGAAGGTTACCGTGTGTGTGTGTGTGTGTGTGTGTGTGTGTGTGTGTGTGTGTGTGTGTGTGTGTGTGTGTGTGTGTGTGTGTGTGTGTGTGTGTGTGTGTGTGTTTGTGTGTGTGTGCATGCACCTCTCAACAACTGACGCAAATGCAAGAAATAGAACATCGTGCATTTCCACACTCTTGCGCACGCACACACACACACACACACACACACACACACACACACACACACACACACACACACACACACACACACACACACACACACACACACACACACACACACACACACGGCAGACCACGTAGACGGCAATATTGTTTTCGAGTGTTTTTGAGAGCGGGAGTTGTGGTGTCACGCCACCCCAGCACCGCTCCCACACCCCGGTCACCCGCCACACAATCTTCGGCTTAATCCCGCCCCAAAAAATAACGTTTACTTCATACCTCGGTGTGCGCCGCGGCCCCGCGGGATATACACACACCTTCACTGAGGCGAGTCTGCTGAGGTAAGACTCAGCTCCCCAGGGCGGGGCGCTGACCCCACCACCCACTGGGGAGGTAAGTTAACTCAAGCTGCCTCAGGGTGCGTCCCTAGGGCACAGCCGGCAGGAATGTGTGTGTGTGTGTGTGTGTGTGTGTGTGTGTGTGTGTGTGTGTGTGTGTGTGTGTGTGTGTGTGTGTGTAGTAGTAGTAGTAGTAGTAGTAGTATTAGTAGTAGTAATAGTAGTAGTAGTAGTAGTAGTAGTAGTAGTAGTAGTAGTAGTAGTAGTAGTAGTAGTAGTAGTAGTAGCAGCAGCAGCAGCAGCAGCAGCAGCAGCAGCAGCAGCAGCAGCAGCAGCAGCAGCAGCAGTAGTAGTAGTAGTAGTAGTAGTAGTAGTAGTAGTAGTAGTAGTAGTAGTAGTAGTAGTAGTAGTAGTAGTAGTAGTAGTAGTGTATAAAAACAACAGCACCAGCAGCAGCAGCAATAGTAGTAGTAAGTAACATTGGCACTAGCAGCAGCAACAGCAGTAACAGTACCGGCAGCAGTGGGAGTAACGGCAGCAGAATCAGGAGTAGAAGCAGCAGCAGCAGCAGCAGCAGTGTTGCCTCACACCGAGACCCTAATACCAGCGTGTGTTTTCCTGCACTACCCAAAACTGGCGTGAGTGCCGAGGGCGCGCACGATCCATCCTTGGCCTATCAGGGCTCAGGTGGCCCCTGGGAGGTTACAGGGAGAGGAGCAACAAAATACGGCATGAAGGGGCAGCAGGTTGCCTTGCATCAAGCGCTAAACACTTTCAAGAGGATTAACAATTATTTATCACTGTACATACCGGAGACAAGAACAAGATCCTACTCAACTCTATTATACCTGGCCTGCCCCGCACTGCCCTTCCCACCACGACCCTTGCCGCCTCCCTTCACGCCCTCGCACTCCTCGCGGTCAATCCAGTCCCCATCCCAGGAGTGGCACGCGTTCCCTCTCAACCTTGCCCCCCAGCACGCCTAAAAAAAGAAGAGAGAGAGAGAGAAAAAAAAAACAATACTACCATTACAAGTTCCAGGGCGCGGCGTGAGGAGTGAGAGTGAAAGGGTGGCGCGGAGAAGAATGGAAGAGACGGGGAGAGGAAGCCAGCAGGTGTTAGAAGGTGAGGAGCAGGTGTAGCGGGGAGAGGAAAATAGGCAGGTGTCAAGAGGAAGGAGGAATAACGTGAGGGAGCTGGGAGGTGACACAGAGAGAGCTGAGACCAGGCAGGTGTCAGGATGCAGGTAGAGAGACACGTGACAAGACGGGAAAAGAGGACGAGCAGTACATGGCAGGATAAGAGTGAAGGGCGGCACGTGTAAAGGAGAGGAAGGAGACGGAACATGACAGGTAGGAAGGCAGGCAGGTGTCCGTAGGTGGAGGGAAGGAATGTAACGCCCCGCTGAGTGCTCGTGTTCTCCACCTTCAGACAGTCCTGGTTGACGGAATCCACGCAGCTTCTGAAGGAGATCGTGACTCGGCGGGAAGGGGAGGAAAGGGGGGTAACCTGAGGAAAACAACAGTGTGTGTGTGTGTGTGTGTGTGTGTGTGTGTGTGTGTGTGTGTGTGTGTGTGTGTGTGTGTGTGTGTGTGTGTAATTAGGGCGGGGCACCACACGCCGGGCCCCTGACCACGGCCCGGGGCAGCAGATGTCGGCCAAGGTCCACATTTCTTTGGGACGTATAAACTACTGCGAAGAGGGCCGGGACTGGGCGGGGCGCGGCGGGGCGGGCCAGGGCGAAGCGGGGCAGGGCGGAGGAAAGTACGGCTGGTTACTTTGGGACTTGGCAAACGAGGTAATGTTCAAATCTATGGTCGCTGGAGAGGAAGAAGAGACAGGAAATGAAGAAAAGGACAGTACTTGAGGAGGGGGTAGTAGTAGTAGTAGTAATAGTAGTAGTAGTAGTAATAGAAGTAGTAGTAGTAGTAGTAGTAGTAGTAGTAGTAGTAGTAGTAGTAGTAGTAGTAGTAGTAGTAGTAGTAGTAGTAGTAGTAGTAGTAGTAAAATTTCAATAAATCCGTCACTGCTGTTACCACTATTTTTGTTGCTGCTACTACAAAAATTTAAGGTAACAGCAACAACAATAACAACAACAACAACAACAACAACAACAACAACAACAACAACAACAACAATGACGACAGAAAGACAATGACAGTGACAACGACGACAACACCGGAGAGAGAGAGAGAGAGAGAGAGAGAGAGAGAGAGAGAGAGAGAGAGAGAGAGAGAGAGAGAGAGAGAGAGAGAGAGAATGAAAGAGGAGGGAGCCGCAGGGTATTACACGGTGATGGTGAACCCTTACCAGCCCGGCTATCCCTCACCATCATCACCATCACCACAATTACCACCATTACCACCACAAGTCTTTTTCGCCCTCCACATCTCCACTTACCTCCCTAAGCACCACCACTCCACCCCTTCCCTCACCACCCACACCTCCCCCTCACTCCTCCAGCTACACGAGTCAACACCAGCACTTGCATCACCTATTAGGGTGTTGAGCTAATATTTCCAGACTCTCTCCAACATCCTCTATCAACACTCCTCGATTCCTCCTTCCGAAACGCCGCTTTCACATACGTAGACACACACACACACACACACACACACACACACACACACACACACACACACACACACACACACACACACACACACATCGTAAGCAGGTAACGACCCTCTAATTTCAAGTCACACAATGCCTGAGTCGTCACGAGAAGAGATTAGTGAAAGAAGGAAAGTGACCACAACTACAAGGCCTCTCTCTCTCTCTCTCTCTCTCTCTCTCTCTCTCTCTCTCTCTCTCTCTCTCTCTCTCTCTCTCTCTCTCTCTCTCTCTCTCTAGCAGTACTGTAATCCACTCACCTTAATCCACATACTTAAATATAGTATTCCTACCTCCTCTCCTCCTCATCCTCCCTCCGACTCACTCTCACTTGCTCTCACTCTTACTCTCACTCTCCACTCACGCTCCACCACCACGCCCACGCCCACTCCTCACCACGCCCGCACACAATTACAAAGCCAACATCAACCTTGCCCACTCCATTAGTCAAACCCACACCCACGCTGACCATCATTTTTAACCCCAGCCCCTCACCGCACGCGCGCATACGCACACACACACACACACACACACACACACACACACACACACACACACACACACACACACACAGAGTGACTCGTTATAGAATCAATCACTTCTCGAAACATGGCCACTATAGAGAGAGAGAGAGAGAGAGAGAGAGAGAGAGAGAGAGAGAGAGAGAGAGAGAGAGAGAGAGAGAGAGAGAGAGAGAGAGAGAGAGAGAGAGATAGTAGTAGTAGTAGTAGTAGTAGTAGTAGTAGTAGTAGTAGTAGTAGTAGTAGTAGTAGTAGTAGTAGTAGTAGTTGTTGTTGTTGTTGTTGTTGTTGTTGTTGTTGTTGTTGTTGTTGTTGTTGTCGTTGTTGTTGTTGTTGCTGTTGATGTTGATGTTGTTGTTGTTGTAGCAGTACCAGTAGCAGTAGCAGTAGCAGCAGTAGCAGCAGCAGTAGCAGTAGTAGTAGTAGTAGTAGTAGTAGTAGTAGTAAGGAAGGCAACATCGTAACATCATTGAAATATTAATGTAGATGGGAACGTGGGTTGGTGTGGAAAGATAATGGGATTGACAGCTGCCTACCTATGCTAAGTGATGCTGATGAATGAGGAAGGAGAGAGGGGAGTGAATATAGTACACGATCCGTTCCCTTTACTTCACTCCTATTGCCGTCACTCCAACACACCACCACCACCACCACCACCACCACAGCAACTCTAACACCATTACCGTTGCTGCTTACAATCTTGAACCCCTCAATGCTCTATGGCTTCCTCTCACGCTTGATAAAAGGTGATGGTGCAAGTTTAGAGTAATTTTTGAAAGGTTCCATCGACGGCAAAAGTGATTCCGTAGAACATACTTTTCTCTAAGTATCTGTAGTTATATATTTCTGAATTGAATCATCTAACGTAATTCAGAACAAGATATATAAGAAATCCAGCATCGTATTCCCACGGCCAGTCGGAGAGGTAAGCACCCATCACCATTATGCCATTATGTAAGTCCCACTATTACCAAAGCTACATACTTCTGCAATAACAACACCAATAAATAAAACACGACCACAACCACCACTTACGCCACCACCACCATTACCACAACAACAACAATAACAACTCTAGACAAGGCGGTGATGGGTGAGGCGTCAGAGTTAGAGGAGGAGGAAAGAGGGGTGGGGGAGGAATGGTACGAGTATATAGGAGGAGGGAGGAATGGGGACGGAAAATGAAGTTGTTTGACCAAGCGAAGAAGGGATGGGGTATGGGAAGCTATCTGGGTCTTCTCTCCTCGTCTTCTTGTGCCTCGACCTCCTTCCTCCTTTCCTTCTACGAAGTTTCCAGCTGTCGATATCTCCTTGTTATATCATACCTCGTGTGTGTGTGTGTGTGTGTGTGAGAGAGAGAGAGAGAGAGAGAGAGAGAGAGAGAGAGAGAGAGAGAGAGAGAGAGAGAGAGAGAGAGAGAGAGAGAGAGAGAGAGAGAGAGAGAGAGAGAGAGAGAGAGAGAGAGATTAGTATGTGTACTTATCATGACATACACCCTCGGCCTTCCTCCCATTAATTTAACCTTCCCTAACAGACGTTCTGCAGGAGGAGGAGGAGGAGGAGGAGGAAGGGATAAGATGAATAGGAGAAGGAAAACGAAGGACGAACAGGGGCAATGGGAAGTGGCTAAGAAGAAGAAGAAGAAGAAGAAGAAGAAGAAGAAGAAGAAGAAGAAGAAGAAGAAGAAGAAGAAGAAGAAGAAGAAGAAGAAGAAGAAGAAGAAGAAGAAGAAGAAGAAGAAGAAGAAGAAGAAGAAGAAGAAGAAGAAGAAGAAAAATGAAAAAAGAAAGAAAGAAGGGGAACACGAGAGAAGGGAACACACAGGAGAAAGGTGAAGGAGCGGTAACAGAAAGAGGTCGGAAAAGGTTACGTAGAATAGAAGAAAAAAAAAAGCACTCAGAGGCATTTTAGGGTTGAGAGGTAATGAATAAAGGATGATTGATGGCCCACTCCCGCTCGCCGCCACTCCCACACGTCCACACACCTGTCAGAGTTATTGCTCCTGATGGTATTATACGCGCTGCTGTTATGTCGCGGAGTGAAACAAAAATATATCTATGGTGGCGCCGCGTGAGTGTGACGGACTGATGCGTGGGGCGGCGGGAGGACGGGCGGCGGAGCGATGGTGTGATGCGTTGCTGGTACATATGTAAGGCTATGTGTTATTTATTATTTTTTTATCAATAAACTACTACTACTACTACTACTACTACTACTACTACTACTACTATTACTATTACTACAACTATTATAAAAAAATGCATTTGTATGAACTGTGCAGCTGCTACGTGCATGAAGTAATGACGATTTGTAATTTAGACTGGTGCAGATTGGTGGCTGTTTTGCACTCTACGTACATTGTTTACTTCCATTGCTTTCAGCTGGACATAACTAGATTGCTATTGATTTTCCTCTGCTCTATTTGAAATTTTGTATTTTGTATCTGTATTATGAATTTATGTAGTTAAATCTGTCAACTACTACTACTACTACTACTACTACTACTACTTATATTACTACTACTACTACTACTATGTGTGTGTGTGTGTGTGTGTGTGTGTGTGTATGTTGCTAGTTTGTATAGTTTGTATGTGCTGTATTGCTGCCGTGGTTTTGTGTTGTGTGCAGTGTTTGTGTGTTTGTCCAGCGCTGTGTCTGTATATTACAATAACCCGAGGATGTGTTCTCTGTACTCGGTGACCCTGCACGTACAAAAATATGAGTAAAGTCGTAACAGTGTGCGTACTAAAGAGACGCACTCATAACGAATTTCAGGCTTTCCGAACACACGGCAGCGTCTCCACAGTAGCAGCGGCATTAGCAGTAGCAAAAGTAGTAGTGATGGTTGTAGTAGTAGTAGTAGTAGTAGTAGTAGTAGTAGTAGTAATAGTAGTAGTAGTAGTAGTAGTAGTAGTTGTTGTTGTTGTTGTTGTTGTTGTTGTTGTTGTTGTTGTTGTTGTTGTTGTTGTTGTTGTTATAGATATAGTAGTAGTACTATAGTAGCAGTTGCTGATGATGTTGTTGTTGTTTGTTGTTGTTGTTGTTGCTGTTGTTGTAGATGTAGTAGTAATACTATAGTATCAGTTGTTGATGTTGTTGTTGTTGTTGTTGTTGTTGTTGTAGTAGTAGTAGTAGTAGTAGTAGTAGTAGTAGTAGTAGTAGTAGTAGTAGTAGTAGTAGTAGTAGTAGTAGTAGTAGTGGTGGTGACACCCAAAACAACAACAACAACAACACTAACAAGAAAGGAACAACTCCAGCGGAACACCTCACTCTATCCTTCACAGTTAGTAAACAAGTTACTAAGACGTCAAGAGCGGCCAAGCTTTTTCTCCCAGCAGCTCAATGCCACCATTCCTAACTGTCTCCCACCCTACCACCCTCACTTAACCACACCCACAGCTGGAGTTCGCAAGATTTATCACCCTCCTACATTTATACATTGGAATCACGTCACTTCACAGGCTGCGTCCTTCTGGCTGACAGGCTGGCGAAGATTAACTTTATCACCCTCCTCTGAGCCTCGCCAAGAAGTGAACTTGAGAACCCGGTGCTGGTGGCGATGAAGACTGATCGCCGTCATTTATGTCTGGCCTTAGCGGGAGAAGTTATGCTTGGACGGCGCTACACGGCACGGGGGCAGCATGTGGGGCAGGTAGTGGTATAGGAAGGAATGTAAAAGCATCAGAGAGAGGTAAGGGAAGTGTGTGGAGGAGGAGGCAATGGAAGCGGACATAATATGGGTGTGACAAGATGGTGGCGGAGGATGGAACTTGAAGGCAGGGGAGGGAAAGAGTGCTAAGGAAAGGAAGTCGATGAAAAGAAAAAGAAAAAAATGAAAACAAGGAAAATAAATGCAGCAAGTGTGTGACAAGGAGGAGAATGGAAGGAGGAAACTGACAGGAAGAGAGAAATCAATGGAGTGAGTGGAGGGAGAAACGAGAAAATAACATTAGTACGGTTGCAACAAGACGGAGGATAAGGAAATGGAGATTAAAGAAGAAGGAAAGTAGGAAAAGACGTGGAAGAAGCAAGAAGCAAGGGGAATAAGAGTAGTACAAGCGTGACAATGGAGAATATAAAGGGAAGTACAAGGCAGCGCAAATATGAAGTTAAGGGGGAGAGCGTACGTGTACAAAGCAATTCAGAGAAGGGGAAGCAAGCGAGAGAAACAAACAAGTAAGCAGGGAAAGGGAGACACATGAACTACAAAAGACTGAGTTTACCCGGAGCAATAAAAGGTGAGGCAGTGCATATGTAGTCGTCTTTCGAGACAGAAAATAAATAATGGAATGGTGAGAATAATACTTTTGGGAAATAAAGAGGAAGGAAGGAAAGGTTGGAAGGAAATGATTCTCTCTCTCTCTCTCTCTCTCTCTCTCTCTCTCTCTCTCTCTCTCTCTCTCTCTCTCTCTCTCTCTCTCTCTCTCTCTCTCTCTATCTATCTATCTATCTATCTATCTATCTATCTATCTATCTATCTATCTATCTATCTATCTATCTATCTATCTATCTCTATCT
>NC_087156.1:27646996-27659496 GCF_035594125.1 Scylla paramamosain | reverse complement strand
GTGAGGGACAAAGGGACCGGTAGCGAAGGGCATGGCATTGAGAGAGAGAGAGAGAGAGAGAGAGAGAGAGAGAGAGAGAGAGAGAGAGAGAGAGAGAGAGAGAGAGAGAGAGAGAGAGAGAGAGAGAGAGAGAGAGAGAGAAGGGTGAGGAACGCAAGAGAAATGGAAGGACGTAGGAATTGAGCGTCAGGAGACAAGAAGAGGAATTGCAGGTATGGGTTCAGGAGAGGGAATGTATAGGGGAGACCTGAGGGAGAAGAAAACAGAAACAATATACAGAGGAGAGGCTGGGGAAGGGGAGAAGTGTATGGGGGAGGGGAGCACGTCAACTACACTTCTGCACCGTCACACGCGGGAGCCAAAACCATGGAAGGAATTTCTCTTATTAGCATAACGGAGAGGAGCGAACGAGGAGGAGGAGGAGGAGGAGGAGGAGGAGGAGGAGGAGGAGGAGGAGGAGGAGGAAGAAATAGAAACTAAGAAGACAAAAAAGAAAGAGCGGAAGAAGGGAAGATGTATTATGTCTCCTTAAGTCCGAAAGTACTCTCTCTCTCTCTCTCTCTCTCTCTCTCTCTCTCTCTCTCTCTCTCTCTCTCTCTCTCTCTCTCTCTCTCTCTCTCTCTCTCTCGAGCCTTAGGTAGCCTCACTGTTTATTTGTTTATTTGTTTGTTTATGCAATGAAACAATTTTCTTTAACAATATTTTTTCACTAAAGACTCTGATTACTTCGACTAAGATTTTTATACTCTCTCTCTCTCTCTCTCTCTCTCTCTCTCTCTCTCTCTCTCTCTCTCTCTCTCTCTCTCTCTCTCTCTCTCTCTCTCTCTCTCTCTCTCTCTCTCTCTCTCTCTCTCTCTCTCTCTCTCTCTCTCTCTCTGGCAGCGGACATGCTTGAAAAGGAAGGGAGCGCGGCACCATTATGTCTGCGAAGCGTGCTGTGTTTGTCTGTAAGAATAAAAAAAGCGAGAAAGTGCCTAAAGAAGAGGACTTGAAAGCGAGAGAGAGAGAGAGAGAGAGAGAGAGAGAGAGAGAGAGAGAGAGAGAGAGAGAGAGAGAGAGAGAGAGAGAGAGAGAGAGAGAGAGAGAGAGAGAGAGAGAGAGAGAGAGAGAGGCAAAGAATGAAGGTAGGGAGGATATCAGAAACCATAAGGGAGGGACAAAGTGTTGAGGAGGAGGAGGAGGAGGAGGAGGAGGAGGAGGAGGAGGAGGAGGAGGAGGAGGAGGAGGGTCAAATTCAATACTCAGTAAAGGAAATTAAATACTACTACTTCGTGACTTTCCAATATCCTGAAGGCGAGGGAGGGAGGGAGGGAGGGAGGGAGGGAGGCAAGGAAGGAAGGAAGGAAGGAAGGAAGGAAGAAGAAGAAGAAGAAGAAGAAGAAGAAGAAGAAGAAGAAGAAGAAGAAGAAGAAGAAGAAGAAGAAGAAGAAGAAGAAGAAGAAGAAGAAGAAGAAGAAAATAGCTACCAAGAAATATTGGAGGAGGAGTAGAAGAAGAAGAAGAAGAAGAAGAAGAAGAAGAAGAAGAAGAAGAAGAAGAAGAAGAAGAAGAAGAAGAAGAAGAAGAAGAAGAAGAAGAAGAAGAAGAAGAAGAAGAAGAAGAAGACAATGATGATGATGATAATGATAATAAGATGAGGAACAAAAACAGCAATATGATAATGACAATAATAAAAAAGGAAGAGGAAGAGAAGAAGGAAGAGAGGAAAAATAGAAAGAAGAGAACAACAGGAACTGCACAATAAAATAAAGGGAAAGGAGAACAAATCGAGAGAGAGAGAGAGAGAGAGAGAGAGAGAGAGAGAGAGAGAGAGAGAGAGAGAGAGAGAGAGAGAGAGAGAGAGAGAGAGAGAGAGAGAGAATAAAAGGCATGGAAAAGCAATACAAGAGAAAGAGAAAACAGGAATGATCAGGAAGGGAGGGCGGAAGACTGATAGGAGGGCAGATAGGACTGAGGGGAAAGAGGGGGAAAAAAGCTTATAAACTCCTGGCACGTTCCTTCCCCTTTCCCCTACCACTCCTCTCTCCTCCCCTGAAAATCCTCCCCTCACCAACCCCGCACTCCAGCATCCCCTGTTATCCCCGCAGCCTCCCGCACTCTCTCCCTGAACCCTCGCTTTCCTCACCTGTTTAGCTGGCCGTGCGTCACCTGGCTGATTTGAAGTCATAACGATCCCGCCCCACGTGCACGAGCGCATCATGTCAAGGCGATGCTAATGTGAGTGTGTTTATGCTGCAAGTTACGGAGTGTACACAGGAGGCTCAATGGACCTTTTAACGCCGCCGCCACGCCAGAAAAATGTTGAAACTGCGCTAAACTTCATACGGAATTAAAATGATGCGAAGGGGAAAAATACTAATGGTGCACATCCTCTCCGTGCAGTCAGGATATTCATAAAAATATTCTAACCTGTATAAAAAAAAAGAGACGTACTTGTAATCGAGTTTCGTCGGTGCATGGAAATAAACGAGCTAAATTATTCATACCATTTGCACAGGTGAATGAGCGCCGTACGGCGGCACCGGAAAAAAGTTGAGGTGAGTTTGGGCTAAATTTCCTGTTTCAGTGATGGACAAGGTATGGGTCCGGCAGATGTAGTCGCTGATATGTGGGAGGAGTAAATCAGCTTCCAGATTAATTAGATTTTCACTTAATTACATAACCTTCATTCAGTAACCTCGGCACGCCGATAATCTGATCACAACTTAATGAAAACTCGGGATGTTGCCTGGCCATCACTGCAAGTACGAATATAGCCATCCGACACGCCGCCACATCCTCTTGCTGCTGCTGCTGCTGCTGCTCCTGCTGCAGATGCTGTCTGTCTTCGTGGTGACAAACAGATTGGGAAGCAGCAGCGGCAACAGAAGCAGAAGCAATGCAAGGATAAGCCACCGCTAAGGAGTCTGAGATTCGTGGCTCCAGCGCCGTCCTGACAGACGCCGTGATTAATCCTGAGTTACCGAGATGCACCAGAAGGCAACAACACGGCCTGAGCACCACCCTGGCTGCCTCCTGGAGGTCTCGAGCGCTTGGACACACACATCTCCTCTGCTGCACACGACACTTGACACACACCGTCACAATTTCGATAAGATATTAAATCAGGAAAGCTAATATGTGTCAGGACAGGTCTTAGTATCAGTTTACAGCAGATGGATGAAAAAGATGAGAACTCTAATCTGTATCATCGAAGCAGAAAAAAATGCAAGAATTAATGCAATTTTCCGAGTGAGCGAAGCGTGAGCGTGGTGGAGTATGAGGCCAAGCACGGGCTGCACGCCATCGCGCCATCACACGTGAGCACCAGCCTGCCGCCGCCTGCATGGACACCATCACGCCGGCGCCACAAACACATCACGCGAGCAACGGACCTTCACTCGTCACCTGCAGGAGCGTGCCGGCGACGCACACACACAAGCAACCAAGAAAAGGCAAACTGCCCACTAGTGTCTTCACGCCTCGCTTGGTACAGCCACGACCCACGCACTCGGCCGCCACCGTCACTCTCACTATAACCAGCATGGTGATGCACAGCAGTGACGTGAGCAGATTCTAAATAAAGGCAAAAGAAGCAAGTAAAAATTATCGATGTTTCCTGCTGACAGAATATTCGCTTTTTAGAATACTCTCTTTTTATGTATATCTAAAAATACGTTAATGAGAGCGCTGCCAATACGGGGATATCAAGTTTGCATGAGTGAGATGACAAGGAGGCCAGCCAAAAAAAGATGTGTGTGTGTGTATGTGTATATATATATATATATATATATATATATATATATATATATATATATATATATATATATATATATATATACATATATATGTATATATATATATATATATATATATATATATATATATATATATATATATATATATATATATATATATATATATATATATATATATATATATATATATATATATATATATATATATATATATATATATATATAAAGGACAATGAAGAAGGAGAACAAGAAGAACAAGAAGAACAAAAACAAGAACAAGAACGAAAAGAAAGAAAAAAGAAAAGATAAAAAAAAGATAAAAGAAAAGAAAAAGAGAAAAGACAAGTAAGCAACACAAAATGTACAAACAATCCTCTACTACATTGCCAATCACCACAACTTTCCTCTTTTATTTCCGACACAAAACTTGGAGGAAGCAGCCCGTGTCCAAGAACACCGCGCCACACTTACACAGAGCTCACCACTGAAAACTCCTATCATTAATCAACCCATTTACTGAATAATCTCGCTGGAAACTGTAACATAAATCCATACAACTGCACGCATGACTGTTCCTTGAAGACTGAGAGTGTTAGGAAAGAATTTAACTGATAATATAACCCTGAGGAGTCCTTGCATCCCAAATCTCCCCTTCACAAAATCCCTTAACTGGTATTTCCTGCGTACAAGAGCGTGGCCAGCATAATCTTTTCAGCCGGTACTACCTTGACGTGACCCCAAGGTGAGTGGCGGCGTCACTATGGCGACACGCAGCACGTCGCCTTTCCCGTATTGACGCAGACGGATCACTCGCCTCACTCCGCTTATGAAGAAAGACACGACTGAAGGAAACGAAAAGGCAAGAGTTACAACCTTCAGAACGGAAGTCACCGAGCTTGAGACGTGCACTGGCTGTAATCTCGGAACCCACCCAACAGTTTATAATTCTTTCTACCAGCCGACCCCTCCAGTGAAGCATCCTCCTCCTCCTCCTCCTCCTCTTCCCCCACCTCCTCCTCCCAGCCAAGGTTCAGGTGACCACTTCACAGGGCACGCGTCACTCAGGCGAAGGGAGCCGCAAAATGGAAAGTGACAAGTGACGCGCCAATTTGCATTTACTGCGAGTGTCAAGTCCTTCTGGTTTGCGATTTGCAGGTTGCCGTCATGAAATTGTGGACACCGATGATTCTTTAACAACTGGTGGTCTGGTTCTCTCTCTCTCTCTCTCTCTCTCTCTCTCTCTCTCTCTCTCTCTCTCCTCTCTCTCTCTCTCTCTCTCTCTCCTCTCTCTCTCTCTCTCTCTCTCTCTCTCTCTCTCTCCACACGAGCAATTTACACCACTTTCGCAGTATAGTTTTATTTTTTTTTTTTTTTCCTCCCTATTCTTCTTTTGGTACACTAAATAATGCCACAGTGTATCAACATCCTCCTTCCGGCCTTTCTCCTATCAGCCAATGTCACTCCCCAGTACTGTAAACAAAACTACATAGAAAAAAAAACACAAACATTCCATTTACTGTTGCCCCTCCTCTTCCTCCTCCTCCTTTTCTCCACCCCTTCCAATTCTATTTCCTTTACACCTACTACTGTACTACTGCTTCGCCACCTCCTTCTACTCCCTTCCTCGGCCCTCCTCTCCCTTTCCAGCTCCTGCAATTGCTGTCCTCCTCTACATTCAATACTCAAGTGTTACTGGCTAAGCACAACACTGAGCGGCGGTAGTCTCCAGCACTTCCCCCTCATGGTAATAGCGCGTCCCTGCGAAGTGCTACCTACGCCTCTGCTCGCTGCCCCAATGAAAACGAAATACTACAGAAGTGTCTACAAGAGGCCATAAAGATGATGTGCTCTGTATTTTGATGTACGAGTAACTCTGTTGGCAATCTTCCCAGTCGCTCCCCATCATTTCCGGCCTTCCCTTCCCCCCTATCAGGCCGTCCCTCTCTCGCCCTCCAGCCTCTAGCCTCCTCAGCCAGGCTAGACCCCGTTCCTGCCTCCAATCCAGTCAATCCCTCGTAGGCCGCCTTACGCAAGCGCCACCCCTGCCTCTCGTCCACACTATTCCACGCCCCTACCACACCCAAGCCTAAGTCTTCCCCTGTTTCTACCCTATACTATTCTTACTTAACTCACTTAACTGCGTACATTGATCCATCCCTTCCCTCTCTACCTCTCTCTCCTCCTGTTCTCTCTTCCCATCTCCCGCCAGGCCTGCCACCTCCCTCTTCTGCCTCCTATCAGTGCCACCACCATCCCCTCCCCCTGCCAATCCTGCCGCACGTTCCCTGCCTGCCGCTATCCCTGGCACCTGTCATTCACTCCAGCCACGAGAACCTTCCTATCGGGGAATATTTATTATGTGACACGGCTGCATTAATCTCTCTCTCTCTCTCTCTCTCTCTCTCTCTCTCTCTCTCTCTCTCTCTCTCTCTCTCTCTCTCTCTCTCTCTCTCTCTCTCAACCAATCACGGAACCGTAACGTCCTCCCGGCACCTATGTCATCGCCAAACTGACCAATCGCCTTCCATTACAGTGGCAGCTCGACCAATGAGCCGCCGCCGTTTGAATGACGTGACACTGACCAACTAAAGACGTCATTCTCAGCTACCTGCGTCAGGAGCGAGGGGAGAGCGAGGAGGGGATGGAATAGACTGGGTGAGTGCAGAAGTCATGTGTTTGTGGCAGGTGGGGGTAAGGGGAGTAGGGGAGGTGATGAGGATGCATTGAGGGATGGTGTGGGTGTTTGTGGGCTGGTGCATGTGTCTGGGTGAGCGTGAGTGCCAATATTGGAAGTTGAGGTGTGGGGAATAAGCCTTAATTATGATGAGAGGGTTGACAGTGATGTGTACTAAGGTGCGTGTAGGCGAGGAGGCAAAAACAAGGGTGTGGCAAAGGAGGCATGGTGATGGTGGGGTTGACAGGGAAGTGTAGTGCAGGTGTGAGGCACGTGAGGGTGTAGCAGGGGCGTGAGTGCCTGAGTGAGGGCGGGGCAGGGTCAGAGCAGGGTCAGGGGAGGGTTAGGGCAGGTCACACACCTGAGAGTAAGTCCTGCGTCACCGTCTCGCACGAAGGTCACGAAGCATGCAGCCAAACACCATTCCTCGCGATCCTTACTTTCCCCTCCTCTTTCATCCCCTTCCCATTCCCTGTCACCTCCTATACCCCTATTTCACCCTCCTCCTCTTCCTCCTATCCCCCATCTCTCCTCCTCCTCTCTTTCCTCCTCCTCCTCAAGTGACCTCAGCTTTCACCGCAGTCAGGCGGGGGTCAAGGGTCGCCTGGTCACCTCCCAAACACCAGCGGTCCTTGCACAGTTGAAAATTTCGTTCACTTTTCCCATTGTTCCCTTGGTTTTTTTTTTTTCCTCGCTGTTTTTGTCGTTACCTCAGCTTGCAACTTGAGGACTTGCAAAAGGCGAGTATCTGGAATGCCACGGAGTCTCTCTCTCTCTCTCTCTCTCTCTCTCTCTCTGATTTTTTTTTTTTTTCTACCTCAACAGCACACTCTTTTCTTCCCAGCGCTTGTATTTCACAGTCGAATACACCCACAATCCCCCGCGTGATCTCCCGAATCTATCCACTCAGTGCACAACGTAAGACTCACAGACAGCTGGCCGGTTCCGTGGTGTCCGAGCGCCGCTACCCCGGACATGCTGTTCCAACATATCGCTTCTTAAACCAGACATTCCAAATTATTTAACTGTTCATATTCAAGCCCGCTTCACTGCGCGACCAGCCACCCAGCCAACCAACCAACCAGCCAGCCAGCCATCGTGCGGGAGTGTTGCGGCACAAACGACAGCCATGAAAAAAAAAAAAAAAAAAAAAAGGAAAGACAGAGAAAAACAAAATCAGTACTATTTTGTTCGTGTAATATAAAACTTTTTGTGTTTGATGCGGCGTAGCCAAACGAAAAGCAATGCGGTAGAGAGAAATAAATAAGAGAGAATAAATAAATAGTGTGTTTGATGCAGCGCGACTACTAAACAAAGGTAATACAATACGAGTATACACAGAGAAATGAATAAGACAGCGCGTTCGTAGGTACAAATTCATGTGTCTGATACGGTAAACCTTAACGAAGAGGGAATGCAATACACATAGATCTAAATAATTGATAATACATAAATGGTACGTTGCATGCTCTATACCTCTACAGAAAAAAGAAAACGGTTACCATGGACAAGTTCTCATTAATCACTAAATACTCGTGAGAAGCAAGTCTGGAGATAATATAAAGAATGAAACTAGGGATAATAAATAAACGATGAGCTTCATACGAAATACACCAACAATGAGAGAATGAATATACGTAATTTACACAAGGAAATAACACGGAGTAAAATGAACAGTACACGAGTTTGATACGATAACACATAAAAAAAAAGAAGTTATAATATACAAAAGTAAATAACAGGGAATAAATAAGATGAAAAAAAAAAATCATACGAAACACACGAACAATGAAAGAACGTACGCATGTAATACACAGAACGAAAAAAAAAAATGACAAGGCATGAATAATCAGTACATGACTATGATACGATAACACCTAAACAGAAAAAAAAAAAAAGGTTATAATTGTTCGACTCTTGACCAGCAGGGGCACAGGAAACGCAGGTAACAGTGCAGGTGTTTATTCACAGAAGGTGTGAACAGAAGGCTGGAGGTAGGTGATCTCCCGGCGCCAGGCCGCGCACTTCCACTTAACACTTATGACTGAAGCCTAGCTCGTTCACTCATACACGTATTCATGCCTCACACAAGTCTCGCTCATTCACTCGTTCACACAACTAGCTAACAACCACACACCTCCCCCGAGACATAAGGAAGATTCCTTATCTTTGTTATGGCTACCGTAACACATGAAACAAAGTTACAATGATTGAAGTACAGAAAACACGGTACATATACACAAAACAAACACAGCGTACAATGAACACGTACGACTAATCGTAGGTGCTACGGTGCCACCGCACCTGCAGTCGTCTCGGCTCCCTACGCTGTCGGCTGCTTCGACGCTCTGGTTGCTCTCGGCCACGGTGTACCCCGTTACCCTGATGCTCCGGGCTGCCGGGATGGTGGTGTTCCTCGTGACCCTGATGCTGAAGCGCTGCACCGCCATGAGCGGTGTGCTGCTCGACAGGAAGGGGAGCAAGAGGTCTATGTGGGCGTAGGTGTCTTCTATTACGCCACATCACGCGACCGCTGCCCATCTTGATGAGGTAGTCTCTCCTTCGCCCAACAGCCACGATGACACCCAGGCGATCCCAGAGGCCTGTCGTGTGATCTTGAACGTCGACGTGGCCACCGAGGTGCAGGAGAGGAAGAGTACGGGCGGACGCGTCGTGGCGAAGTTTCGCTTTCTTCCTCAGTCGCTCTGCCTTGGCGTCGCACTCATCAGCAGCGCGCTGCCACTGCTGAGCGTATGAGCGATGATGAGCCGGGACACAGGACCTCATAGGATGACCGAAGAGGACTTGTGCTGGTGATCGCCCTTCCGCCCTCGGAGTGTTGCGCAGTTCCAGCAACCCGCGAGCGAACGCATCCTCGTCCAGGTGTCCCTGCTGTGTGGTCGTGAGGATCAGCTTCTTCACGGACTTGACCGCTGCCTCGGCGTGACCATTGGAGCGTGGATAATGAGGTGAAGATACACGATGCTCCACCCCCCATCGAGCCAGGAAGCGCCGTACCGATGAAGAAGTGAACTGCGGTCCACCGTCAGTCCTCAGGAGAACAGGCACGCCCGTGTCGGCGAACACACCCCGAAGGACACGAACGAGCTGATCAGCCGATGCTGGACGTGAGCATGCAGACACGTGAGGCCACCCAGACAAGCGATCTACATACACGAGGTATGTACGGCCTGCTGCGTGGAAGTAGTCTGCAGAAACTGACTCAAACACCCTGCTGGGTGTGTCCGTGTCCTGCCAGAGAGGTTCGTTGGCTTGTCTTGGTAGGAGTGGACGGCATAGTGAGCATCCAGAAACGACGTTCTCAACGTCTCTGTCCATACCAGGCCAGTACACCGTTTGTCGGGCCCGTCGCTTGGTGCGCTCCATCCCCTGATGACTGTCATGGAGTCGCTCTAGTGTTTCTCGGCGGAGGCTGTGAGGAATAAGAAGCCTCGGCCCGTAAACCACCAGGTCGTCGTCTACGGCCAGCAGACTGCGCACCGGCCAGTACGTACGCAAGCGGTGATCGAGGTCGTGGCAATGATCAGGGAAGCCCTCGATGATGACGTTCTTGAGCAAGCAGTACTCCCCGTCTCTTGCTGCTGCGGCACGTACCATTTCCACAGTCTGATCCTGGAGTGGTGCTAAGCGGACGCCGTCCTCATTGGTGGCAGATAACGCTGAGATGACCGCTGAGTGGAGAGGGTCGAGGTCACCAGAAGTAGCAGCATCCTCTTCCTCCACTGGGTCCTGTACTGGAGCACGTGAGAGGGCGTCGGGCACACAGTGTGTCGATCCCTTTTGCCAGCTTGCTGTGAAAGAATACTGAGCAAGCTTCTCCCTCATGCGCTGCAGCCGCAGGTTCTCTATTTCTCCCAACAACTTGCTATTGAGGAGAGGTATCAGCGGGCGGTGGTCGAGCACTAGATCGAAGTGAGGGAGTCCTTTCAGGTAGGTGCCACATTTCCTGACTGCCCAGACGATTGCAGCCATTTCCAACTCTATTACTGCATAGCGGCTCTCTGTGTCTGTAACAAATCTTGACCCGCATTGCACCATCTTCCACTGGTCACTGTGCTTCTGCAGGAGAACGAATCCAAATCCGTGCATCCTTGAGGCGTCAGTCTGTAGCATCGTTGGTAATGATGGGTCGAAGTATGCCAAGACAGGTGGGCTGACGAGACACTGTTTCACCTTCTCAAACGCCTCTTCATGGTTAGGAGACCAGCACCAACTGTTCTTCGGGCGTAAGAGATCTCTGAGGGGTTGTGCAGCTGCAGCCACAGCAGGAGAAAAGCTTCCAAGCTGGTTTGTAAGACCCATGAATGATCGTAAGTCGGTGATGTGCTGTGGTCGTGGGAAGTCAGAGATTGCCTTAACTTTCTTTGAGTCTGTCGTGTAGCCTTGTCCAGAAACAGAGTAACCACAGTAATCTACCACTCTTTCCGCGAATGTAAACTTCTGTGGGTTGAGAGTGATGCCGTGCTGGTCACACCGCCGCACAATCTGAATGACATGGGCTAAGTGCGCACTGTAGGTGGAGTCATAGGCCAGGATGTCGTCCACGATCTTGATGGTGTTAGGTATGTCGCCGAGAGCTTGGTCTCCTCGACGGTTATACTCGTCTCCAGACGAGACGAGACCCATAACCGCTCGCCGAAACTTGTACCGACCCCAAGGTGTTATGAAGCAGGTTAAATCCTGGTCTTCTTCTCTAATGGGGACTTGAAAATACCCCATCTTGGCATCAAGAGTGGTGAACCAAACTGCTCCGGTCCCGATCGAGGCGATGGCGTCATGAGGTGAGCGCACTGGATACACGGGCCTCTTCACGTAACGGTTGAGTCGTGTCAGGTCAACACACAGCCTTACACCAGATGTCTTTTTTGGGACAGGCACGATGGGGTGGCACCATGCCGTAGGGTAGTCCACACTCTCGATGATTCCCTTGTTAAGCAGCTCTTCCAACTGGCTCTTAATTTCTTCACGCCAATTGTAAGGGATTGTACGAGATGCTGTTACGGCGAAGGGTCGAGCGTCGTCTGTCAACTCGATGGCCATGGATCCACCAGCCATTGCACGTAAACCTTCCTTTGCTTCGAAGACGCTGGGAAAGGCCTTGATCACAGCAGCAGCGTGCCCCGCACGCTGCTGTGGCGTTGGGTCGTAGGAATGAGGCCAGCTGATCACTTCTGTGGGCGTAGATAGAGGTGGCTGCGAGGCGGTCGGGTACTTGATGGAGCTGTTGCCGGTGTGCTGTTCTTCCCTGCGTAGCGGTCGGATTTGAGCCGGAAAATCTTCGGGGAGGATTCCGAGAGCGATGGAATCGTACCAGCTAAGCAGCGCCCCCTTCACCTCCTTCACCACGCTCACAACAGTCTCAGCTTCCCTGTCGCCCAGTTGCAAGTGCGACGAGAAAGTTCCTACACAGGTGAGGGGGTGATTACCGGCAGCATAAAGTCCATCACCATCAGCGGGCGCCAAGCTGGAGGGCGGGATTCCAAGGAGTGTTGCCGTGTCGAGGCCAATAACGGTCGTTTCGGCCCCAGAGTCAGGAGTCCACGTAATCTTGTCTCTTCCAGCGGGATGTGTGGCGGTAATGAGCACCTGGGGCGCAGGTCGTACCGTCACCGTCTTTGTGTATACGCCTGATAAGAGCTGGTATACACTGGCACTGGCTCCCCGCCTCGGGCCTGCACCGCGATGAGGAGAGACAGTTGAGGAACTCCTCGAAGCTCCTCGTCGTTTCCTCACTGTCTGCTGACATACACTCGCAAAATGCCCTCTTTTCCCGCAGTTACGACACACTTTATCTATTGCCTGGCATCCCCTTTTGTCACTGCGACAATCTTTGCCACAACGATAACAGCCCGTGGGGCTTGAGCCCCCGAAACTGCCCTTCCTGTAGTTCGAGACAGCGTTCACACCATGGCTCGAAGAGTGAGAGCCGCCCCTTAGTACTGCACTACACTGGTTAGCGCTCTCTGATGCTCTGCAAATATCTATGGCGTTTTCAAGGGTGAGTTTCTTGTTTTCCAGCATGCGTTTCAGAGCCACTTCGTCTCGTGTCCCAACGACAATTCTGTCAC
>NC_087156.1:27641996-27644496 GCF_035594125.1 Scylla paramamosain | reverse complement strand
CCATCATCTCCACTTCCTAACATATCAATACTACAACTACTACGGCAACTACTACTATTACTACTACTGCAATCGTTATCAATCATTACTACAATCGTACCAGTCACCAACACTGCTTCACCTACCACCACTACCACCACCACCACCACCACCACCACATCATCATCGCTAACAACCCCCGCATCCCTGCCTTCCATCATTGCGGCCACGGTCCACTCACAAACAATTTCCAGGTGGCTGAGAGTGTTTTTCCCAGCAAGACGATTATCAAATACGACTACGCTATAATTCCCGCGTCAACAATTACATTTAAAAAACCGCACTTTACGAGCCAACCGTAAGTCAAATCATCTTAGCTACACGTAAACCAGTTGTGAAAGCCTGGAACTTAATGTCATATTCTGAATCACTTTTGTCCGCATCTTCACTACATTTAAAAGGCTCGAGTTGAAGCTACACGGATTTTTCAGGATTTTTTTTTTTACGGTTCTAGTAACAGATTAATGATATTTCTGCATTATTAACAGGAGAAATACCCTTGAGAATCCGGTTAATTATCTCTGTGGGTTTTGGAAATAGTCGTGGTGAGGAAGCAAATTGTTTCTGAATACGGGCCTTTCTCTCTCTGTACTAAGTGGTTGAATGTACGTAATTGTTAACTTTTCCATTGCAATATCCAACGATTCGCAGCAAGTAAGGCGCAGTACAAGGTCTTTAAAGCACCAAAAGGAAGGAAAGGAGAAATTAAAAGAAGTTTCCAGTGCCCAGCCAGTGTACTATTAAGAGATTGTTGTGGAGCTAAAAAAAATAATGAATTCCAGAGTGGTTTGGGATTAAGGGGATTAAGGGGAGACGTGATCAATAGCAGTCAGAGAGTTAAATTACTATGCATAGTTAGTTTTTCTATCACTGAAAACGAAGAAAAATAAATCAAGGTAAACAGTAAGTTGATTATGAAGTAAAGAAAATTTTGTTTATATATGTTTACACTTTTACTGATGCTAACACGTTCTTCTCTCCATTATTTAATTATTCTTTTCTTTACCGGTAATTTGGTCGTCCCAAGCTCTACAGCAGTCGTAAATTGTTCTGTAATATAAGAGGCCACATCTATCCCCATAATTCCACTTCTCTTCAGCACTGCCACAGCAAGTTTCTCTCTACGGTGCTGGAAATATTAACATGACACGCCTAAAAGTGAAAGGACCAAACGAGAACATTTTAAAGTTACAACCCAACACGACTTGATATTCTTCCGTTTATTCTTCCGGTCGGTGAAGAAAAAAAGTGACACATATGTGAAGTTACGGTATGAGAAACCCTATGGAGTTTCAAAAGCAACAGAAAATATCGTTTGTTTCTCTTAACTAGGCGAACGTCACTGCTAAAAGTCTATACATTCATTATTATTCTTCCATTCATTTAGAGGCGAGCCATATGGGAAGTTAATGATGTAATGAGGAACTGAAAGATTAAAAAAGACACACAACAAAAGGATCTGTACGGTCACGATTATTCTTTCGTTCATTGTAGGCACGTTTGCTAGTATTTTCCTGTTCATTCGAGAAGCAAGAGGTGAAGCATTAACGACAGCTGATAATGTAGTGAGGAACTAAAAGGAGATTAAACCAAGAAAAAAAATTTATCTGTATATCCATTAGCGTTATTGTTAAGACTACATACAATTCATTTTATCTTCACCGTAAAAAAAAAGAAAAAAAAAGAGAAAAAAAAAAAAACAAGACGTGGGGTCATTTGGAAAGTAGATTACGAGTATGTAATGAGGAGAAGGAACCGCACCTATGGACTTTGATTACGTAATGAGCAGCGTCGAAGTCTACTCTTACAAACAAAACGCACCTTCAGAGTGACGTAAGCAAACGCCCCTCCTGATGCTCTGCTGTGCCAACACGTGCCGGCTTTCCCTGATTCACCGAGGGAGGGGAGGAGGTCTTGAGATGAAAAAATGCAGTGGTAAATTAAAGTATTGGAATTAATCAAACTAAGTGGCAGGTTAAATTATATGATGGAGGTTAGATAAGAAAAATTAAGTGAAATATGGCACTACGCTTTGATTCATTTGTTCTTACTCTGACCGTCCATGTGCAATAAATCAAGAGATATGGTAATTAACGAGTGAATATTTTACTTACAGTCTGACGGTCCATATCGCGCTCGTGGTAAATGGAATATTGCTAAGACAGAAAAAGAATATCATAAAGAGTCATCTCGCAGGAAACCCAAAATAAATAGGGCAAAATAAATAAATAAATAAATAAAACTAGCGAGCGTCCAAGTAGGGAATCTTTATTTTGAGGATGACACACTTCCCACCACCACCACCACCACAACCTACGCGCAATCTACCAGAAAAGATTTCTTCCCACACACACCATCACGACAACCACAGCAGCTCCACCACCTCCATAGACACGACCACCACCACCACCACCACCACCACCACCACCACCACCACCACCAGAGTGACCTACTACCTTAC
>NC_087156.1:27629496-27636996 GCF_035594125.1 Scylla paramamosain | reverse complement strand
GGGTTCAAGATCAAAAGGGAGCACCAAGGGAGGCAAAGAGGATCAGGGAGGGATGGTGATGGAAAGGGAGGCGGCAAAGGGTCGGCTTAGTGCTCAGGCGAAGTGTGCGGGGCAGGGAAGGGGTGATGGAGGTACAGATGAGAATGCTGAAGGGGAAGGGTGAAGGGCGCGGGGAGGCAAAATGTGGGGGCGTAGGTATGGGATAGAATCATTCAAACGTTACCATTCTGCGCATATCTTGAACCCTCCCCCTCACGATAATGCCCTCTCTCTCTCTCTCTCTCTCTCTCTCTCTCTCTCTCTCTCTCTCTCTCTCTCTCTCTCTCTCTCTCTCTCTCTCTCTCTCTCTCTCTCTCTCTATTTGTTCTTCCTTCTTCATCTCTTTGTCTTCACCTTTCGTTCATTCCTTTTCTCCCACATATTTTTTTTCTTTTCGTCTTTTTTTTCTGCATTTCCATCTCTTCTCTTCTCTTCCCTTCTTTTGCCTTCCCCAATCTCTCTCTTTCCTCTCTCCCTGCAACACACACACACACACACACACACACACACACACACAGGTAAGCCTCTTCCCCCACCTCTCATACGCAGGAAACTCAAACTAAAACTAAACGGGGTCACTTGATTTTAACTTTCCAAATGGACAAACCCGGTCGAGGTCACCTATAACTTGACCTTTCGGGGTGAGGGACAGGCAAGGGCAGACCGAAGGGGAGAGGAATAGGGAGAGCAGAGAGGGAGAGGGAGAGAGTAGGTGAGCGAAACAATTGAAGGGAGAAATTGACGACAGGTGAGTGAGGGAGAGACAGGTTTATTGAGAGGGAGTGAGAGAAGGGAGTGATTGCGGGGTACAAAAGGGAGAGGGGAAAGAGGGGAGAGGGAAGGAAGAAAGGGGAAGTGTGGAGGAATGGAAAGGTATAGAAGGAATGTGGAATAACTCGAATGGTGATGAGGCAAGAGGCTGAGGAAGAACAGGAAGAGGAAGAGGAGGAAGAGAATGAGGAAGGGAGAAAGAACAAGAACAAAAGGAAGAACAAGGTGAGAGAGAGAGAGAGAGAGAGAGAGAGAGAGAGAGAGAGAGAGAGAGAGAGAGAGAGAGAGAGAGAGAGAGAGAGAGAGAGAGAGAGAGAAGTTGAGATCAAGAGGAAGCAAGGTAGTGGGTAAGGGAGAAGAGGAGGGGAAGGGACTGGAAGGGAGGGGGAAGGGACGCGACAGGTGCATTGTCTTTGAGAACACGGAAGCCCATTCACTCCTCCTCCTCCTCCTCCTCCTCCTCCTCCTCCTCCTCCTCCTCCTCCTCCGTCTCCTTCGAGTTTCGTCTTCCACCTCCGAACTTTCACGATTGTTCAGGCGGTCCGCGGTAAGTGGTGCGGCGCTACGTGGGCGTGGGGGAAGGGGAGGCGCCTTGCTGGGGAAACAGATGCCCCAGCCTCACCCCAGCCTCACCCCAGCCTCACCTCCAGCCTCAAAGCGCCTAGAAAGTCACGACGCCAACAGTAACTCCACAAGACTCAACGCACTTCCTCCCTCTGCGCTCCTTGTACCTTCCTCCTCCTACCCAACCACCACCACCACCACCGCCACAGCCAACACCACCGCCGCCGCCATCGTAACCTCCCAGTCTCCGATTCCACTGTTGCGTCACCACCATTGGTACAGTTTCAGTACAGCGTGTGGTATACAATTACTACCTACCTCCTCCTGTACTTTTCTCCACCACAAGGCATCGCAAATCACCACCACCACCACCACCACCACCAACTTATCTCTCCTCCTCGGCGGCGCAATATGACCCCGTTATTGCGGCGCCTTGAACTTAATCAATCAGTCAATACCTTATCATCAGCACCATCACCACCCGCTCTCCCTCACCACCACCATCACCACCACCACCACCACCACCACCACCATTACCACCATCACCACCACACAGTTCAGTGCAACGTGCCCTACATTTACCACCACCACCAAAGATTTCCCTCAATTACACCATATCTCCAACATTATCACCACCACCACCACCACCACCACCTCAGCCAGCCACGCCTCCCTGCTCGTGTCATACCCTCCCAGGACCGCACCCCACCCTCGTTCACGCCCCAGGGAGGTCGGGTACCCACACTGACCCAATTTTGAGGGCAGTGCACGGCGTGGCGGGCACCCAGGGGCACTCCTTATCAGATGCACCCCCGCCCCCTGCTGGCTGTGTCACGGAGGGGCTGTGGTGGCGGCGGGGGGTACGTGGTGAACGGGGCTGGAGGAGAGGTGAAACAGTTGAGAAGTCGGAGAGAGGGTTGGCATGAGGAAGGAAGGTAAGCAAGGGAAGGTGAAGCGTTTTGGAAATTGAATATAGACTAGTAAAGAAGGCTGTGATGGAAGGAGAGGTAAACAGACAGACAGACAGATAAATAGATGGATGGATGGATGGATGGATGGATGGGTGGATGGATGGATGGATAAACAGATAAGGTGGGCAAGGAAAAGAATGATTAACAGGGAAGGAGGTGAGAAAGAGAAGAATGGTGGACAGGAGGGCGTGTAAAGGGGAAAATTGATAAAGGAGGAAAAGCGATAAAGGAGGCTGAGGAAGGAATAAGGAAGAACTGTAAACAAGAAGTATAATGCTCAAAAACTAAAAACGGGAAAAAAAAAATGGTGAATATAGAGAAGGGGAAAAAAAAAGGAAAAAGATGATGAAAAGAAATATATAAGGCAACAAATGGAGAAAAGGGAGAACAACAGCAAAAGAATGATGAAATCGCAGAACTGTAAAGGGGGAAGAGAAGTAAACATGGTGAAGAGTGAAGAAGAATTGGAGAAGAACGAAGAAGAGGGAGAGAGCAAGAAAAGAGGAGAAGAACAGTAAATAAGGGAGAAGTGGGGGACATCACGTGAGGAGCTGAAAGTTATGGCTAGGATACAAGACAGGAGGGAGACAGGGAGGTGCTGGTGGAGGAAGAAGCAGAACAGGCAGAGGGTGTTGCAGAAGGATCGTTTCTATAAGAGGAAGGAAGAGTGAGAGCGAGAGGGAGAGGATATCAAAGGAGCTGGAAAGGAAAAGGGAGAATAATAAGAGATTTACCAAAAAAGAATTAAGAGCAGCAGCAACAGTGTGTGTGTGTGTGTGTGTGTGTGTGTGTGTGTGTGTGTGTGTGTGTGTGTGTGTGTGTGTGTGTGTGTGTGTGTGTGTGTGTGTGTGTGTGTGTGTGTGTGTGTGTGTGTGTGTGTGTGTGTGTGTGTGTGTGTGTGTGTGTGTGTGTGTGTGTGTGTGTGTGTAAAAGTGAATAGTGAGTGAGAGTTTCTTCACAATAATTTCATCGTGTCGTGTTCACGGTGGAGCAAGACAGACAAAAGAGAGAGAGAGAGAGAGAGAGAGAGAGAGAGAGAGAGAGAGAGAGAGAGAGAGAGAGAGAGAGAGAGAGAGAGAGAGAGAGAGAGAGGTATAACATCACAAGGGCGCCCACTATAATGTAATGATCACCTTTCCTCCACTCTCTCCTCTCTCTTTCACTACTCCCTCTCTCCCCTTCACTCAATATCTCATTCCTTCACCATTCCTCCTCCTTCACTATCTCCCTTATCTTTTCTTTCCTCTTTCAGTTACTCTTACCAGCCCATCATCACCATCACCATCACCATCACCATCACTATTTCCTTCTCCTGCTCCTCCTCCCTCATCTTTTTTTTTTCCCTGACCGTCTCCTCCCACCATCACCACCACCACTCTCCCTCCCTCCTCTCACGGAAAAAAAATAATAATAGTTTGCTCGTGGGACATTTTTTCCAATAAGTGTCTCAGAAATGTTTTGCTGAAGATGT
The DNA here is from genome assembly GCF_035594125.1 of Scylla paramamosain. Lineage (NCBI taxonomy): Eukaryota > Metazoa > Arthropoda > Malacostraca > Decapoda > Portunidae > Scylla > Scylla paramamosain. The sequence goes on along the minus strand of NC_087156.1, from coordinate 27,633,180 downwards.
CTAAAAAAAATATATACATCTATGAATATCCAAACTTTTTCTTTACTTTTTTTTTTTTGTGGGGTTGGTGTGTTGGTGTATCTTTTTAGGCTTTGACCGAAAACGAGACGAGATGTTGTAGAATATTTTCAAAACACACACACACACACACACACACACACACACACACACACACACACACACACACACACACACACACATACATACGAAGGAAAAGTGGAAGAAAGGCGGATCCTCGGTGGTGGTGGTGGTGGTGGTGGTGGTGGTGGTGGTGGTGGTGGCTTTCTTGGCGGGGGAAGGAGAGGAGTATAGAACATTTTAAAAGTTTTCCATGGAAGATTCTGGTGAAGCAGCTGATGCATGTTTTACTAAAGAAGTCTTCATTACACTCGTTCTAAACACACACACACACACACACACACACACACACACACACACACACACACACACACACACACACACACACAGGTTACATACACATACATACGGATACAGAACAACACAAACCTGACTCAAATCACGTAAACTACAACTGGGTAAACAGACACACACACACACACACACACACACACACACACACACACACACACACACACACACACACACACACACATCAAACAAGTCACGCCACACCCTGCCGCACTATCACCACAGACACACAGACCAGCTCTCCCTTCTCGTCTCACAGCTCTCGATTCCCTGGTCGCAGCGCCTCGCCAGATATATATATATATATACAAGCAAGGTTAATGCCTCCCCTGCGCCAGTGTGTCATCATCAGCCAGGCTACACTTTTTGCACACCTTCCCTCGGTGGTAAGAATTATTCAGACGGTGCTGCCATCCTCTATACTGCAACCTCGCCTATTGCTAGATTACCAACGAAAGGCTGTCATATGAAAGATTGGGAACTGTCGTGTTGTTAAATTGGGAAGACAGATAGACAGATAGATAGACAGATAGACTGATTCACTGACTGACTGATGCATAGAAAGACAGTGAATGAACCGACTGATGGATAGATTGAATAAATGACTCATTAATGAATGGATATATAGATATATAGATAGATAGATAGATAGATAGATAGATAGATAGATAGGTAGGTAGATAGATAAACAAATAGACACACAAACAGATAAATGGTTTTGTTACGACGACCATCTAATTAATAAACTCTCATTCTCTTTTCTTTGTCTTATTCCTTCTCTGTTTTCTTTCTTCTTTCATTATTTTCACCTTGCTCTCATATGATCCTTTCTTCCAGATGTGTATCTTCGATTAAACAGCGCCCATAAAAAGTAAATAAATATAGATGGATAAATAAAGAAAACTAGATGAATAAACAAATAAAATAATTGAATAAAATAGATAGTAACATAGATAAGATAAATAAATATAAACAGATAAATAAAGATAATTAGGTAGATAAATAGATAGATAGATAAGATAATTAGATAGATAGTATTATAGACAGTAATATAGATAGACAGATAAACTGACAGATATAAATATGCATATTAATAATCCCATCAAAATTACATATAATTAATTCTTAATGAGGCGGCATCGATTTTAGCCCCAATCTGACCGCCTCCTCCCCGACAGCCCGATACAGGCACCGATAGACTGATCCTCCCCTTGAATCTTTGCCACGCATGTTAGGGAGTATCTTGAGGTTATTTCCAGACGACACTCGCCCCTTTGTCAGCCCCAGGGTCAAGGGTGGAATGGAGTTTCTCAAATGGTCTTCCTTCCTTCCACCATCAGGAAAACATTACATGCCACGACAAGTTAAGAGCAACTGTGTCTTGGTGAGCGTGTATGCTGTAAATATTAAGGGATGTTATTTCTTGGATGATATTGAAATGGCAAAGCGTTTTCATCCGAAGGTTAGGTTAGGTTAGGTTAGGTTTGGTTAGGTTTCGTTTGGTTAGTTTACGTTTGGTTAGGTTAGGATGGGTTAAGTTAGGTTAGGTTGAAAAAGGTTAGATTTGATTAGGTTGAGTTAAGATTAATTCAGTTCATAAATTTCATATCTGATTCCTTCATAGTATAGATCACAATATGAAAAAAAATAAATCATATATTGCAGATATTGTGTGTGTGTGTGTGTGTGTGTGTGTGTGTGTGTGTGTGTGTGTGTGTGTGTGTGTGTGTGTGTGTGTGTGTGTGTGTGTGTGTGTGTGTGTGTGTGTGTGTGTGTGTGTGTGTGTGTACACAAATAAGTACCTGGGATCAGCTAAAATTTATCTCCATACTCCATCAGCTGCGGTACATCTTAGTCACGTAAGTAATTGCTAGGCAGAACTACGCAGCTGCTTATAATATTTTCTCTTACAAGCATGAATCACTTTAAGCGCTAATAAATTTGAGGCATTATGCAGCGCCGCTAAAGTTTTGTTGAACCCCGCGTGCATCCGTGGCATCCATTTCAGCACAAGGGAACATGGATTGTGGTAATGAGAACATACTGGATGAAGCTGGAGATCTTTATTCCTCTCTTTATTTCTCTCTCTGAAGAAGACTCACTGTAGAGAGGTTAGAGAAGTAAAGATCTCCTTCATTATGTTCTTTTACTATCACAGTCCACTCGCTTGTCTTATCTCTACAACAAGGGAACGTGATGCTTATAAGACTGACATCAGGTGAGAAATTCAAGTTTTATTGGGACGTTAAAAGGCTGAGTTTAGCTTATCAGAGTTTTCTGGCGGACCATAGTGTCAAAGAATTGTTTTTATATGCTTTCGATGTGCTGTGTTTTATATGGTACGTGATTTTATTGTTAAATAATTTACCTTTATTTTGTTTTGTGATGTGTTTAGTATGTTATGTGGTTTTGTAGTGAATGGATCTATCTAAATTTTTTTCTTGTGTTGCATCGTATTTGTATGTTATGCTATTCTATTCTTAATACACCTATCTATACTTTTGTGCCTGAGATTGTTGTATTTTGTATGTCATGTTTTCTGTAGTCAGTATATCTCTGTACATGTAGTTTTTATTCTATAATATGTTTTATATCCTAAGTGATTCCGTTGTCAATAAATGAATCTACGTATACTCATATTTAGTGATGTATTTTGCATGTGATTTTATTGTTAATTAGTATATCTACACATTTCTTTTCTGATCGTTATATTTTTTTTTTATGTTGTGTACTGTAGACAATAACTTTACGTATCTATTTATCTCTATACCAACGAGGCTTCATCAGATGTAAGCTCCATTTCAGGACGGTAATTCAGTGTTCTGAAAGAGGGACTGCAGTGTGAAAGCCTACTGGGTGAGATGCATTAGTATTGGTATCGGTTCATTAATGGTTATCAATATCCCTATCTGGAAAATGCTGCTATTGGTGTATCCCCATTCTTTGTGTGTGTCATTTGAGTCGTTATTATAATCATCACTACCATTATCAATATATTGGAGGTGGTGGTGGTGGTGGTGGTGGTTGTGGTAGTGTTAGTGGTTGTGGTGGTGGTGGTGGTGGTAGTAGTAGTAGTAGTAGTAGTAGTAGTAGTAGTAGTAGTAGTAGTAGTTGTTGTTGTTGTTGTTGTTGTTGTTGTTGTTGTTGTTGTTGTTGTTGTTGTTGTTGTTGTTGTTGTTGTTGTTGTTTTTTGTCGATATCATTCATCCTTCCTGGTTAAAAATTCACTAAAATACATTACAAAATTGAGAAAAC
>NC_087156.1:27616996-27624496 GCF_035594125.1 Scylla paramamosain | reverse complement strand
AGAGGAAAGAGTGAATAATTATAGGGAGAGAAAATAGGGCTAGAAGAGAAAAAATAGGAAGTAAAGGAGGGAGAAGTGAAGGAATGGAGATGGAAGGAAGAGGAAAAAGAATGAATAATGGAAATGAAACTGGGAAAGAGGGAGAGGAAGAAAAAAGGAGAGAAGAGAAAAGGGAGAAAAGAGGGAAGGGGAGAAACATGGACCGAGGGAGAAGAAGAAGAAGGGAGGAGGAGGGAAGGGGAAACAAGAGAAAAGAATGAAAAGGGGACTGATGCAGGGAACGAGGAAGTGGAAGAAGAGAGAGAGAGAGAGAGAGAGAGAGAGAGAGAGAGAGAGAGAGAGAGAGAGAGAGAGAGAGAGAGAGAGAGAGAGAGAGAGAGAGAGAGAGAGAAAGGAGTAAAAGAGAAAGAATATATATGAAAGAAGAAGAGAGGAAGAAGGAAAGGAAGAAAAGAATGAATAAGAGAAAACAAAGGGAGGGAGGGAGGGAGTGTGGGTGGGAGGGAAGGAAAGGAGGAGGAGGGAGGAGGAGGAGGGAGAAAGAAAAAAAAACATGGAGATAGAGAGAAAAGAGATTAAGGAGAATATAGAAAGAGGAAAGAGGGAGATAGAAAGGACGATAAATATACAAGGAACAAAATGAACAGAGAAAGAGAAAAAGAGACAGAGAAAGGAGAAAGAAGAGGAAGGAAAGTGAGAGAGATTGGAAGGAAGGGGACAGGTTTAAAGCGATAAGGGAGGGGAAGGAAGAGAAGTAAGGAAAGTTAAAGGCGGAAGGAGGATGGAGAGAAGATGAGGGAGATAAAAGGGAGGGGGCTGGATAAGGAAGGAAGGGAGAGAGAGAGAGATGGGAAAAAAGAATGGTGAGAAGGAAATGCGGTATGAAAGGGAGGCCAAATGAGAGAGAGAGAGAGAGAGAGAGAGAGAGAGAGAGAGAGAGAGAGAGAGAGAGAGAGAGAGAGAGAGAGAGAGAGAGAGAGAGAGAGAGAGAGAGAGAGAGAGAGTAAAGAAAGATAAAAGGTCCATAAGAGGAGGAAGAGTAAATAGAAAGAGGGAAGGAAGGAAAGTGCCCGAGAGAGAGAGAGAGAGAGAGAGAGAGAGAGAGAGAGAGAGAGAGAGAGAGAGAGAGAGAGAGAGAGAGAGAGAGAGAGAGAGGGAGGAGAAAAAAGAAACGAAGGAGACAAGATGATGACAAGGAAAAGATAGGAGACAGTAGCCGATAAATCAGGAGGAGGAAGAGGAAGAGGAGGAGGAGGAGGAGGAGGAGGAGGAGGAGGAGGAGGAGGAGGAGGAGGAGGAGGAGGAGGAGGAGGAGGAAGATGGTTGTAGGTAGAAAGTAGGAGTGACACAAGATAAACGAAAGGAAGGGAGAAGAGAGAGGAGATGTGGGAGGGAGAAGGAAGATGAGAGGAGGTCAGGGAGACAAAAGGCGCTTAGGTGAAGAAGAGGATTCGAGAATGACGTAATAAAAAGAGAAATGGATGGGGGGAGGGGAACAAAAACCAGAGAAAGGGAGAGAGAGAGAGAGAAAGGGAGAGAGGAAACGCGAAGTGGAAAGGAAAAGCATGACACGGGCGAAAGGAAAGGAAAGGCAGAGGAAATGTCGAGTAAAAAGTTAAATTTGGCTTTAAAAAGTGCAGTGTAGATTTTCCAAGGCGCTGATGACACGAGGTAAGTGTTGTGTTTAGGAGTCCCGGTGTGTGGTGGTGGTGGTGGTGGTGGTGGTGAGCGGGTAGGACTGGAATGAGGTACTGGATGAAGGACTGTGGTGGGGGGGAAGAATGGGTACAGGAGGGGGGGTATAATGTGGTAGTTAAGAGTCGAGTACATTGTGGCGGTCTGTCTGTGGTCCATTTTTATGTGGTGATGGTGGTGGTGGTGGTGGTGGTGGTGAGCATGAGTCAGTGATGGTGAATGATGTGGGTCTTCTTTTCTCATTTATAGTGGAGGGTAAATATGTACAGTGGTGGTGGTGGTGATAAAGGCTTGGGGAAATCTATTCTGCTATGGTGTTGCAAATGTGGTGGTTAGCAATGGTGGGTTCTAGTGACTTCCAGTGCGATGGGAGAGAGGGAGAGGGGGTTTGAGTGCCGGACGAATGTTGCGGTGAGTTGTGGTGAGTTATGGTGAGGTTGTGGTCGTAGAGGAGGCCTTGTGGTGAAATAAAAGTGACAGTTATTAAATTTTTGTTGCTGTATGAAAATGTGTTGTGGTGTTCTTGTTGTTTTGTGGCGAAGGTGATTGTAAAGATGATTCTGCGGTAGAAGGATTAAAAAAAGTGGTAATGTTTAATATTTTTTTTTGTAGCTTTGTGGTTGTGTTAAGTTTTTGTGATGATGGTGATTGTGATTGTGATGGCGTTTATATGGTAGAAAGACTTTTTTTGTAGCAGTGGGATGTACTATATAGTTTTTGTAATAATGGTGATGGTGATGGCGATGGTGATGGCATTTACGTGGTGATGGGGGGGACCTCAGAGCGACATAATACACTACAGAAATTTATATATTTTTGTATGTGTATGATGTGCTGTAGAGTTTTCGTGATGGAGATGGGGATGGTGATGACACGTGTGTGATGGGAGGAGGCTCAGCGCGGCACAATACAGTACAGTGAGGCGGGAGTCAGTCAGCGGCGCCCATCCATCCCCCCCAGGCGACAGCGGCGTTATGGCAATGTTTTATGGTGATGGCAGGGGCGCTCCTGCTGGTGCTGCTGTTAGTGGTGGTGGTGGTGGTGGTGTTAGGAAGATAGCTGTAGTAGTAGTGGCAGTATTATCAGTGATGGTGATGAAGACAGTTGTAATTATTATGTTGGTATTGGTAGTGGTGGTGGTAATGACAGTGAGAATAGTGACTGCGATATAATGACAGGTTATGATAGTTAACAAGTACAGCGCTGATGTGGTGGTGATAATGGAGATGAAGGTGGTAGTGATGAAGGCGATGATGGTGGTGGTGGTAGTGGTGGTGACAAAGCGGCCTTGAGTCACTGGCAGGATGGGTATCGATTGTGCGGCGGCGGCGGCGGCGGCGGTGGGGGCGACGGTGGCGGTGGCGGTGGTGGTGGTAGTAGAGGAAAGGAGGGGAGTGGATGAGAAAGAAGAGGAGGGAGAGGAGGCAGTAGGTCACATATCTGCGCCTTTGCCCCGTTTCACCCTTCCCGTGCCCCCAGTGAACCCCAGTCCCCCTTGCCCTGGAGCACCCGGGGCAGTGAGCATCCCCATTCATGATCTGGACGACCTTGGGCATAGGGTGGTGGGTAAAATAGGTCGTGACGTCACTAGTAAGCTTGAGTCCTCAGGTAAAAATATGTTTAGTTAGGTCAGGTTAGATTAGCAAGTCACCCATATTAGTAGCCAAGGCTCCACCCCACAGGCCTTGACGTCAATGAACATACAGTGAGACGGGCTGGTCATCGTGCTCCACTGAGTCACTTGTCGCTTGTAGTGCACCGCGGCAGTTAATTAAGGAGGAAAGGCAGCGTCTGACGGTTTCTTGCAGCTTCCCTTATTGTCTTATGTTCTTATGTCCAGGTGCTGCGTGGCTGCCTCTCCCTGAATGTGCCTGTTCCTTCCTCAATACGTGGCTCCAAATCTGTATCCGTGAAAGGCGGTACAATAAATTCTTTTTTTTTTTTTTCTTCAGCACGCAAAACAAGAGATCGAGTTGGATTAACTCCAGCCAAGGCAACGGTATCCACTCTCGCACTGCACAGATATGTAGTCTGAACTCTGCCCTGATGCTTTAGAACGAAACTGTAGATGTATCCTCGTCCTCTGAGATCCAGGCAGGTATAGTGTTACGGACACATACGAGTACATGTTATTTTCACATCACACAGAAACCTCGAAAAAGAATTATTTACTCTGTCGATACCAAAGACCATGAACATAGTCAAGAGAAGGATGCAATACCAACATTGCATTAACCAACGTCACAAGGCGAGTACAAAATTCATCTCCCGCTCCCCCATCCCCTCCCCCTCCTACACACACCGTCTATTATTCAGCCTTGCAATATCACTTGTCATTGTTGCTTCAGCTCCTTCGTGATGATATATTAAAGGGGCACGGAGCTTTACTCGGTACCGGGGAAGCCCATTTGCAACGAAACAATGCAGCGAGGCGCGGCGAGCAGGTGTCTTGGGTAACCTGATACCTGTGTCCTCAAAGAGGGATGCCGAACCTGAGTCAAATACCTCTCCCTTCCTGCCTCCTACCCACCTCTCTCTCTCTCTCTCTCTCTCTCTCTCTCTCTCTCTCTCTCTCTCTCTCTCTCTCTCTCTCTCTCTCTCTCTCTCTCTCTCTCTCTCTCTCTCTCTCTCTCTCTCTCTCTCTCTCTCTCTCTCTCTCTCTCTCTCTCTCTCTCTCTCTCTCTCTCGTAACAATATCACGACATACAGCCCAATCTGGGGATGTCACCGGGGACATACTGCGCACTAAGGACCGGGAACAAAAGGAGACTCAGAGGAGACGCAGAATCCAGCAGAGCATCGCCAGCTAAGTGTGTGTTGTAAATCTGCTATGCTAACTGTATTAAATTAGGCAGCCCTGCAGTGAAACATTACCCGGCGAAGTGCACCCAGCGTCGTGCGTGGTGCAGCCTCGGGACTGTTCCGGTAACACAGCATTTCTTCCTAACACAATAAACACCCCTTGAAATATTAGCTCCACTCCAAGCTGCAGCGGCAAGGCGAAGCGCTCCGCACTTGACCTGAAATTGGTTCGACCCGCGCCGGACGTTAGTCAGTGTCGTGGGGAGAGGATGGGAGGAGAAGCGACGCACGTTGTTATTCCGTATTAATTTTCCTTTTTTCTTCTCACGAGATTAAGAACACTTTAGATACTGCAAAGAGTAGCACTGAACCACACCTCATATTCGGTACTGAATGATGATGATGATGATGATGATGATGATGATGATGATGATGATGATGATGATGATGATGATGATGATGATGATGATGATGTGGTGGTGGTGGTGGTGGTGGTGGTGACAGTGACGGTGGAGTGAAATACGACAGCACCACGTTGATGCCTCATTCCTGCTCTTTCTTCTCCTCCCCCTTATGTCCTTTTACAGAAGTGGTCCTCAACTACGGGGGCGCGGACATTCCGGGGGGTGGGGGTGGGTGACGCGAGCACAGGACGGGAAAAGGAAAAAAATCATGGAAAATCACTAACTCACTGGCTATTAGTACAAAGGAGATGCAGCAAGGGCTATCTATCTATCTATCTATCTATCTGATTCTATCTATCTATCTATCTATCCATGGTGGCATAGTTGGGGAGGGAGCTGAGTGGCTGGCGTAGTGAGGAGGGGGGCCCCAACTGCATTGAACCAGCTTTTGGGTGGGGGGACCCCAGCTTGCAAAAAGGTTGAGAACTCCTTGTCTTACAGGAATGGCAGCAGCAGAATGCCATGTTTAGCAGAATGGCAATTTTTACTGTATACAGTGAAATAATTATTTAACCTTGTGCAGTGATGAAATAATGCTATTATCACCCACTACGCTTCTCACTACACCGTGGCAATTCCGCGATGGAAATTTAATCTGGTATCAAATATTCAATAAATTTAATTGAGAAAACCACAATCCATCAACTCCACAAAACCAGACTGTATGTAGTGACTGGCTGCTCCCGCTCTGCGCTCGGCTGCGCTGCCATCACTCACTGGGACAGCACGTGTGTGTGTGTGTGTGTGTGTGTGTGTGTGTGTGTGTGTGTGTGTGTGTGTGTGTGTGTGTGTGTGTGTGTGTGTGTGTGTGTGTGTGTGTGTGTGTGTGTGTGTGTGTGTGTGTGTGTGTGTGTGTTTGAGAAACATGCGGTGTGCGGTGCTTGGGTGTATATGACAGAGAGGCAGGGATGTAGGGTATCAGCTTTCAGTCTCCCTAACAATGACGAACTGAAGCTCAAGAAGGTGGAGCTCTGTACGCTGGACACACGCCAATCCCAGTGTGTGGCCTTCATCTTGAGCAGCCTGCATACAAAAAGTAGTCGTGTATGATCTATCACCTGTTCCCGAGAGAAACCGGTTATTGTGAGAAGATGCATAATCAACACTAAATTTACATCTTCTAGCGGTAAGCCTACCTGAACTTATTACTTAACTTTGAATTTACGTAAGACACTGAGTTTATATATTATTTAAAATCATATTATACTAACAGCGAATAAACACCATGCATAATGAAAACCCTTGTAATGATACCTATTGGATGGATATAATCTTGAGCTCAGCAGGCCTACACTTTGATAATTTTGCTAGGGAAGCTGTCATCTCAGTTATTTTTTATTCTCTTTTTTCTTTTTTCGAAAATCTATAGTAAAAAATGTTTGGTAATTCACATACAGTTGGATTTAACGTATTTCGGAAGGTATTTTTAGGAGATGCGAATTTCAGGGGTGTGAATGGAGACGCTGCACGTGCGGCGTCACCGAGTCCACCCCAACTCGCGGTGACATTCACTGGCCCGCTGGCATTTGGCTCATCACAGCAGTGGTCGACCTGCCATTACCCGGACTTGCATTAGCCTCATGAATTTTAAAGCAACATTAGCACCGCAGCATGTGTGGCGGGGCGGACTAAATAAATGTTGAGGCTGGAGGTAACCATGATACTTATGGCAACAATGTCTGTCAGCTCCAGGGCAGCCATTTCGCCAGGAAGTCCTCTCTCTCTCTCTCTCTCTCTCTCTCCTCTCTCTCTCTCTCTCTCTCTCTCTCTCTCTCTCTCTCTCTCTCTCTCTCTCTCTCTCTCTCTCTCTCTCTCTCTCTCTCTCTCTCTCTTACATGCAAACACACACACACACACACACACACACACACACACACACACACACACACACACACACACACACACACACACAGAGGCACCTGCACCACAGACCCTCACAGACACACCTGCATCCGACTCACCAAAAGCAAAACCTGTATCGGAACGCCCCCCTACCCCCGATCCCCGACGATACCCACAATACCTGCCAACACGAGTCACCTGGCGGGGGGCGGCGGAGGGGTCACGCAAAAAGCACAATCAACATGGACACCAACGCTCTTGATTACTCCGCCGGTAAATCTGAACACAACCCACTTGATAGCCACTAAACTGACCCCAATAATACAAGGCCCTATAATAACAATACATGCAAACTGTTACTTATATTGCGCCCTTTGGAAAATACAGTGATAATAGACCATAAAAACAAGATCAATAAAGGTAAATGTAAGGTATTAGCCTGGAGTGGAAGAGAAAGTTTTGGCGCGGGGCTTAATTAAGGTGGTTTGCCAAGGGTAGTGTGCCCGTGAAGGTAAAAACTGGAGGCGTTATTGTGTCAGCTGTTTTGTATGGCAGCGAGGCGCGGCCATTAGTACACCGCATGTAAGGCTGACGAGAAGAGAAAATGTACTGTAGCAATGGAGAGCCCGCGAGCAATTACTGGCGAGAGAGAGAGAGAGAGAGAGAGAGAGAGAGAGAGAGAGAGAGAGAGAGAGAG
>NC_087156.1:27599496-27611996 GCF_035594125.1 Scylla paramamosain | reverse complement strand
ATAATAGGAGGAGGAGGGGGTCACTATTTCATAAGACGAGCCTCCGTGTTTGCATAGTCACTCGCCCTACAAAACACAGCAAAAAGGAGGACGCATCACAACAAGGAACAGGAAAAATATGAGAGGGGTGTGAGAGAGAAAAGAGGGAGAGAGCGAGAGCGAGAAAAGGGAAAAAAAAAAAAAAAAACACGATGCCAGTCAATTAAACAAGAGCATCGAATGAAACGAGGTCGAGGCCATAAAAGAATAAAAGATGAACCAATAAAACAAAGGCAAAAGAAAGCAATAGCCACCCCCGCCCAACACAAACAAAAAGAATAAAATAAAATAAAAATATGACGGCATGACAAAAGAGCAGCTCTCCCTCTCACTCTCTCCATCTCTAGTTCTCTTTCTCTGCTCGTCTCTCAGTTAACACCAAAATAAATTCAAGTCTTCATGCGGATAATATCGGGTAACAAAAAACGAAAACTTAGGAGAACCAGACGCATAACAAACGAGGGCAGACATGAATATTGGGTGGAAATAAAAAAAGAAGAGATAAAAAAAAGGGAAACAGAATTATGTAGACAGCCTTTTACCCCCAGACAGCCTCTGCGCGGACAGCCCAGCACGAGCAAGATAAGGGAAGGAAGTCTTGTTTCTTAGTGTGGAAAGAAAACAAGATTGGGTGGCCTCCATGAGTGACGGGGAGCGCTCCTTTCATGACGGGCAGGGCAGACACGGTGACGGGAAGGGAATCTGCGCCAGTAGGGTACGGTACGGTAAGGTACAGAGGTACAATGGTCCAGTGCTTTGTGATGATGATGTGATGTGTGTGTGTGTGTGTGTGTGTGTGTGTGTGTGTGTGTGTGTGTGTGTGTGTGTGTGTGTGTGTGTGTGTGTGTGTGTGTGTGTGTGTGTGTGTGTGTGTGTGTGTGTGTGTGTGTGTGTGTGTGTGAGAGAGAGAGAGAGAGAGAGAGAGAGAGAGAGAGAGAGAGAGAGAGAGAGAGAGAGGGAGAGAGAGAGAGAGAGAGAGAGAGAGAGAGAGAGAGAGAGAGAGAGAGAGAGAGATGCACGTACACGCACGCACTGAAAAGGAAGAAAGGGACACACACACACACACACACACACACACACACACACACACACACACACACACACAATAAACATCCATACAAACACACACAGATTGATTGATATATCGCTAATAATCATTTGTTGGCCACAAATTTGTGATCATATAATCACATTACGTAAAGCATTTCAACAAATATATTTACAGTGGGCTAAATAAACACACACACACACACACACACACAGACACACACACACACACACACACACACACACACACACACACACACACACACACACACAAGCTGATTAACTAACTGACACACGGACGAAAAAGCAGACAGGCACAGACAGATGAACAGGAACAAAGACGTAAAACATGAGGGAAAAAATGCGATGCACATCCATCACGCAGGAGGGGAAGCTCGGGGCCGTGATGGGACCCTGACACTTTTCCCGGCCCAGGATGAACCTCAAGGATGTCACCCTCATGACATGTGCTCCCCCAAGGCCTTGCCACAGTGCCCCCCGTGACTGTCTCGCCGCGACGCCTCCCTGGTGCAGCGGACTGAACGTCGCCATGGATTGATCGCGTTATCAACAAACACCATACACGGTAATAAGACACAAAAACATGCTAATTTTGACTCCTACACTGCCGGGCGGGGAAGAAAATTACTATCTGCGTTTAATCTATAACATCTGACAACAAAACACAAGAATTCTAATGTGATGTAATTAAGCGCCGTTGAGAAGAGGAAACTCCCACCAGACCGTCACGTCATGTTATAATTGCTGTGTCTCGGTTCGTCTTTTGGCGGCGCCCTTCGTTCTCTGCGGCCACACCTTCCTGGCAGCAGCGCCCCGAGTCCCTGGCCGTGGCGCCCCCCTGCCAGGAGGGTACCGCTCCAAGACAGGCTGGCGGCCACGCCCCCTCCTGCCACACACACTCCTCTAATTTTCTTCTTTTCTTTCATCTCTTCCTTCTTTATGTGCAATTTCTTTCCCATCTCTTTAATTCTCCGATTCTTCTCCATCCTCAATTTATTTGTCAAGTTGGTTTTCCACCATTACTGCGAACACAAAAATACCAATAAAACGATGATGGCAATTATGGCTTTATAACGACATAATAATAATGATAATAATAATAATAATAATAATAATAATAATAATGATAATAATAATAATAATAATAATGAAGAACTACCAGAATTTTAGAAGTTATCATCAATGTTATAACCCTTATCGCAATGAAAATAACAATCAATGCCACAGCCGCGCGTTACACTTCAAGTAAAAGTAAACACTAAGACCTGATACAAAGCAACCACCATCACAACAACAACATCCTGACCACCACCATCACCACCGCTGCCGCTAACACACACCCACCACCACTGCCCCTTCGTCAGCAGCGCGCCGCCCCAGCTGACTCCCGCAGTCCGGAATGTCAGAGTGTTTTGAAGCCCAGTGTCTCCCCCGGACCCGCCCCCTCACCCTCTATTGATTGGGCGGCGCGGAGCATCATGGGAAATCCAAGATGGCCGCCGCCCGCCCCACGACACTATGATACAACCTTCGCCGCGGCCCTACGAGTGAATGTCAGTAGTCCACGCCGCGGCAGTGACTCTTCCTGGCACATAAATATACCAAACACACAAGCTCCGCCGCCGCCATATTGTCACAGCCACTTGTCCCGCGCCCCGCCAGACCCCCGCCCACAGCGACGCAGCGACCCTCGGTAAATAACAAGCTCGGGGACACCCAGGCACGGCGCCACCACCCGACGGAGGGACGAGGCGCTCAAGTGACATCTTTGCCTCCACCAGAATTCGATGTCATCTTGAATAAACACTTCAAAGCAGTTCACGTGTGTGTGTGTGTGTGTGTGTGTGTGTGTGTGTGTGTGTGTGTGTGTGTGTGTGTGTGTGTGTGTGTGTGTGTGTGTGTGTGTGTGTGTGGTGTGTGCACTCTGAAGTTGTGGTGCGTGTAGGACTCACTGTGGTGGCACTTGTTATGGTGTAGGGGGAGGCTGTGTGGTGGCGGTGTGGCTGTCTTCCACCACCACAGCCACCACACGCGGCCAAGCACACACATTCCCAGGACTGACTCACCTCGGAGGGGCGGCGACGGCGTCGGCTCGAGGTTCAGGGGGGAGCAGGTCCGGCCACTACAAGGGATTCCCACTGACTAAGGCTTGGCCACCGTCCCCCTCGACTCCCCGTGCCCCCCGCCACGCCCCCCTCGGAGAAAACGGGAATGACTTGGAATTCTGGAATCACAGAAGCGCACGTCGCTGGCCCCACTGCATCATTCCCGTGGGTCGCTCCCTCATCCTCCTATTGAGTCGTTAATGCACTGGTTTTTATCACACTTCTCACTTCCTGGTTTCTTCTCATTATGAGCTTTTATACCTCGCACCTTATTTCCTGTTTCTCCTTCCTCGTATTTCTCTTCCTGTCTTCGTAATTTACTTTCTTGCATTTTCACTTCCCTTTCCTTAAGATGAGATGAGTCTTCCCTTACTTTACTACTGCTTTCCATCCTTTCCCCTTCTACTTACTCTTACTTTCTTACTCACACTGCCTTGCTTATTTGCTTGCTTGCCTGTCTGCCTGCCTGTCTCGTCACGCCCACCACGCAATAGGCTCAATACACTAATGGTCGATAGAACAATCCAATCCGCGGCACAGAACATTTCCAAATCGATACATTCTAATCAATACGCACAATTCTCCCCGACGCCGAGCCGCCTGCCACTAGCTACCCCACAGCCGCCCCCAGATGGACATTTTACAATATTCTCCCCTGAAACGTGTATACCACCACCACCACCACCACCACCACCACAGGCACAGCCACTACCACGGGCCACTGCGCTAACACCACTCCTATACTGCTAGTGTGTGTGTGTGTGTGTGTGTGTGTGTGTGTGTGTGTGTGTGTGTGTGTGTGTGTGGTAGTGGTGGTGGTGCTGTTATTTTCTTTTCTCTCTATCTTTTGTTGGTGGACAATAGCCATTTTTCATTAATCCCGGGGCTTACGAGGTTTCCCTGAATATTGGTTAGCCGCTTTTTTTTTTTTTTTGTCATTTTATCCCCAAAATAAAAGATATAGAGCCAAAATAAATAAAAGGTTCCATAAAACACTGGACTGTGATGATGATGATGATGATGATGATGATGATGATGATGATGATGATGATGATGATGATGACGACGAGGGAAAGGAAGAATAGAGATGATGATGATGATGATGATGATGATGATGATGATGATGATGATGATGATGATGATGATGGAAGGAGAATGGTGATGATGATGATGACGAGAGACGGAGAATAGTGATGATGATGATGATGATGATGATGATGATGATGATGATGATGATGATGATGATAATGATGGTGATGATGATGATGATGATGATGACGACGATGATGAAAATGATGATTACAGAAAAGGTGATTCCGGAAAATTACAAGGACAGATAACAAATAGAGAGCCATGAAACTACATCATGAAGAGCGATAACAGTTGCAATGATGACTATTAAACACGTTAAAAACAAATAAATAAATAAATAAATAAATAAATAAATAAATAAATAAACAAAGCTGCCATCGATTAAAGAAAAAATGAAAAAAATATAAATAAACACATCAACACAAATAACTCAATATGATGAACGATAATCTCACACACACACACACACACACACACACACACACACACACACACACACACACACACACACTTAAAAAAAAACACCAAAAAAAAAAAAACGAGGAAAGAAGGAAGGAAGGAAGGAAGGAGAAAGGAAGAGAGGACGAAAAACCAGAAAGAGAAACAGAAGTGCCAACAAACCACCAAACACACTCATCATCGGAAAGTAAGATTCACGCATTATCAATAACAACCACCATTGCAGGAAGAAAACGGGAAAAAAAGAAAAAGAAGAGGAAAACCTAGCGCGGGGAGGATGTGATGCGTCGTACGGAGATAAACAGCGGGAGGGAAGGAGGGCGGGAGGATGGGCGGGAGGATGCTGGCGGTATATGAGACGTGAGTAGTGAGAGAGAGGGAGAGGGAGAGGGATACAGGAAACAGGGGGAGGGCATAGAGCCATAACTTTAGCAGCGGCAACAGGTTATACTATATAGGGTGAAATCATTGCACATTCCTCAGCTTCGATTCCAACCCTCCATATTGTATTGCAGTGAGCGACGCGGCGTTTCCACCCAAATATTTCAATCCTCTTTGTCGCCGTTTAATTTGTGAGGCCTGCACGCACCGACTGTCTAGATACGTGGGTAGTAGCGTCCGTGCCAACCGGGAGGGGCGCCTGTATGTATGGGAATGTGTTTCAGAAATAATATACGTGGAAAACTGGGTCCGGAAGCCTCTAAACGCGGGGTGTTGCGCTGAGTATTTACGTGATGCTTAAGACAGGAATGAAATGATTGCTTGTGATACGGAAAGAAAGTGAGGACGTGATGCGGAAGAGAGAGAGAGAGAGAGAGAGAGAGAGAGAGAGAGAGAGAGAGAGAGAGAGAGAGAGAGAGAGAGAGAGAGAGAGAGAGAGAGAGAGAGAGAGAGAGAGAGAGAGAGAGATATTTGCTGACAATCACGGTAGAAAAGGACAAGCAAATGATTCCCCACACACAGAACATACGTGTCGGTGTGCGATGGTGCTGGTGTTTCTTGGAGTGTAGTGGTGTTGACTCGTAATGACGGTGTGGAACATTCAATCTAAACTGAACACCAAGAACGCATCCCGGAACACAGAAGACACACGAAAACACTGAATACATGATAGAGAACACATGTACCACACGACAGACAACTGGAAAATACACTAAGGAAAAAAAAAAAAAACACGTAGGGAAACAAGGTATAAAAGCTTGTAACTAGAATAACAACTTCTGCTGTTGTTTAACTGTAATAACTTTCGCCGTTAAAATTACACTATATTAGAGTTTGTTCAGGGTCTCTCTCTCTCTCTCTCTCTCTCTCTCTCTCTCTCTCTCTCTCTCTCTCTCTCTCTCTCTCTCTCTCTCTCTCTCTCTCTCTCTCTCTCTCTCTCTCTCTCTCCGTACAGGCAAGGTCCCCCATCCAAGATATTTCGTTCACACGGAGACACGACACGCACACCTTGAGAGCAATACGGGCACAAGGCTGGTAATGAAGGAAGGCAGCCGTGAAGGGCGTCCACTATTAAGGCAGAGGCATGCCGGGGCTAGCTAAGGGCTGCTACTGCTACCGGCACTCAGGATCACACGACACGCGAGGCACCACCACCACCACCACCACCACCAATGAAGGCTGAGTCCTTGTGGAGGGAGAACACTAGAGTTGATAATGCGAGAGGTGAAGTGAAAAGTGGATGGAGAGAAATGCAGTAAGAGCCTAGCCAAGTGTGTAGAGAGAGAGAGAGAGAGAGAGAGAGAGAGAGAGAGAGAGAGAGAGAGAGAGAGAGAGAGAGAGAGAGAGAGAGAGAGAGAGAGAGAGAGAGAGAGAGAGAGATGTAGTAAACGCAGGGAGGGGAAACAGTTTGGACATTAAATTTGTGACCCCAGAATTTAATTTGTGCTAACTTCGCTGCCCTGACACCTCACCGCGCGGCTGCACTGTGTGAGGGGCCTAGCGGGAGTGGAAGGGGGAAAAGAAAGGGTACAGAGTTGGGGGAAACGAGGGCATGGGAGGAAAAGGAAAAAGAGAGAGAGACAGAGAGAGATGGAGGAAAGGGAAATGAAAAAGCAGCGGAAGGTAAAGAGAGGAGAGAGTGAAAGGGTGAGACTGAGGGACCAAGGGGAGTGAATTCAAGAAAAGGGAAAACAAGTGAGAGTAACAGACACGTGAAGGGTAACATGGCCACTGACGGGAAACCTGACGCCGCCCCGGGCCACCTCGCCACCACGGACCGGACACGGGCGGCTCCGGGGGACTGGAAAGGACGATTAGAAGGTCAACCCGGGGACTTATTAGAGCCGGCGCCGCGAGTCCTGTGACCACTAGGGGAACTACTGGGATCACCTTGGGCGTCTTCAGGATCACCGTGGGGACTATTAGAGGTGAAATGGAGGACGGTGACAAGCGATACTGTGGAGATATAACGATTAATGGAGGGCTATCAAAGGCAGTGGTGGGAAAATGTATCACACTCTGAGTAAGACTACAGGCAACTATCAGAAGAGACTGGAACACTTTCAGAACTACTAGAAGACTATAAGAACTACTTGCAAGACTATTAGAGCCACTTGGAGACTATTAGAAGTATTGGAAGACTATCAGAACCACTTGGAGACTATTAGAACTATTGGAAGACTATTAGAACCACTTGTAGACTATTAGAACCACTGAGATATTATCAAAACCACTTGAAGACCATTAAAACAACTGAGAAAAATGAAAAGACCATTAGAACCACTATAAGATTACTACGAGAAAAAAAAAAAACATGACCATTGAAAGATTACCAGAACTGCTTGGAAACTATTACATCACCCTCTGCTGAACCATGTGCACCACTGATAAGCTATTAGAACCAATGGCAGACTATTTAAATGGCCCAAGAGACTACTATAACCAGAACCAATAGGGGAAATACTCGTATTATGACCGCAAGGGGACGCTTTCTGTCACTGGTTAAACTATCAGAAGGAGCACTGGGGCAATAATGGATATCTAGTGAGACTATTAGAACCCTCCCCCCATGAACTATTAATAACTCTTTCACTGGTATCTGAATTATCTTTCCTTCATTACTGACTACTACGAGACACCTGTTCTTGTTCTACACTCGCCTTCAAACACTGCACTGGCCTGAGATTGCAAAGTCTATTCCTTTTTTTAATCCCCTTCTTTCTTGTGGGTGCTCATAAGGATTCCATTCATTGCTTCTAGTACTGTGAATTGTTGTAGATTGCAATGAATGGCTTAATTAAACACCACCAGAAATTACTAAGACTCCTGAAGGGTAGTTAGGGCCACCGACAAACGACTAAAGGAACAACTCAGGGTGCATAATAGGACCACTTACGGACCATTGCAAACCAGTACTGATATAGGGGATTATTCAACGAGCGGAAATAATTAGGGAGGAGGAGAAAGGCGAGCAGAAGATGAGACCCAGTGGAGTGGTCCTACGAAAGAGGGGAATGGGATGAGAGGGGAAGGCCACTGGGACGAGGGTTGGAGGACACATGGACCATGGGAAGGGGGTGGTGGAGGAGGGGAGGGCGCACAAGAGGAAGGGGAGGAGGGGGATTACGTGTTAAATCAATACTTGCAATAAAAGCTGAGGTGGCGCCAGGCAGCCATGAATAGTGCAAGATACCTACCTTCCCCTCTCCTCACCCTGCTCCCCAGCCCCCAACTCGGACCCCATGCCTCCCTCAGCCTCTCCCGATCACGCCCCTCTCCCAGCCCCCTCCCCCGGCCCTCTAAACAGCCCCCGACCTCCACTAGCTGCCCCTGTCTGCAACTTCCTAGCTAACAGCCCCTCCCTCAGCCAGCAAGGCCCTCTCCCCTCACTACATCCACTCCTCTTATTCTCTCCCTCTCTCTCCTATTCCACTCCCTCTTCTCAGGTCCCCCTCTTTCACTCCCTAGCTTACTACCTCCTCCTCTATTACCTCCTCCCCATTCATCTCTCCTCCCTCCATTACATTCTCCGGGGCTCTCAATCTTCTCCCCGCCCTCCACTCCTTCGCTGCGGCCCCGTCACGTCCTCCCCTCCACCTCCCCTGACCTATTCGCACCCACCTCACTTACACCCCTGCAGTAACTCTCCTCCACCTCCCCCTACCTTCATGCCCCATTCCTCCCTCGTTCGTCCTCAAATCGTCTTTGTGAATTACAGGACGCGTAAAAAGAAAAAAACATTGAATCAATCCGTTTCTGCGTAGGAATGACCCTCCGCCACACCACGCCACGCCATGCCATGCCATTCAGCGTACGCACATTGAGCGTGGGCAGGCACACACACACACACACACACACACACACACACACACACACACACACACACACACACACACACACACACACACCTGCTATATAAAGATCACAATGCTCATACTGTCGCCAGCCCACGACGACCTGTATAAAGCAACACACCTACGCACGGTCGAGGCAACACGTCAACAACACCTCGACGGATTACTCGTTCATCCCTGCCATCACCACTGCCGCCGCCGTATCGTCAACACCATCAACACCATCACTACTGTCTGCTGTCACCATTTGCTACGCCCATCATCATCACCATAACCTACCAAGCCAAAAGCACCACAAAGTTTGCTGTCACCACTACCACCACCACTACCACCAGTATACCTACAACCACCACATCCCTCTATCTCTTCCCCCTCCCCTTGCCCCAAACGTCCCCATCACTCACGAAACAGCGAGAACCTCACTAAAGGGCACCGTTCGCCGAAACACGTAAGCATACTGATGCCGACACACACACACACACACACACACACACACACACACACACACACACACACACACACACACACACACACACACACACACACACGAGAGAGAGAGAGAGACCTTTGTAATTTTTCAACCTACTACCTTCCAACAACCTTGATTTCCTACCTTCCTAAAGCTTTTGAATCCGTACTTAAGAAGCCCCCGATCATCTCTCAGCTCACTGCCTCCTTTTTCGCCGGCAGGACTCACGGGAACATTGGTCTAGTTGTGATCATATTTTCTAAAATGAATCTTGGGCTTCCTCTCTTATGAAAACTTTCCTATTACCTTCAGCATTTAAAAAGTTTCGATAGTCTGGCTAAGTCTTGTTTCCCAACTCTCTTTTTACAGATTTTTTCCCTCTGCTCCTTCATCCCAAGTTTCGTCTGTGGGCGATCTACTGCTGCCGTACTCTAGGACTGCCGCGCCACCCCTACACATACTAATGGTGAACCTCCTCAGAATGTTGGTGTACCTCAACACGTTCTCTATTATTCACTGATGATTCTCCGTTTCATTACTCTTCATATTTTCATTCCTGCTTCTTCAACACTTGTCAGCGTCACTTCCTAAGAATAATTACGTAATTTTCGAAGGGGTAATAAGTTTTCATGTGCGTGTTATAATTATCTCGGGGGAACCTGGTGCTTTTCAGTGACTCAAACTTGATTCATGCACTTATCAGCAGGATACAAACTTTCAGACAGATATCCTCTTTTCATTAATACCACTCAACTTATCTTTACCTTACAATGAACAGCCTTGAGATGCACTTCACGGAGACTTCTCAACCCAAGTTTTCATAACTCAATTCCAGCTAAGTCAGCTTCAATAAAGTTGGAACGTTCGGTATCATGTTAATTTT
Organism: Scylla paramamosain; assembly: GCF_035594125.1. NCBI lineage: Eukaryota > Metazoa > Arthropoda > Malacostraca > Decapoda > Portunidae > Scylla > Scylla paramamosain. The sequence continues at coordinate 27,601,586 of NC_087156.1, read as the reverse complement.
TTTTCTCTTTCATGCCTTCCTGGATGCTGCCTCTATTCCGGGGATTTCTGCACCATGCGTGACATAAATTCGCCATGAACAAGGCACTCCATCAGTACATGGGAGCCGTACGGAGCTTCTGCACAGGGGGAGGTTTCGACAATCACAGTGTCATGGAATGGTGGATTCGAACTCACCAAAAGAAAGTCGGTACCTATCACTGCCACGCGGAGAAAAGGATTATCGATTAATTAAGTTATCTCCCTCATCACTTCCTCTGGTTCAAGTGATTGTCTTCACCACCTCTCAGTCCGCCGCAGTGAAGTCTTCCACCGCTATTTCCCAGGTTATTCCTTAAGATTTTACGACCACTACACATTAACAAATCCTCTTCTCGTTACTCACTCTCACTCTAAGGCAAAAGGCATTCCATATTTTCATTCCCTTACCGCCTTCACTGGTAAACACAACAGTCTCTCTCTCTATGAGTATCCCTGTTTTTCACCTCACGCCAGGTACATACATACACTGTCAAGAGTATATAGACGGCGGGGGAACTAAACTGGCTTGCCTTTGTCATCGTCTTTAAGGGAGCGGCCTTCCACGATGTTTTCGCAAGTTTGTTTTGTACCCTGAAATCCTTTGACAGCACACACACATACACACACACACACACACACACACACACACACACACACACACACACACACACACACACACACACACACACAATATCTACAGAACACATCACGTCCTATCAAAAATGTTATTCAATTAAAAGAAAATATTTTTTTGTATTTTTACCGAACAAAAACAAGGAGAGAGAGAGAGAGAGAGAGAGAGAGAGAGAGAGAGAGAGAGAGAGAGAGAGAGAGAGAGAGAGAGAGAGAGAGAGAGAGAGAGAGAGAGAGAGAGAGAGAGAGAGAGAGAGAGAGAGAGAGAGAGAGAATGCACACAATATATCTCAGCGAACAATAACAATATCAACAACAACAACAACAACAACAACAACAACAACAACAACAACAACAACAACAACAACAGCATGCCACACAACGCGAAGCACTCCTTTGTTAGTGTGTGTGTGTGTGTGTGTGTGTGTGTGTGTGTGTGTGTGTGTGTGTGTGTGTGTGTGTGTGTGTGTGTGTGTGTGTGTGTGTGTGTGTGTGTGTGTGTGTGTGTGTGTGTGTGTGTGTACAAACAAAAACAACACCTCTTAACACAGTGCAATACAACACAATACTAAGTCAGCACGACCACCACCACCACCACCACCACCACCACCACCACCACCACCAACAACAACAACAACAACAACAACAACAACAACAACAACCTAGGAAATTATAAACACCGCACTAATGGAAGAGGAGGAAAATACACAGGAGAGAGAGAAAAAAATAAATAAAGAAAGAAAGAAAGAAAGAAAGTGTAGCGGGATGGTGTCACAGAACCGGGGAGAAACTTAACTCTCACTCTCTCTCTCTCTCTCTCTCTCTCTCTCTCTCTCTCTCTCTCTCTCTCTCTCTCTCTCTCTCTCTCTCTCTCTCTCCCTTTTACCTCCATCTCCTCTCCCCCATCCCTCCCTCCTTCCCTCCATCCTCTTTTGTCAGATCGATAGTGACCCTGCCTGACACCCCCTCACTACCCCCTTTCTCTCTCTCTCTCTCTCTCTCTCTCTCTCTCTCTCTCTCTCTCTCTCTCTCTCTCTCTCTCTCTCTCTCTCTCTCTCTTCTTCATTATCCCTCCTGCTTCCCCACCTCCACACTCCTCCCTCCGTCCCTCTTCTCCTTTCCCCTCACTATACACACACACACACACACACACACACACACACACACACACACACAAGGGGTCTTGTCTGTCTCCCCTCCTCCTCCTCCTCCTCCTCCTCTTCTAATTTTCTAGAGGATTATGAGCATCGGAGTGTTGTGGTTGTGGCCTAACGAGGAAAAGGAGGAGGAGGAGGAGGAGGAGGAGGAAGAAGAAAAAGAAAAAAGTACTAGTAGAAGAAACGAGAGGAGAAAGAGAATAAGAACAAGGAAAACAAGAACAAGAGCAAGAACAAGAACAAGAGCAAGAACAAGAACAAGAACAAGAACAGGAAAAGA
>NC_087156.1:27586996-27594496 GCF_035594125.1 Scylla paramamosain | reverse complement strand
TGGGCGGTGAGAGGAGAGAAAGAGAGGAGAGGACGGGAGGGAGAAAGATTGGGGACATAAAAACACAAACAAAAGCATCCCTGATCTCTCTCTCTCTCTCTCTCTCTCTCTCTCTCTCTCTCTCTCTCTCTCTCTCTCTCTCTCTCTCTCTCTCTCTCTCTCTCTCTAAGCTCTTCCATTCAAGTTATGGCATATGTTGACAAAGGATTAAGTAGAAAACAATACAAGTAGTAGTAGTAGTAGTAGTAGTAGTAGTAGTAGTAGTAGTAGTAGTAGTAGTAGTAGTAGTAGTAGTAGTAGTAGTAGTAGTAGTAGTAGCATACATGTTAATTGCCGGCTAACAGTAGTGATTTCAAGTGGCAACAGCGGGAACATTAATTCAGCAATATTAGTAGTGTTAGTAGTAGTAATTCATAACTAAATAACAATAACAATAGTAAACAAGCAAGTACAGTAATTAGTCAACATATTAGTCTCGGGTTAGTGGTGGTAGTTCTCGTGGGGAAGCTTACCATTGGGGTGATCGAGAGGGGGAGCAGTGGTGCCGGTGATTGTGGAGGTGATGGGGGGCGTGGTGGCACGTCCCCCAACCTTCCGGAGGCGCCCACACTCACCTGGAAGAGCAAAAAACACAGGTAAGACTTTGATGTGCACAAGCGCTGGTCTTTCTTTTTTTTTTTTTCTTTCTTTCTTTTTTTCTCTTACAGATTCCTCACCCCTGTTATTTATTCTGAGTCCTGCAGTAACCTTGTCCCTCTTGTATAAATAAGAGACACTGAATCTGGCTGTGGGAAAACACGGGATGAAGCAGAACACTTCATTTCTCCCACGCTTCCAGTACAATCCTATGAGGCGCAAGAAACGCTGAAAAAACAAAGAGATTCTGGTTCATCCTGTATTTTTTTACCACTAAATTCCTTTGCCACTATTATTGTCCGTGTGTGTGTGTGTGTGTGTGTGTGTGTGTGTGTGTGTGTGTGTGTGTGTGTGTGTGTGTGTGTGTGTGTGTGTGTGTGTGTGTGTGTGTGTGTGTGTTCGTTTGTCTGTCCTTACACGTGTTTGTCCAGTGTCTGTGTTCTATGTCTGGATGGGCGTCTGTCTGTCTGTGATTGTGTGTGTGTGTGTGTGTTATATGTGCGCTCTCTCTCTCTCTCTCTCTCTCTCTCTCTCTCTCTCTCTCTCTCTCTCTCTCTCTCTCTCTCTCTCTCTCTCTCTCTCGGTATTTACAGGCACGGGTTTTGCTGCACTGTCTGTTTTTCAGCTTTTTTTTCCTCGCTTTCCTTTTTTGAACTTCCTCTCCTTCCTTTCTACTTCACTCCACTTTCTCTCTCTCTCTCTCTCTCTCTCTCTCTCTCTCTCTCTCTCTCTCTCTCTCTCTCTCTCTCTCTGCAATTCTCGACACTATTTCCCTTTTTCCCTCCCCTGCAAACACTTTCCCCTCATCTCACCTTCCCTCCTGCCAAACATCATCCCCTCTCCCCTCTCCCCCCATCGATATTGTTGGTGTCCCGCTCAACTTTTCCGCTCCCTCTCTCTCTCTCTCTCTCTCTCTCTCTCTCTCTCTCTCTCTCTCTCTCTCTCTCTCTCTCTCTCTCTCTCTCTCTCTCTCTCTCTCAATGCAGCTCAAACAAACACTCTTCTCCATGTCTCTCCTCTTCCATCCTCCATTAATATTCTCTTGTTTTCTACACCTGCTAACTTTTCTTCTTCTTTCTCCTTCTTTATTATCCCTCGCCTCTTCTTTTCTATACACTTCGTCTTCTTCCTCCTCCTTCTCCTTCTCCTCCTCCCTAGTTACCAAAGGTCATGCCGGGAAAAGCCTTCGTTTACGTCATTCTGATAATTAGTAGAGGCTCAGGAAGGAAGGAAGGAAGGAAGGAAGAAAGCAAGGAAGGGAGGGAGGGAGGGAGGGAGGGAGGGAGAAGGAGGAGGAAGAAAAGAGTGGGAGGAATGAAAGTGAAAGGAGTGAGTGAGCGGGCGGACGATGAATGAGAGATAAAAAAAATAAAATAAAGGAGCAGTAAAGAGAAGAGATAAGGGGAAGAGATGAAAGGACGGACTAGAGAGAGAATGAGAGAAAAAATGTGGGAAGAGTGAAAGGAAAAGGAGTGAATGGGCGGACGATGAATGAAAGGGAGAGACAGAAAGAGAACCAAAACAGATTGGGAGAAAAAAAGGAAGGGAATGAAGAATGAAGGACAAAATGAAGAAATGAAATAAAAGAAAAAGGAATGAGTGGGCGGATGATGAGTGAGAGAGAGAGAGAAAAAAAGAAGAGGGGAAAAAATAAGGAGAAAGAAGAGGAAGTGACATGAAGAAAGAGAGACAGAAAGCAAGTAGGAAGAGTAGGAGGAATTAAATAAAAAAAAAAAAGCGAAAGGAGTGAATATGCGAACGATAAATGAAAAAGAAAGAAGAGGAAGAAAAAAAAGAGAAAGGAAAGAAGAAAGGAAAATTTCGAGAGAGGTAGAAAAAGTGACACGAATAAAAGAAAGGAATGAATAAGTAAATAATGAATAATAAAGAAGAATGACGAAGAAAACTAGTAATAAAGAGAAAAGAATAGAGAACAGGCACAAAAAAAGAAGAGGGAGAAGAAGTGAGAGAATAAGAATAATAAAAGTGAACAGTGGATGGGAAAACACAGGAAGGGGGTGAAAAAGAAGAAGAGAGCGATGACAGGAGAGCACGAGGATGAAAGAGAAAGGGGCGGAGAGGAGGAGAGAGGAGGGAGGGGGAGAGAAAGAGAGATAAATGCGGAGTGGAGGTGACCGGAAAGCCTTAGAGGGAGGGAGTGGAGAGATAGTGGGGGGGAAGGGTGTAATGGAGGAGGTAGAGCGGAGAGATGGAAGAGAGGGAGTGGCTGGAACAAGTGGTGGAGAGGTTAGGAGGAGGAGGAGGAAGAAGAAGAGGTGGAAACTAATGAGAGGTGGAAGGAAGGAAAGGAGGGCGAGAAGGTGGAGGAGGAGGAGGAGGAGGAGGAGGAGGAGGAGGAGGAGGAGGAGGAGGAGGTGGAGGAAGAAGTAAAGAGAAGGAGGAGAGGTTATGAGAAGCAGGGAAGTATGAGAAATATGAAGAGGAAGGAGGGAAAAGAGAGGATGAAGACGGGTTAAAGAAGAATAAGACAGGCGAGGAGAAAGTGGAGGAGGGAGAAGGAAGACCAAGCAAAGGAAAAGAGAGGACAGAGAAGCTAAATGATAAGAAAGACGAAGAGAAAGTGGAGAAGGGAGAAGGAGGAACAAGGAAAAGTAAGGTACTAAAGCCGCGTAAAAGAAGTGGAGAGGAAGGAAAGAGAAATGATGGAGGGACTAAAAGAGGTGAAGGAGGTGGATGAACAAGCATAGCGATGGTGGAGTAGAAGCAGTGGAGGAGAGGTGGAGTAGGAGGGGAAGGCAAGGAAGATGGTGGAAGAATGAAGGAAGGCGTGGCGCCGGACAGTCGCCGGTGGTGCTATCATGGTGAAGAACTGAGGCCCGACACGAATACCACCACCACCACCACCACCACCACCACCACCGCTACCGCTACCGCCACTGCTACAGCCACCACCACCACCACGGCGCCACAATCGGTGAGTGTACCACGTCCACCTCCGCCACGGCGCCACTCCTCCACTCCCACCACGGCGCCGCCACCACGCACACACACACACACACACACACACACACACACACACACACACACACACACACACAAGTACATTTTCACGGTTTACATTTATAATTATCTGCCAATATAAACAGTTGAGCCGCTAACTCCCCAGGCGCGGCGGCTTTTAACGCTGCGGCCCACATGCTCTTTTTGGGAAGCCTCGTCCATACCTGTGCTAGGATAATTGTGTCTATCTACCTGCTTACCTGTCTATCCATTCATCTATCTATCCATTTACCAATTGATTTATACTGACTAACTTATTCATTCTTACATTTATTTTAACTACTCATATTTCTGTCTATTTTATTTGTCATCATCATCATCATCATCATCATCATCATCATCATCATCATCATCACCACCACCACCACCACCACTACAGCACAATTATGTATGTCATGCAAAAACTAAATACTGATGTCATGACGCGTGACCCAGTTCTTGAAGGCATGACGCATACACTCCCTCCTTCCCCCCGCTCTTTCTCCCTCCCTCCCCTCTCTTCCTTCTTTACTTCCTCTCACCCTTATGCCTCCACACTCCCTCCTCTTAGCCTCCATTTATTCCTCCCCTCTATCTCCCTCCTTCCCTTCCTTTTCCTTTTCACCCTTACGCTCCCACTCTCACTCCAGTTGCCCTCACCCTTCTATGGAGGACTTCCCCCTCACTCTCTCCTTCCCCTCACAGTATCTTACAGACCTTTTACCTTTCCCCTTATATACTTCTCCCTCCCTCTCTCGGCGTCACTAAGCTGCCACCTCCAGATCCATATATGAATTACCTTTAATCTTCACCCCTTCCTATTCCCTCCCCCCAAAAAAAGTAGTTTATAAGCCCCCTACTTTTACCGTTCCCTCATCCAGCCTTCCTCCTCTCCCGGCCGCCCCTCCCTCCATCGACCACTACTGGCAGGTATAGCGTGACACCATCCACTTGTGCGCTAAACCAGGATGTTTTGTGCACTGGCTCCGCGTTGCCTCCTTGCCTCTCCCTCCGCCTCGCTCACTGCTATCATAATCACGACCGGTTGTATACATGTGTCACCTCTCTCTCTCTCTCTCTCTCTCTCTCTCTCTCTCTCTCTCTCTCTCTCTCTCTCTCTCTCTCTCTCTCTCTTCACTACCAAAGGGAAAAAGGTGTCAAATAGATCTAAAGCCACCAACATCACTACTGCTATCACCGCCACCATCATGAGTGTTTCAAGTCTGCCCGTCACACCGTCTACCACCACCACCACCACCAGGGACCATCGCCGCCGCCACCACCACAGTTCCCCCGACACCAGCCCGGCGCGTGATAAGCCAATAAGTCCACCACACACCTATTAATGAGTTGCCTCCGCTCCCGACAAAATATTTTAATTATCTCATTAACAAAAGTAATTACTGTGGCAAAGTCATTAGGGACAGTCGTCATTACTACTTGTATACGTTCGTGCGTACATAAGCATACATTCATACACACACACATACATACATACAAACACATATGCATCCTTAAATACATACATATACACATGCATACATACCTATATATACATACCAACGGACAAACTAGCACACACACACACACACACACACACACACACACACACACACACACACACACACACACACACACACACACACACACACACACACACACACACACACATGAATGACAAAATAAAAATTATTATACAAACAGAAACACCCAAACAAACAGACGGACAGACAGACAGACAGACAGACAGACAGACAGACAGACAGACAGACAGACAGACAGAAAGACAGACGCAGCTGCTTTTCAACCTCATATTCTTTTCTCCTTGGGCCACATTCACATTTTCTTTTTCCTCCTTAAGGCAAAAAAGTTTTCTCGTTTTGTCTTCGCCAACGCACGCACACACACACACACACACACACACACACACACACACACACACACACACACACACACACACACACACACACGTAAACACGCACGTACGCAGTCTCTCTCTCTCTCTCTCTCTCTCTCTCTCTCTCTCTCTCTCTCTCTCTCTCTCTCTCTCTCTCTCTCTCTCTCTCTCTCTCTCTCTCTCTCTCTCTCTCTCTCTCTCTCTCTCTCTCTCTCTCTCTCTCTCTCTCTCTCTAATGGAGTGACAGCAAGAAAGAATATTGTTGTGTAAAAAGAGAAAATAAAATGTAAATAAAGGAGTGTAACAAACAATAGAAGGAAAGAATGGATGAGAAATTAAGAAAATGGACTGTCATAAACATTTATAGATATACAGATAGATAGATAGATAGATAAATTAATAGATAGATAAATAGATAGATATAGATAAACAGATATGTACATATGTAAATAGACAGATAGACAGAGATAGACAGATGACAGATTTAGAGGTTATTGTAAACACACTCATTCATACATACATAAATACATACAAATATACATACATACATACATACATACATACATACATACATACATACATACATACATATAGATAGACAGATCACTGGAAAGGCAACACAAACAAAACAAAACTAAAGGAAGACAAAAAAAATATATATACTATGAAAAAAAAATATTATGAAAACAATATCACCAAGTACCGGAGCACCACTAAACACACACACACACGCCGGTTCGAGCCCCGCGCCACAATGAAGTCATGAATCGCAATCTGCGCCCCTAGCCGAGCTTCAAAGAGCGGCCGCCATTATTACCTCGTCTCTTCCCTTAAGGACGCTCCCGGCGCAAAACGACTCTCAATCAAATACAGCTCGATTCAATTACAACATCTATCGCCGTCCCAATAAAAGAGCGAGTTACGATATATCACGCCGCCAATGACATATCCAGTAGTGGTAATAACGCGGCAAAGGTGTGTGTCGAGCATTGATAAAAAGATGTTACTATGTGCTGCCCGTGTTGTGAAAAGCTCTGATCTCGTGTAAGGGCAACTTTGAAGGGCCGCGAAGTTCACCAGCGTGGTTCTAATGGGTGTTTTTGTATTGATAGTGTAGACTCCTTGTTAAATAATCACTGTGTCGGTTCTTATAGGTGTTTTTGTATTGATGGTGTAGATTCCTCGTTAAATAATCACTGTCCCTGTTCTTATAGGTGTTTTTGTATTGATAGTGTAGATTCCTCGTTAAACTACCACTGGAAAGGTTTTAAGGAGTGTTTTTGTGACTGATGATGCAGGACATTTGTTAAACTATCACTGCCCTTGTTCTATTGAATGTTTTTTTGTGACTGATGGCGTAGAATACTCGTTAAACTATCACTCTCCTGGGTCGTCATGGTTCTTTTTGTGACTGATGATGCAGAACGCTTGTTAAACTATCACTGTCCTGGGTCCTCATGAGTGTTTTTCTCAGTGATGGTAAAGACTCCTCGTTAAACTATTATTAGCAAGTTTCTCTTAGTGTTTTGTCACTGATGGCGCGTAGAATACTTATTTAGATATCACTAATATATGAAAACACTCTTGGAAAGCTACACAGTTTCCACCAGAGCCAGTTAACACTAGTGGAGATTAAGCGCTAAACGCTTTAAAATCTATATATTGTTCTCTTCGCAGACTAAACATTTAATAGTGTTAATAATACAAAGGTGCAAGCTGAACGTTAATAAGAGGCTCTGTAAATGTTACTGTACTCGCAGACAAAACACACCTCCAGTACAATAGTGTTAATGATGCAAAGGCGTCAGTCCAACATTAATAATAGTAAGTCCGGAGGAAATTTTTGTTCCATTTCCTTTTCAAACTTCGCTGAAAAGTTCCCAATATCACGTGTTTGCTGTGCTAATGTTGGTGTTCGGGGCTTGTTTTTATACACATATATATTTGAATTTAGGAACACAACACCT
>NC_087156.1:27576996-27579496 GCF_035594125.1 Scylla paramamosain | reverse complement strand
ATCTTCCTTCGCCTATTTTTTTTTTTTTTTTTTCAATGTCCAATGTTATTACCGAAGACTTTATTGCAGTACAGTCCCATGAAATTTTCTACGTCCGATTTTAATCAACAAAGAAAAGGGAAATATAGACTTGATAAGCACTTTTCCTCGACGGCTTTCAATCACGAACTGAGAGAATAACAACAGAAGTTGACAAGTAAATTCCTTCTGTCTATAATCACGAATAGAAAAAAAAAAGACAGACAAATACGAATTGTTTCGCTTTCACTTCTATAAGTAAAAGACTTCGTCAGTCATCGAGTCTGTCAGTCTCTCTCTTCTAAATAAAAAGTCGGGCACGTCAACAGCACACACACACAGTAGCAGTACCTAGTAAGTTTATTAACCACAACTTTATAAGGATACAGTACATCACATCACGTTTTCAACATGTGTAGACTATCATGGTCCAATTGATTTCATACATAATTTTTGCTTTAGGGCTAAACGCTAAAACAGGATCATAAACTTTGCAGCTTAAAGAAACAAATTAGATACAGACTACACTAAACACACTAACTAAAAACATTCGAACTCTAAAACAATAATAAACTAAAACACAGAAACTAAAACACACACACACACACACACACACACACACACACACACACACACACACACACACACACGTCCCTCCAGACAATGTGACGTGACCAAGAAGCTTTGCGCACTGGTCCCATGGCAACGAGTGGCCGCCGGTTCGAGCCTCCAAAACCCACCCCTCGCTCCCGGGACACGCAGAGTAAAGCAAGCACAGGCACAGGCAGGGGTGAGGGGTGAGGGGTGAGAGAGGAAGGGGTGAGGAGTGAGAGGTGAACATTCTGCTGCAGGCTTGTCTCTCTCGCTTTAGTGTGAGATTCAAGTGCAGTCTCTCTCTCTCTCTCTCTCTCTCTCTCTCTCTCTCTCTCTCTCTCTCTCTCTCTCTCTCTCTCTCTCTCTCTCTCTCTCTCTCTCTCTCTCTCTCAGGTATCAAAGCAAATATTTAAATGATTTCTGTTTACCGAGTGAAAACTTGATGTGCAAACAGTAGCGTTAAAAAGAAAAATACGCAAACTTGAAGCAGCGAAGAGCAGCAACTTGGCTGTCAAATCCTTAAGATGAAAAAAAAATTATGATAATCTACAACAAGCTGCAACATTTCCTCTGCCGCGAGCTTCTTCACAGTCCCCACGGTCACGCTACATACACCACCCCCTTCCCCCTTGCCCCGCCACACGCCGCAGCCACTCTGCATAGGAGCCTCCGCGTCGCACCCAGGCAGTGGAAAGCAAGAGCCCCTGAGATGACGAACAGAGATCACCGCTGGGAACACGTGCGCTGCCTCTTGTCCTCGCCCTACTTACCACCTCTGAGGCAACGCGGTGGACACAAGGACGACTACACAATAACTCGACAATACACAATTTCACAGCACGAGGCAAAATAATATTGTAGTAATAATTAAAATGCAATAACTCAGTGCTGATGGCTGATGCTTGAAGGGAGACGGGAGGGGAAGGAACAGAGTGCGTGGAGGGAGAGTGATGACGGTGGTGGTGATGGTGGTGGTGTAAAATATTAATAGTTCTGGGTAATGGAATGGTTAGGCGGTGATGATGCTGAGAGGGGAGGATGGATGTAGGAAAAATAAATGGTTCTACGAAGAGATGGTGTTAAAGAAGATGGCGGGTGAACGACATGGAGGTGGAAGCGATAACTGGTTCTAGGCAGCGAGGGGAAGGTTAAGAGGGTGTTGCTGAGCGAAAGGGAATAAGGCGTGGAGATAAATCATTCCAGGGAAAGAGGCGGTTAAGCTGGATGATACCGGACGGGGGATGAAAGCTTTAGTTACACAGGTGGAGGAGGGACGGACTGTAGAGGTGTGTGGCGGGGGAGGGGAGAGAGAGGGAGAGAGAGAGACAGGGGAGAGAGGAGAGAGGGGAGATTTAATGACTGATGCTGGATGAACAAGGACGGCTTTCGTTATATAGATGGAGGGTGACAGGAGAACGGGTGGTGGTGGGAGGGGAGGGAGGTGTGGATGTGCAGGGGACGACAGGGCTCAGTATTGCCACCTCCTCCTCTCCCTTTACCGCTCTCCCTTTAATCCCAGGGCCGCCACCCACACGATAACGCAAACCAGCAAGGGCGAAGCTTTGACGTGCGAAGCAGACACTCGACACATATTTTTTTCCTCTTTTTTCCTGCGGCTTCTACTCGGAACAAATAATATACAATAATAACAACAACGCGTCAGGTAAAAAAAAAAAAAGTACTGCGTGTGTGCGTTTGTTGCTTTCAGGTTTTTTTTTTTTTTTTCATAAGGGAAGGAATTCAAACGAGTTGGAGCTTGAGGGGAGAAGAGTGGACAAGCGAGATAATAAGAGGAGAGGAGAGGAAAGGAGAGGAGAGGAGAGGAAACCAGATAAAAAGGGAGGAGGAGAGAGGAGAGGAGAGGAGAGGAGAGGAGAGGAGAGGAGAG
>NC_087156.1:27564496-27574496 GCF_035594125.1 Scylla paramamosain | reverse complement strand
CACGTTATTCAATCAAGCAACCCGTCAAACAATCAATTAACAAAGCCATGTTTCACAACTACTGGGCTTGCCTTGCCCAACTTGGCCCCAAACTCCTTAAGTTCCTCCATCAGTTTTCAGACCATCACTACCCTCTCCCTCTCCCCGCAGCGCAAAACCGCTCCACTCAACGCCGCCACCTGCACACACACAAACAAACAAACGCCCACGGACACACACACGCAGATGGCTCACTGGTACCATCCTTGCTTGTTACTCTTCATGCTACGGTTCACATCCCTCTCAGGTAGGTTGCCACAGGTGAGCCAACAGTTACCAAGGAGCGTGGAGCGTGAAAGTATACGCTATACCAATAACTATACATCAAGTTATTGTATATTTAACCTCTCCCTTGTACGTAATAGCTGGCAATCATGAAACCAGCACGTGATCCTCAAGAACGTGAGTAAGTTACGTACACACACACACACACACACACACACACACACACACACACACACACACACACACACACACACACACACACACACACACACACACACTTGAAGGGCTTCTATTAACTGGCGTATTTCAGGAAGGACAGATCGATACAATACGCCCAAAGTCTCTCTCTCTCTCTCTCTCTCTCTCTCTCTCTCTCTCTCTCTCTCTCTCTCTCTCTCTCTCTCTCTCTCTCTCTCTCTCTTACTCCCTCTTTCCTCCCTTCCTTCATCCATTCCTCCCTTCCTAACTCCCTGCCTCATTTCGTAGCATTCTCACCGATTCACGCAACGACGGAGGGTCACGAACACAAAAGAAACACGCGTTAATATTTCAGACCACGCGTGACCCTCCCTTTCGGCGGGGCGGAGGAATCTGCCAAACACACAAACTTAAATTTCGCCCCAGAGTTCCTGAGACACGAGGCGCGCGGGTACGAAACTCAGCAGGGAGCGAAGTGTTTTGACGCACTGCACGAGACTGTCCGGCGTGTGTCCTGCAATCAGCCAGGTGGCGGTGATTGCGAGCACTGACGAGGAGGAGGAGGAGGAGGAGGAGGAGGAGGAGGAGGAGGAGGAGGAGGAGGAGGAGGAGGAGGATGGTAAAGTGGAAAAAAAGAACAAGAAAAAGAAAAATAGCTACTAAGAAACCTTCCTAAAAGAGGAGAAGAAGAAGAAGAAGAAGAAGAAGAAGAAGAAGAAGAAGAAGAAGAAGAAGAAGAAGAAGAAGAAGAAGAAGAAGAAGAAGAAGAAGAAGAAGAAGAAGAAGAAGAAGAAGAAGAAGATGATGATGATGATGATGATGATGATGATGATGATGATGATGATGATGATGATGATGAAGAAGAAGAAGAAGAAGAAAATAGCTACCAAGAAGAAGAAAAAAAGAAAAAGAAGAAGAAGAAGAAGAAGAAGAAGAAGAAGAAGAAGAAGAAGAAGAAGAAGAAAATAGCTACCAAGAAGAAGAAGAAGAAGAAGAAGAAAATAGCTACCAAGAAGAAGAAGAAGAAGAAGAAGAAGAAGAAGAAGAAGAAGAAGAAGAAGAAAATAGCTACCAAGAAGAAGAAGAAGAAGAAGAAGAAGAAGAAGAAGAAGAAAATAGCTACCAAGAAGAAGAAGAAGAAGAAGAAGAAGAAGAAGAAGAAGAAGAAGAAGAAGAAGAAGAAGAAGAAGAAGAAGAAGAAGAAGAAGAAGAAGAAAATAGCTACCAAGAAGAAAAAGAAGAAGAAGAAGAAGAAGAAGAAGAAGAAGAAGAAAATAGCTACCAAGAAATATTGCAGAAGAAGAAGAAGAAGAAGAAGAAGAAGAAGAAGAAGAAGAAAATAAGAAAATAGCTAACAAGAAATTCTGCAGAGAAGAAGAAAATAGCTACCAAGAAATATTGTAAAGAAGAAGAAGAAGAAGAAGAAGAAGAAGAAGAAGAAGAAGAAGAAGAAGAAGAAGAAGAAGAAGAAGAAGAAGAAGAAGAAGAAGAAGAAGAAGAAGAAAAATAACAACCAAGAAATATTGTAGAATAACACTAATAATAATAATAATAATAATAATAATAATAATAATAATAATAATAATAATAATAATAATAATAACAATAGGAAGAAAAAGAAGAAAAAGAACAACAACAACAACAACAACAACAACAACAACAACAACAACAACAACAACAACAACAACAATAATAAAAATAACAATAATAATAATAGGAAGAAGAAGAAGAAGAAGAAGAAGAAGAAGAAGAAGAAGAAGAAGAAGAAGAAGAAGAAGAAGAAGAAAGAAAAAGAAGATCAATCATAACAAGAACAACGACGAGATGAGGATGATGAGAAATAACAAAAAGAGAAAAGATAAGAGAGAGAGAGAGAGAGAGAGAGAGAGAGAGAGAGAGAGAGAGAGAGAGAGAGAGAGAGAGAGAGAGAGAGAGAGAGAGAGAGAGAGAGGAGGGGGGGAGAATGTTCTGGGAGGAAAGGATTAATGCGGGGAGGACTGCGCCGCGCACCTCTGTTTCTCTCTCTTCCGGGAGGCGTGTTTGACGAGGATCACAGATGTGTGCTGACGTGTGCTGATTGCTGCTTCCCCTGCACGCTGTTTTTTGTGGTTGGGTCATAGCGATAATAGAAATACGGGAAGGGATAGAAGTAGCGCTAGTAGTAGTAGTAGTAGTAGTAGTAGTAGTAGTAGTAGTAGTAGTAGTAGTAGTAGTAGTAGTAGTAGTAGTAGTAGTAGTAGTAGTAGTAGTAGTAGTAGTAGTAGTAGTAGTAGTAACAGACAATGACAAAACGACAAACATGACCAAACACAACACAATGATAATTTTAATTCATTTCCCTTTCTCCACTATTCCCAGCACATCCTCTATTCAGACCCTACGACGTTTCAGATCCAGACACGAGCAGCTAGGAATATTTGACCTCACAACATTTTGAGGGCCAGCATTGCGTCCAGTGAGATTCCCGAGACCCTGCCTACTCTACCTGTCAGAAGCCACCGAGTCTCCGCTCCATGCCGCCTGCAACTAATCCCCAGCAGTAGCCTCGGGGCAGCTAACCATCTCTACACTCATGGATGTTGGTCGCCAGCTGGAGCAGAGGAGGGCAGGGAAGGGTAAACTAAACTTGGGAGAACTTAGATGACAGAAGGACGGAAATGGGTTTGGGAAATGGAGGACATCAATCTTAGAGCCTTCTGACCTCCACACTCTAGTAGTAGTAGTAGTAATAGTAGTAGTAGTAGTAGTAGTAATAATGGATATTTTTTTGTGAGGTATTGGGTCTCGGTCAGACAATTCTCTCCACGTCATGTTATACCTCAACCTACAAGTCCATTTCCTTGACAAAGAAAACATTTATTTGAACATATTCCCTTCTTTATGTCACACACACACACACACACACACACACACACACACACACACACACACACACACACACACACACACACACACGAGTGCAGGATCAGAGAGAGAGAGAGAGAGAGAGAGAGAGAGAGAGAGAGAGAGAGAGAGAGAGAGAGAGAGAGAGAGAGAGAGAGAGAGAGAGAGAGAGAGAGAGAGAGAGAGAGAGAGAGAGAGAGAGAGAGAGAGAGAGAGAGCGTTTCTTATCTACACACTCCTAGTCTCTTATCGCTTCGCAACCCTTCTTCCCCTTCCTTTACTTCCTCCCCATCTCTCTTCCTCTCCCTTCCCACATCCCTTCCTTTCATCTTTTCTCTCTTCCTCTTCCTCTTCCTCTCCCTCTCACCCTCTCTTCCTTCCAAAACTTCTCTTCCTTCCCACATCCCTTCCTCTCTTCCTCCCTTCCCTCCTTCCCTCCCTGACGTTCTTCCTTTCCTCCCTCCCCCTCTCCTCCCCCAGCTTCAATATTGCTTCATCTGCACGCCTGCCCGAGAGAGAGAGAGAGAGAGAGAGAGAGAGAGAGAGAGAGAGAGAGAGAGAGAGAGAGAGAGAGAGAGAGAGAGAGAGAGAGAGAGAGAGAGAGAGAGAGAGAGAGAGTGGGATGGGGACGGGAAAGGACGAAGAGAAGACGGAGCAAGCGAAGGAGGAGAGGAAAAGAAGAAAACGAGGAAAGTAAGGAGCAGAGAAAAAGAAGGAGAATTAGGACTGGCACAATGGCAAGAAGAGGCAGGAAATTAAAAGAATGGACGCCAGATGAAGAGGAAGAGGAGGAGGAGCAGGAGGAGGAGGAGGAGGAGGAGGAGGAGGAGGAGAAATATACACTCAACGAAGCAGGAGCACAACGAGGACGACGACAAAAACAAGGAGGAGGAGGAGGAGGAGGAGGAGGAGGAGGAGAAATAAAAACACTAAATGAGGCAGGAGAACGAGAAAGACAAGCTGGAAGAGGAGGACAATATTAAGAGGAGGAGGAGGAGGAGGAGGAGGAGGAGGAGGAGAAGGAGGAAGAGGAGGAAAAAGACAACAACAACAACAACATATACAAAGAAAACAGAGAATAAGAGGAAAAAACAAACAAAAAAGGAGGAGGAGGAGGAGAAAGCCGACAACCAACGGCGATAAATAAAACGAAGGCGTAAGAACAAGAATAATGAATAAAGAAGAGAATAAGGGCAAGGAAGATAAGGAGGACGAGGAGGGGGGACACGAAGACGAGGATGATGGTGAGGATAAGGGCGAAAGGCGAAGATGAGGAGGATGAAGGATGAAGGTGAAGATGAAGGCGAGGAGGAGGAAGAAGGCAAGGACGAAGACAAGGGCATGGATGAGAATGAGGATGATGAGAACGTAAACTTTATACCAGAGTAAAGACAGGAAACGGGAACAAGGCTAAGTTCGAAAGAGAGAGAGAGAGAGAGAGAGAGAGAGAGAGAGAGAGAGAGAGAGAGAGAGAGAGAGAGAGAGAGAGAGAGAGAGAGAGAGAGAGAGAGAGAGAGAGAGAGAGAGAGAGAGAGCAAAGATATACGCATACATACATACATACATTCATACACACATATATACACACACATATACATACATACATACATGCATACACACATACTTAGGTGCATATAATACGGACGGATAGAGAGACAAATCAAAGCTATCGTGCAAAGAGAAACGAACTAAAACAAGGCTAAACTGACGGAAATACAAGCGGATACAGACAAGACAGAACGTGTGTGTGTGTGTGTGTGTGTGTGTGTGTGTGTGTGTGTTAACCATTTCACTGTAAGACAATTTTTTTCTTTAATCCATATAGGCTCTCGTTAATATTTTTGTAGACTAAAAAGACAAAATTACCTTCTGTTTTCCCTCTTTCCTCTCCTGTGTCTCCATGCGAACAGTTTTTACAAAGCTTTAAAGGTTACGGAAGGACAACCACAGCAGGGTTAAATCACGTGCATGACTCGTGATCACCCGCTATATCCTCCTTAATAGAGAGATCAGAGTGCATGCAGCCCAGTCTATAGTTAAGCCCGTGACCTTTCGCACACCACGCATCCCATCCTGTTCCCGGGGAGAAAGTAACTGCTCGCGTATCGGAGGAAGTATCAGCAATCTGAGGGCAGCACAAACCTCAGCTGCCACCACGGGAACGGGGCGCGACCACTGAGCTGCTGTGTGTGTGGGTGGGTGTTCTAGACCTCTCCAGCTATAGCACAATAAAACCAACTGAATATCTCACGCAAAATCACTGGACTCTTCAGCACTCCAAGCCACCGCCAAACAATATAAGGATACAAAACTTTACGTGACATTTAGAACACACACGTAAGTCACAAATGGATTCCATGATACTCTTAACACTTCTCAGAAACACGAACAGTCCACATTTCCCTGAACGCCCCCCCCTCCACCCCACTTCAAGGGATGATTAACATCTCCCCTTTTACATATCGCTTAATAACACCGGCAAAGCAAGACGTTAGTTCACGTAACTCAGTCCCTTAAATTTAGCAGCGTCACAAAAATAGCTGCCACCCTCACTTCATTACAGGTCCCTGCCTCCTCCACCCACTTGCTTCCAAAAATGTCACCCGGTGAAATGTATCCAGCAGTCAAACTTCAATGCTATTTTAAAACACCTCTTCACATCACGCTGCACCTCCTCAGTCGCCAGATGAACACAGGAGTTTATGTTTGCGTCAAAGGAGGTGCCGAAGGGGCTCAAAAAATGCAAGGTTTCCCGCTACAAATATACACACAGTCAAAGTCAGACACAGACGACAGACACAGACACAGACACACACACACACACACACACACACACACACACACACACACACACACACACACACACAGGGTTTATCTACACTCGATATTTTTCAACCCTCCAGAGCTGAGCAAAACACCTGAAGGGGAAGCGAAGGGATTACAAAGACACAAAACACTTTTCCTACAACACATACCTTCACAATTCCAATTCGTATCCATCTTCCACTTCCCACCTCACCTTCCACCTATCTCACCACATCAGTCTACCTACGTGCTGCCTTCCACCTTCAACCTTTCATCTTCCACTTCTCTCTCTTTCTACCTCCCACCTACTACCTGTCAAACCTCATATTATACCTTCCACTGACCAATCCCACCTGTCCAAATACTTTCTACCATTCACCACCCGCCACACTGCACCTGCAACTCCATTTCCATCTCCATTTCCCATCTTCCACCTATTTTTTATCATCCATCTAACTCCCACATACACATACCGCACCACTCGTTTCACCTCTCTCTCTCTCTCTCTCTCTCTCTCTCTCTCTGTGTGTGTGTGTGTGAGTGTGTGTGTGTGTGTGTGTGTGTGTCCCTCTGCTCAGAATGGAAAGAAAGGACATTGGTTCATGCGTCGCCACCAGCAGAGGAATATGTAGATTATTCCAACAAGCCCAACAAGCCGCCTGCACCAATACATTTTTGATGGCAAGTCTGATAAGAACAAACACGTCCATTTCTGCTGACGCCCACTGTCCATGTGTGTGTGTGTGTGTGTGTGTGTGTGTGTGTGTGTGTGTGTGTGTGTGTGTGTGTGTGTGTGTGTGTGTGTGTGTGTGTGTGTGTGTGTGAATCCGAGGCATGCAGACAAACCGACAAACATATACATATCGACTCACAGGTTGACTGAATAACTATGAGAGAGAGAGAGAGAGAGAGAGAGAGAGAGAGAGAGAGAGAGAGAGAGAGAGAGAGAGAGAGAGAGAGAGAGAGAGAGAGAGAGAGAGAGAGAGAGAGAGAGAGAGAGAGAGAGAGAGAGAGAGAGAGAGAGAGAGAGAGAGAGAGAGAGAGAAGAGAAGAGAAGAGAAGAGAAGAGAAGAGAAGAGAAGAGAAGAGAAGAGAAGAGGAGAGGAGAGGAGAGGAGAGGAGAGGAGAGGAGAGGAGAGGAGAGGAGAGGAGAGGAGAGAGGAGAGAGAAAAGAGAAAAGAGGAGAGGAGAGGAGAGGAGAGGAGAGGAGAGAAAAGAGGAGATGAGAGGAGAGGAGAGAGAAGAGAGAGAAAAGAGGAGATGAGAGGAGAGGAGGAGAGATAAAAAAAGAGGAGAGAAAATGAGAAGAGGAAAAGATAGGAGAGGAGGAAAGGAGAGATAAAAAGGAAAGAAAATTAAGAGGAAAAGGGAGGAGAAAAGAAAAGAGAAGAGAAGAGAAGAGAAGAGAGAGAGAGAGAGAGAGAGAGAGAGAGAGAGAGAGAGAGAGAGAGAGAGAGAGAGAGAGAGAGAGAGAGAGAGAGAGAGAGAGAGAGAGAGAGAGAGAGAGAGAGAGAGAGAGAGAGAGAGAGAGAGAGAGAGAGTCGTCTTGATGGAAAGAGATCGCTTGTCTCCCTCCAAGACACGAGGGGAAGAGGAGGACGATAAGGTGCATGAAGAAACAGAAGAAAAAGAGAAGAGAGAAAAAGAAGGGAGGAGGAAGAAGAGGGAGAACACCCTTCTCACTTGTAAGGCATCGAAACACCACGACCACCATCACCACCACTACCATCACCACCTACCACTATGACCACCACCAGTTGGCCACTACCTACCATTATTTCAACAACTATTACAACTATTACTATCATCTTTAGTCACTACTACTTCTAAATCTACAAAAAGTGCTGCTACTACTACTACTACTACTACTACTACTACTATTATTACTACTACTACAACTTCTAATATTTTTTTTTGAGAAAGGAACCTTTGTAAACTAAAAATCCTTAAGATATCCACAACTCAAGAGCAAAATATGAAGCCGCTACAAAAACAACAACGACGACGACAACAAGAACAGTAGGTCACAAAATTAATACCAAAAGCAGGTCACGTGTGTCCGAAGGAATTATACGGCCAGCCCAGAACACGACATGAAGGTCAACTCGTCCCAATCTCTCCTCCCCTCACCGCTTCCCCTCCCTTCCCCTCAACAGGAGCCACGCAACACCCACCATTCAAAAGGTCGTCGTAATGAAGCACCATGATGGAGGTCCTCGCGGGCTGGGGGACGCGTGTCGCAAAGACCCAGACCACAAGGGCTGCACCAGTAGGTCACAGGCGGGTCACGGGCGGGAACAGCAGCCTTCGAAGTTCACACAGGGGCCCGTGTAACCCCAGGGGACCGAGAGCAGCACGTGAGGGGCTAAGGCCGAACGGAACGCTACACAGCCAGGTTTAGTCAACACCGCCACACACCACCGACTGACTGACTCACCCGCCGCCGCCCCCGTGTGTCGCGTCACGCTGACGTCACCAGGCAACGCCAATAGCAAGCAGGCACTGTGACGTCACACACCAGTGCCAGCCAATCACAGCGCACCTCATGGATAATAGCCAACGTGTGGGGGCCGGAAGCCATGGGGGGTCATGTCCGGGTGTGTGTGTGTGTGTGTGTGTGTGTGTGTGTGTGTGTGTGTGTGTGTGTGTGTGTGTGTGTGTGTGTGTGTGTGTGTGTGTGTGTGTGTGTGTGTGTGTAGGTGTGTGGGTGGGGAGGAGTTGGGGGTGACTTTCATGAGGCTGTGATATTCAGGTAGATATGAGAGGGTGTGTGGCAGGATATGAGAGTGATGAGAGGAAGGATACATGAGATAAGAGGCTGGGTATGTGGGTGATGAGGGGAAGGATATCCGTGGTGAGGAAGGATATGAGGAAGCACTTAGGGCAGAAAGGGGAGAGAACGGTCAGGTTAGGAAGAATGAGAGCAAATGACGAATCGAGGGAATGAGGGACATATAGATGGAATAGGGAAAGGATGATGCGAGAGAAGAAGCAATTGCGGAAGTGAGGAAGGAATAAAGGAGATGGAAGAGGAATGCTGTGAAAGAGAAAAGAAGTGGGATGAGAGAGAGAGAGAGAGAGAGAGAGAGAGAGAGAGAGAGAGAGAGAGAGAGAGAGAGAGAGAGAGAGAGAGAGAGAGAGAGAGAGAGAGAGAGAGAGAGAATAGAAGTATGTAAAAAGGCAGATTTAGAAAGTGAAATAAGAAATCATGAAGGCAATGACAGTAAGTGATGGAACGAGAACGAGAGAGAGAGAGAGAGAGAGAGAGAGAGAGAGAGAGAGAGAGAGAGAGAGAGAGAGAGACGAACTATACAGACCAAACATTTCACACACCTAATACTTTGCACAACAATCAAAATCACCTTTACAGTTTTTACCCCAGACACATAAATCCACTCTTACCATCACCCCTCCACCACACCCCCACCACACCCCCGCCACCCCCCCCACATACCACACCCACACAGGCCAACACGTGGATTCAATGCAGATATAAAAAAAGAATTCTGATGGAGGAAAGTGACGGAAGCGGGGAAGGAGGAGGGAGGGAGAGTGGGAGGAAAGGAAGGAGGTGAGGGAGGGTGAGAGGAGAAGAGTGGGAAGGAGGGAGGGAAGGAGAGGCGTAGGTGTATGGGATGGAGAGAGATCAAGAGAGGGAGGGAGCTGATACGTGAGTGCTCCAGAGAGAGAGAGAGAGAGAGAGAGAGAGAGAGAGAGAGAGAGAGAGAGAGAGAGAGAGAGAGAGAGAGAGAGAGAGAGAGAGAGAGAGAGAGAGAGAGAGAGAGAGAGAGAGAGAGAGAGAGAGAGACGTAACTCCAACAGCGTCCCCTTCCTTACCAATCCCCACCTT
>NC_087156.1:27549496-27551996 GCF_035594125.1 Scylla paramamosain | reverse complement strand
CTGCCTGCCTCCCTTCCCCACACACCCAGCCTGCCTCCCTCCCCACGCATCCAGCCTGCCTCCCTCCACACACACCCAGCCTGCCTCCCTCCACACACACCCAGCCTGCCTCCCTCACCACGCATCCAGCCTGCCTCCCTCACCACACATCCAGCCTGCCTCCCTCCCCACGCACCCAGCCTGCCTCCCTCCACACACACCCAGCCTGCCTCCCTCCACACACATCCAGCCTGCCTCCCTCCACACACACCCAGCCTGCCTCCCTCCACACGCATCCAGCCTGCCTCCCTCACCACGCATCCAGCCTGCCTCCCTCCACACACATCCAGCCTGCCTCCCTCCACACACATCCAGCCTGCCTCCCTCCACACACACCCAACCTGCCTCCACACACACCCAGCCTGCCTCCTTCCCCTCCCCCATCCTGCTAGCACGCTCCTCGCAACCTTTTCTTTTATTATGCATCCCACAGGACAACGTGGCTCCAGTCAACAGTTGTGTTCATGGCTCATAGGGGCAATTCAAGAGCACGCGGCACCAGTGAAGTAGCCCCGCCTTGCTGAGACATAGGTATTCAGAACTGTTTCGGTGTCTTGCCTCCACTGCACTCAAGTCTCTAATATAAGTTGCCGGGGCTTTAAGGAGTGCTTTCATGATAGTTTAAGACGGATTCTGCATCAATAGCAGTGAACGTCATAAAAACTACTACTACTACTTAGTAATTTTCTTGGCGTTTGAAAGTACTTTGTATGAGAGGCCAAAGGGTTTCAGCATATGAGCCACAACACCAATGAATCGAAGAGAAAAAACGATTCTTCACAATGGCAGCGGAAGTTATCAAAAGTCTGGTATTGCACTACAACTGCTTAATAGTCATTGTAGAAGAGGAAGAGATTTAAATGTTGGGTTTCGAATGAGTTTCATCAAATCACACGAAAACTTTCTTCTTTTCTATTTGTTCTTGTCTTTTTTTTTTTTTTACAAGGGAATTTGTACGACACTCAAGAAAACCTACAAAATCGCTAGGGATTTTTTTCCAGCTCATAAATATCTTTAGGGACTCACACCTTCAGTGGCACTTTTTCATGCTTTTTCCTTGACCTTAGCCAGAGATCCTTTTACATTAAAAAATCAACATATAAAAATTTATCTACAACAACTAAAAGTAACGTGATGCAACTATATAAACTTGTATCCTTGTCTTACTTTCTATCTTCAGACTTTGCTTCAGCTAAATATAAGTTAAGATTATCCTTTAACAAAATTCCAGTATTTTCATATTCCAGGATATTATTTTGTGAACCGAGGCAACATGTTTTCTTTTATGCTGTAAGACTTCCTTGGTGAATAAACCATAAATCATCACTATCATTTATTGCATCCAGCCTGCTTTCCTCCCTCCAGTGTCCCACACCCACAGCCTACACCTCTCCCCATCCTTCACACACACCCAACCTGCCTCACCCCACTCCTCCACACACACCCAGCCTGTCTGCTCTTCACTCCCACACATATCCAGCCAGCCTCACTTCCCTTCCCCACACCCACATCCAGCTTGCCTCCTCTTCACTCCCACACACATCCAGCCTGCCTCACTTCCCTTTCCCACACACACCCAATCTTCCTCCTCTCCCTCACACACACCCAGCCTGCCTCACTGCTCTCCGACAGACACATCCAGCCTGCCTCACTCCTCTCCTCCGAACACACCCAGTCTGCCTCACTCCCCTCCCCCATATACACAACCTAGCTGCCTGCCTTCCC
Source organism: Scylla paramamosain (assembly GCF_035594125.1). Lineage (NCBI taxonomy): Eukaryota > Metazoa > Arthropoda > Malacostraca > Decapoda > Portunidae > Scylla > Scylla paramamosain. Next base: position 27,550,232 of record NC_087156.1, on the reverse strand, counting down.
CCATACACCCAGCTTTCCCTCGCCTTCCTGCACACGCTTAAGCTCGACAAACTTTGCCGGTACTTATATTTTGTAATATTTATTTCTGTTTGACGATGACAATAAAAAAAAAGTTGATGTATTTTACTCACCTCTCCTACACACACACCTAACCTAACCTCCCCAATCCATACACTCATCCTGCTTTCCTACCCATCTCTCACACACCCAGTTTCCTTTCTCCTTCCTCACAAACTCAACCTACCTCGCTTCCCTTAAATCCCAGACAGACTGCCTCTCCTCCCCAGACATACCCAAACCCCGTAACTCTCACCCTCTCCCTCTCTCCCTCTCTCCCTCTCTCTCCCTATCTGCCACTCCTTCCACAGTCCTTCAAACCAGTACTTCATTGTTCCCTTTCCTTTTACCCAGTGTCACGTAGCAGACTTGGTAGGTCGAGGAGGAGGAGGAGGAGGAGGAGGAGGAGGAGGAGGAGGAGGAGGAGGAGGAGGAGGAGGAGGAGGAGGAGGAGGAGGAGGAGGAGGAGGAGGAGGAGGAGGAGGAGGAGGAGGAGGAGGAGGAGGAGGAGGAGTTAAGACAAGGTTTCAGGTAGCTAGTGAGGCTGAAAGAGTTTGCAGAAATCTTGATAAAGGGAAAGAGAGATGTTAAGTGAGATTGGGGGTGAGAGAGAGAGAGAGAGAGAGAGAGAGAGAGAGAGAGAGAGAGAGAGAGAGAGAGAGAGAGAGAGAGAGAGAGA
>NC_087156.1:27501996-27541996 GCF_035594125.1 Scylla paramamosain | reverse complement strand
CTCGACTCACAGTACATTAGCGGCCCCGTCCCGTCCCGTCCCTACATATGCCGAGTGCGCCTCTCATGCAGGAGTGAAAGCGGGACTCGATCCCACACACCACTTTAAAAAGATTGAGTCAAGGGCTTTTTGTCTCATCAACTAACCTGCTTTAACACTGAACATCGCCAAACACACAAACACACAAACACACACACACACACACACACACACACACACACACACACACACACACATAGGAATGACTATCAACTAAAGAAATACACAAAATATACCAATACAGATCCGACGACGTGTAGCTCATGTCCGGCATACTACAACTAGATAAATACACCCGAGTAAATACGTACGTACACACACACACACACACACACACACACACACACACACACACACACACACAGAGAGAGAGAGAGAGAGCAGTATAATCCCATTTCCAATACTTCTCTTTCCAACTGCACGGTTCATACACTCCCTCCTACTCATTCTCCACCTCATCCTTGAGTTAACCCGTGCCTCCACTTTTCTACCCACTCCCCACCACCCCAGCACTGTATTGGCAGGGTCTGGAGCAGCGTGCATTCCTGTGAGCCTCCACGACCTGCTTTATCTTTCACGAGGGGAGTGTCGTCGCGTCGCCGCAGGAACAAAACTGATAGTGGATTCTGCAGTTTTCTTTTTATTACCTTTGTGGCCCCAGCACTTGGTAGGGAGTTCTTTTATCCTTTGTTTTCAGTCCCTGGTTGTTCCTGTCTCCCTGTCTCCCTTGCCTCCTTTGGGGATGAACGGAGGGCTTTCTACTGCTACGTACATACTCCTTCTCCTTTTCTACTTCTTTATTCTTTCTCTTCCCACCCTTTTTTTTTTTTTTCTACTCTTCCGTCTCGTCAAAGTGTTTCCCTGCAAGCGCGTTAAGGGAGAGGTGGGCTGTTAGCGCACTTGTTATATGTGGTTTACTGACATGAGTGTTATGTTTCAGGGAATATTCTTGTTATACACCAATAAGTCTCCTAGCATCTGTTCTTCCTATGTATTCCTATTAATTTAACGTCCCCCTCCTCCTCCTCCTCTTCCTCCTTATCCTACTTTTCTTCCTTCTGTTCCTACCCATAATACTCGTCCCCGTTCTTCTTTCTTTGTAGTAGTAGTAGTAGTAGTAGTAGTAGTAGTAGTACATGATAATAAAAATAAATAAAATACACATATAACAAAATAAAATAAAGCGAAACAAAACCTTGAAATCTTGAAACCACTCCACAACCCGCGCATTCCTCACCCGCGCAGCCACTCCTTTCAATACCTGCCCTGCACAACTTCCATGCCAGCGTCTGTCTTGCTCTGCTCCTTCCTTACATATACGCAGATCAATGTATGTACTGCGGGTTGTTGTTGTTGTTGTTGTTGTTGTTGTTGTTGTTGTTGTTGTTATTGTTGTTGTTGTTGTTGTTTATTCCGCAAACATTCCTTTTGGGCCTCAAGGTTAAATAGGCAGGTCACAGTTTTCTTTCTTTATCTTCGCATCTTCCACTACTACTACTACTACAACTACTACTACTACTACTACTACTACTACTACTACTACTACTACTACTACTACTACTCCTACTACTACTAAAAGCATAGATCTCAGCATTACAACCACCACAACCACCACTAAAAATCTGCGACATGATGTGATTGTGGTGGTGGTGGTGGTGATGGTGGGTGTTTTCAGTAGCAGCAGCAGGAGGAGGAGGAGGAGGAGGAGGAGGAGGAGGAGGAGGAGGAGGAGGAGGAGGAGGAGGAGGAGGAGGAGGACAGTCACGTTTTCTCCACCACTCAACTGCAGCGTGAAGGAAGAGAGAGAGAGAGAGAGAGAGAGAGAGAGAGAGAGAGAGAGAGAGAGAGAGAGAGAGAGAGAGAGAGAGAGAGAGAGAGAGAGAGAGAGAGAGAGAGAGAGAGAGAGAGAGAGAGAGAGATTAGTAAGGAGGATAAAAGGAAGGGTGAGATATAGTTAAGAAAATTAAGAATCACAGAGGGAAATATGAAAGGGATAAATAAAGCAACGAAAATGAGAGAGAGAGAGAGAGAGAGAGAGAGAGAGAGAGAGAGAGAGAGAGAGAGAGAGAGAGAGAGAGAGAGAGAGAGAATAATAATGCAGAAATAGAAAGGAAATGAAGCCTGATGACAGAGGAGATAACGAATAGAAAACGTAAAACCTTCCTTCAACTTCCCATTCCTTACCTTCCGTTCTCCTTATTTCCCCTCCCGTCTCTTCTTCCACCCCCTTCCCCCTTCCTTTATATCACTCCTCCCCTTCCCCTCACCTGACTCAACCTTCGTGCCTTGCAATTACCTGAGTTAAATAAAGACCAGATGGCAATTATGACCTATTGTTACCTTGATGTACAGGTAGCGTGTGTGTGTGTGTGTGTGTGTGTGTGTGTGTGTGTGTGTGTGTGTGTGTGTGTGTGTGTGTGTGTGTGTGTGTGTGTGTGTGTGTGTGTGTGTGTGTGTGTGTGTGTGTGTGTGTGTGTGTGTGTGTGTGTGTGTGTGTGTGTGTGTGTGAGCCCTAGAAAGTACATAGTGATAGTAAATCTTTTCGCCATTCGCTTTATGTTATGTTGTGTGTGTGTGTGTGTGTGTGTGTGTGTGTGTGTGTGTGTGTGTGTGTGTGTGTGTGTGTGTGTGTGTGTGTGTGTGTGTGTGTGTGTAAATAGCAGTTCATTACTTTTTTTTTACAATGTGCGTCCACTTGTCGCTATGTGCACATGAAAGACGTGTGTGTGTGTGTGTGTGTGTGTGTGTGTGTGTGTGTGTGTGTGTGTGTGTGTGTGTGTGTGTGTGTGTGTGTGTGTGTGTGTGTGTGTGTGTGTGTGTGTGTGTGTGTGTGTGTGTGTGTGTGTGTGTGTGTGTGTGTGTGTGTGTGTGTGTTAATCATGTGCAATAAAAACAGGCAATTAGTGAGCAAATTGCCACAGATTTAATCCTTATTACGACATGGCAGTGTTAGCGACGGCCTCAGAGAGAGAGAGAGAGAGAGAGAGAGAGAGAGAGAGAGAGAGAGAGAGAGAGAGAGAGAGAGAGAGAGAGAGAGAGAGAGAGAGAGAGAGAGAGAGAGAGAGAGAGAGAGAGAGAGAGAGAGAGAGAGAGAGAGAGAGAGTTAAACCTGAAACCAAAACTGCAAGAAACAAAGAAAAAATATTCCAGGAAGACAAAAATGAGGAGGAAAGTGAGGCCAACGGAGGAGGAGGAGGAGGAGGAGGAGGAGGAGGAGGAGGAGGAGGAGGAGGAGGAGGAGGAGGAGGAGGAGGAGGGTGACGACGACGGCAAGCACGAACAGGAGAAAAGAGAACTCAGGACGTGTGGAGAAAGAGGAGAAGAATGAAAGAGACAAAAATTATCAGAAGGAAGAGGAGGAGGAGGAGTAAACAAAGGAAAAAGCAAACGGTAACGGACCTGCCGGCTCTAACGAGGTTGTTTGCGGGAACTGCAAGACCTGCGTTACCTGATCTCCAAATAACGAAGCAGGGTGAAGGCATGCATAAAAAAAAAAAAACGGAAGGACAGAGAGAGAGAGAGAGAGAGAGAGAGAGAGAGAGAGAGAGAGAGAGAGAGAGAGAGAGAGAGAGAGAGAGAGAGAGAGAGAGAGAGAGAGATAGTTTCTTTCCATATAATATTATCTACGCACTTACAACAGCTCGAGTCGTATCCAATATAGGTAAAAATATCATCATATGTAAGTAGGTGATAAAAATACAAGTTATAACTGGCCTCATTTTCAAACTTTAAAATAAAAATGTCATCCACAGCAAGCGAAAGGAGACGGTTTTAAAAAATTTACAACACAAATGAAGGAAGTGTTGCGCTTAATCTTATTTTAATCGCTTATCGACAATATCCAATCGTTTATTCCTTGTGACATTTGGTGGGTCGGCACTAAGTCCGTCATTTACGTTTATACTATCAAATTCTTTAAAAATTTCATAAGCTGTTAAGTCGCCTGTGTCTTCGCATGGATAAACTAAACAAACATAGCTCTTTATTCCCTCTCTGTATGATTTATTTCGCAATCTAGGAATGTTTTGGTTATTCAACATGTCTCTCTCTCTCTCTCTCTCTCTCTCTCTCTCTCTCTCTCTCTCTCTCTCTCTCTCTCTCTCTCTCTCTCTCTCTCTCTCTCTAATCAGCATCTTTATATTCTTATCCGTCACACAATAATCAAATTAAGGTCGTATATATAATCAAATTAAGGCGCTCCAATGACTTCTCAGATCTACACTCGAGCGTCTTATCAATTAATCCTACATATTTTATCAATTAACTGTTTCAACCCCTCCCATACGCTAATGATTCGGTTAGAGATCGCTTGCAATTACGACTTCACGGCCAGACTAGAGAGGAGCACCATTCAGTAACGGGATATCATGATCGTTGTAATTATAATTGTATGTGCATTGCAATCATCATAGCCAACATTAATTTGTATTTCTCCTGCACTTGTGATTTTCGTACACACGGTCAATATTTGTGTTCTGTATGTGAGGCCGTTGCGGAGGAGGAGGAGGAGGAGGAGGAGAAGGAGGTAGATGATGAATGAAAAGAAGAAAGGAAGAAAAGCAAAAAGAATGGAAAGAAAGAGGAAAAAGAAAAAGAAAGGAAGGAAGGAAGGAAGGAAGGAAAGAAAGAAAAGAGAAAAGAAAAAGAAAAGAAAGAAAAGGAGAAAAAATAAAAGGGCCAAAAAGAAAGACGAAAAAGAACCAAAAACAAGAATGAAGAGAGGAAAAGAGAGAGAAAGAAAAGAAAAAACAAAGGTAAAAGTAAAGGAGGAAGAGGGAAGAGGAGAAGGTATCGCTGTGTTGATGTTTGTGTCCGGCAACGGCACTGTGACGTCACCCTCGCCTTCCATCTTGATCGCCTCCCGACCGCCGCGCAACGACCTGACTTCGACTCCCTCACACCAACCCCCTTCCCCTCCCCTCCCACGCCACAGTGAAGCCTAAAGGAGGAAGCCAAGGAGAGAGGAGGAGGAGGTGGCGGCAGGACGCAGGTGCTTGTCATAATGAGGTCATTTTTTGGTCTCTTTTTCCCGTCCCAACATGACGTGCGGCCTCACTTCCTCACGCTTTCCGAAGACCGAGACGTGGGAGGCAGTGCACGGAGGAAGAGGGTGGAGGAACTGGACACGTTAGGGAAGGTTGTCTCCCGCGCGCGCGCGCGCGCGCGTGTGTGTGTGTGTGTGTGTGTGTGTGTGTGTGTGTGTGTGTGTGTGTGTGTGTGTGTGTGTGTGTGTGTGTGTTGCGAATCAAGTGTAAACAACAGTGCCACTCTACACGATCTGAGGAAATGGCACAGATTTCCTGACTCATTCTTAGCCTCAACACCCACCGTACGTTTACGCCCAAACCTCTCACATAAGAAAGAACATAAGAACATAAGAAATAAGGGAAGCTGCAAGAAGCGACCAGGCTTACACGTGGCAGTCCCTGTATGAAATACACCTACATATTTCCATCTATTATCCCCATCCATAAACCTGTCTAATCTTCTCTTAAAGCTCTCTAATGTCACCTCCCACACTACACTCCCGCCACACCACCACTACTGTTTAACTCTCGCCTCTTGGTCTTAGTCACTCATTTACCCTATCCACACACACTGGGACACCAAACTGAGGGTGAGTGTGTATAGGTGTCTGTGTGTGGGTACTGATCCACGCCTACCTGAAACAAACTAAAAAATAAATAAAAAAATGCTCCCAGGTGGAAAGCCCTCGCGCCGACCGCCACGTAATTGAGTTCTGTCCGGAAATAAGCGAAAATTACCCCAAATTAACGAAGGAGCCGGAGTGGGGTAGGGTGTTGGAGCGAAAACCAGGGGCTTTACGGCGGTCTGTGCTGGGTGGTGCGGTGAGATTATGGGACGTGTGTGGTGTGTATGGTGGCGAGGAGGGAGGAAGGAGGAGTGGAGGGGAGGGAAACAGATGGGTGCAATAACATGGGGAGTGATGAAGAGGGATGAAGGGATGTGTTGGGGAGACGTGGGGAAGCTGTTGTTTTCTTATAGAGGGCTTAACAAACTGTATTTTTTTTTTTTTTTTTTTTTTTTTTTAAGGTTGGGTTTTCGAGGGTGTCTTCATGATTCTAGTGACAGTCTGACAGGAATTTTACACCACCGATTGGAGGAAACAAACACACCATGACAACACGGTTTATTATCTCCCTGGTGTCTGAAAATAGTTCCAATGGGAGACTATTTTCAAAGACTGGATAAATAATAAGAATGTTTTTCCTATTGATGATGTTAAAAAAATTGTTAAACTCTTACTAAAATCATGAAGTCACCCTAGAAAACCCAATTGTAATACAGCCAGTTAAACATTAAGAGACAGGACAACAAAATACATAGGAATACGATCATAGGAGAGAAGGGAAAGAGAGACACTGTTCTATATAACGAAGAGCAGGAAGAGAGAACATGGCACTGAGGTACAACGGGCAGTGTAATAGTCCTGATGTGAAGGGTAGGCGATTATGTTACTGAGAAATGGCGTACTGTAATGCTGCGAAGAGGGGAGGGAGAGAAAGGGAGAGGGGCGGGAGATGTACCAGGGAGAGGCTGGGATGTAGGGTAGGGCAGGGTGACGAGGATGCAGCGTCAGTGGACAGCAGCTAGGGGATTGAGTGACAGAGTGAGGGGAAGAGGGGAAGAGGGGAAGGGGAGGAGGATGAAGGGCGGAGAGATGAGGGAGGAGAGAAAAGGAAGAGGGGGAGGGGAGGAGGGATAGTGGACGGGGGATTGGGGGAGGGTGAAACACGATGTGGACACGGGAATACTGAGACTAGAGAGGGAGGGGAGAGGAAGGGGAGAGGAAGAGGGGAAGGGGATGGGGAGAGGGGAGAACACGGTTACACATGGAGAGATCAATATACCTGTATCCCTGAGACAGGTGACTGCCTCCCTCCCTTCCTCCTTGCTCTCTCTCTCTCTCTCTCTCCCTTTTTCACTCCCTACTAGTACCTTCTCGTAACAAACACGCACACACACATTGTATCTCTCTCTCTCTCTCTCTCTCTCTCTCTCTCTCTCTCTCTCTCTCTCTCTCTCTCTCTCTCTCTCTCTCTCTCTCTCTCTCAACATCAACTAGTTTGTACTGAAAGGTCTGTGTGGTCTATTTTTCTTTCTTATGTAATCAAACTCAACTCTCTCTCTCTCTCTCTCTCTCTCTCTCTCTCTCTCTCTCTCTCTCTCTCTCTCTCTCTCTCTCTCTCTCTGATGCCCTAACTGTTTGCTGGAATATAAGTGAATACAAAGGCAAAAGTGGCAGTGACATGAGATAAGGAGGGATAATGGAATGCTAGTCGTGGATATGAAATGTGAGAGAGAGAGAGAGAGAGAGAGAGAGAGAGAGAGAGAGAGAGAGAGAGAGAGAGAGAGAGAGAGAGAGAGAGAGAGAGAGAGAGAGAGAGAGAGAGAATGGTCGTGGTGGTAATGGTCGTAGTGGTAAGAAAACGACTACTGCTGAAGGTTAAGAAGTGAACATTGGCTGCTGTGTAGTAGTAGTAGTAGTAGTAGTAGTAGTAGTAGTAGTAGTAGTAGTAGTAGTAGTAGTAGTAGTAGTAGTAGTAGTAGTAGTAGTAGTAGTAGTAGTAGTAGTAGTAGTAGTAGTGGATGAAGCTTCACTGTAATACGAGTAACGGACAGATAAACAATATATACAAGACAACACAAAAATACAAGAAACACACAACTTACAGCACTCAATGAAAGAAGAAACTTAGACGGGCTAGCTGAGAAACAAAGACTGTGGCAACCAAGGAGAACAACCCGTACTGAGAAACGCTTCGCTCTCTCATCACGACTATTTTCAAAGGCCACAGAGATGATTAGCCAGGTTCTCAAGACTGTTTTTCCTGTTAATAACGTAGAAATCTTGTTTATCTGTCACTAGAACCATAAAAAATATCCTTAAAAACCCATAAATTCAAGTAGAACCTTTTGAAATTAGTCGAGGCGCGGAGCAGAAATGTTTCAGACAATAATGCTAAATATAACGAGACATTAAGTGCTAAAGATGCTGTGGGAGAGATACTGGAATGACAGCAGTGGCAGCAGTACGGTGGCAGGTGTGTGGAGGGTGGGGTAACAGTCCCGCGTGTGTGGTGCGTGTGTTGATCGGCGGTAGTGAAAAGGACGTAGAGGAATGTGAGGCGAGGCAAGGCGGTGGTGACGATTGTGGACCCGAGTCGATGGTGTGTGTGTGTGTGTGTGTGTGTGTGTGTGTGTGTGTGTGTGTGTGTGTGTGTGACCATTCTCCCTAACTCTCTCTTCCTTCCTCTCTCGTCTCCCTTCTGCTTCCCCTCTCTTTTATCTGCCTTCCTACTACAACTACAACTACTACTACTACTACTACCTCCCCATTTTCCTCCTCTCCTACATTTTATTTTCTTTCCTTCCATTCTTCTCTATTACGGCATCTATTACAAGCCTTCACACACACACACACACACACACACACACATACATACATACATACATACACACACACACACACACACACACACACACACACACACACACACACACACACACACACACACACTTAGCGGGCTTCGAGGTACGTGGTTAAGGTGGAATTCAGTACTTACAGAACAACGTGAAGTGGAGAAGTGAGAGGTGGAGAGAGGTGGAGAGAGAGAGGTGGAGTGACTGGCCGCTGGTTCCTTCCTAACTCATAAATCGGTGGCCAGGATCCCAGAAATACACAAGTACACTAACCGGTACACCGTGATCATTTTTTACCTCTCCCTCTCTCTTTTCTTCTCTCTCCCTCTCTCTCTCCCTTCCTTCCTCCCATGACCTAAGCTAATTTAACTTTCCACCCCTCTCTCACCCTCCCTTTCTTCTTCCTTCCTTCCTTCCCTTTCTGTCTTTCTCCCCCAACTCCCCCTCTTTTAATTCTCTCTCTCTCTCTCTCTCTCTCTCTCTCTCTCTCTCTCTCTCTCTCTCTCTCTCTCTCTCTCTCTCTCTCTCTCTCTCTCTCTCTCTCTCTCTCTGTCTCCTCCAACTTTCCCTCCATCCCTCCTTTCCTCTTATTTCCGTCTTCTGTTCTCCCTCTCCTTTCTACCTTCCTCCGTCCCTCCACCAATCCCTCAACCCAATCACCCCTCCTACCGTCGCCTCCCTCACCTTTCCATGATTCAGTGCTTCACCCCCACCCGGAGGTAAATCATAAACTTTCTGACTTGAATTACTACTGGGAGAGGGAGGTTCACCTTTCCAATGATTCTGAACTGGTCGGGGGGACAAAGAAAGTGAGTAAGGTAGGCGAGGCAAGGAAGGATAGACGTGGAATGAGAGGGTAACATGAAGTGCGTGAGGGAATGGGTGAGGTGTGTGGGAGGTAGGCAGGGCAAGGAAGGGGAGACGTAGAAGGAGAGGGTAACATGAGAAGCAAGAGGTATGAGGTGTGAGGGATAAAAGAAGGTGGTGGTGTAAAAGTGGAGGGAAAAATGTGGAATGAGGAAAGAATTTGTGATGTGAAGGGAAGACGTGAGGTGAGATTGCGAGGTGAAGGATCTAAAAGAAGGTGGATCATTATTATGAGGTGAGTGAGGTGACGAGGACAATGCTACGCAGATGAGCGGGATGCAATGTCACGGAGGGGATGAGACGAAAGGATAGATATGCATAATGGAAGCGGAAGGGACGGAATGATGTTATATGATACGATGTGACAGATGTATTAAGAAATGATGTGATGAAATAAGACGTAGGAAGATGAGAACTGTCTTACAAATAAAAAAAAAAAAGAAATTTAAAGTTATCAGAATATCGTTAAAACCACAAAAAAACACAAAAAATACCGAAGAAATACACAAAAGTCAAATAAGAGATGATAATAATGACAAAGACGACGACGACAAGGGCGAGGAGGAAGAGGAGGAGGAGGAGGAGAAAATCATGAAGGGCGAAGGGCGAGAACACACATAAACATTACAAGCACTCAAATAAATCATCAACAGTCCGGTGAAAGAGTAACAACCAATCACACGAGTCACTGCTTCCGTGAGAGAGAGAGAGAGAGAGAGAGAGAGAGAGAGAGAGAGAGAGAGAGAGAGAGAGAGAGAGAGAGAGAGAGAGAGAGAGAGAGAGAGAGAGAGAGAGAGAGAGAGAGACGTAAAGATGTCACCACATTTAAGAGAGTACCCACCTGTTACAGCAGTCACAACCAACACGGCCGCTAGTCACCAGTCAGTACGTGCGCAGTCAGTCAGTCAGTCAATCAGTCAGTCCACGCGGCAAGAGCAATGAGGAAACGAAACCCGACGGCGGCGTAAGCGGAAGTACCGTTCGCGAGCACCAGTATGCGGATAGTCACACCCAAGAGGCACCGGGAAGGTCACCGCCACACGTGCTGCACCAAGTCACCAGTCACCTTCAGTCACCCACCAATACGCCAGTCAGTCAAGCAGTCAGGGTCAGCACGCGAGACACACCCACCAATCAAAGGCAAAATGTCACCAGTCAGTCACTCACGGGGGGTTCGGAAAATGACTAGATGGGTTAAGGGAACCAATATCAGTCACCAGACACGCTCACGGGGATACAGAGATACGGGGGGGTCACGTGTCACCCACAAGTCACAGTCACTAGTCACAGCACGGCGAGGCGCAATGAGAGTCACACACCGCAGGTCCAAGGGCGGGCGTGGTGACAGGTGGGCGTGGTTAGAGAGCGAGGCAGCGGCGACGGCGGCGGGCGTGGCGAGGCGGGCGGCGCGGGTGCAACACTAAAGACGCAGCCCTGTCCTGCTTCTCCCCGCCCCGTGACCTGCGCCCCGGTACCAGCCCCGTCCCGTCGCTCCTACGCCCCCGGTACTTTCTTCCCCCAAGCCCCAACCGGTAATCCCTCTCGATCAGATACTTGTGCTTTCCCTTCTCGCCACCGTAACTTGTCTCCCGGTAATGTTTCTCTCTTAGTCGCTAATCACCAGTATCTCTCTCTCTCTCTCTCTCTCTCTCTCTCTCTCTCTCTCTCTCTCTCTCTCTCTCTCTCTCTCTCTCTCTCTCATCTCTCTCTCTCCTCTCTCTCTCTCTCTCTCTCCCAGCACTTTCCCTTTCTCCTCCCGGTACTGTCACTCTCTCTCCCACTCCATCTCCCGATACTGATACTCCCTCGTCACCCATCCCTCCCTGTCCTCTTCACCTTTCCCTCCCTCTTCACACCACCTGTAACCCAGCAGAATTCCTCCCTCACCCCTTTCTTCCAGTGTTTCCCCCAGTACTGTTTCCCCACCTGCTAGTGCGCCAAAATCCCCATGATGCCTCCCCTTCCTGGTGGCGCCACGTGATCCTGTTGTTGTGGCGCCTTAAACCAATCAATCAACTCCCCCGCTCCAATATCCCCCTTCTTCGCATCGTCACCAGCATGCCTTCCCTCCCCCCCTCTTATATGACGGTGTTGTTGTGGTAGTATTAATTCAATCAATCAGTCTCTATCCACACACACACACACACACACACACACACACACACACAAGCAAATGTAGCCACTGTATCCCGTTTTCGTTTCCCACACTTTATATTTTCTTTCGCATTTTCCCGAGAATTCAGTGAAGGTTAGTTCTTCTTCTTCTTCTTTTTTCTCACATTGACGATAAAACTGCATCTCGTATCATCTCCCATTAATAGAAAGTTGTTTAAATTTAAGTACCACAGCTGTCGTAACCCAAAAAAACAACAGGGAGAGAAGAAACATGATAATAAGAAGGAAGAACATGAGACAATGAGCATAAAATCGTATAGCACAGAACCACGACACAGCTATATGTAATGATTTCAACTATATGAATAAAAATAATGTCCTTTGCTAGTGTAGTGCATTTCTTTTCTTTTTTCTTTTTTTTTTTTTTCTGTACATACGTCTTCTACCAACCTCACTCAGATTATAGTATAGGCAAGACAAGTACACGCAAAAAAACGATACGCAGATAGGAATGACTTCAGTGGCTTGCTTTAACGTGAACCTAATACCAATTTCAGTTTTAGCGTATTTCTTTTGTACGCTCCTTCACGTCAGATTACTAAAGCACACCAGCTAAGTACAAAAAGACGCGTAGGAAATGAGACTTCTGTTACTCACCTCATACCTAAATCTTTCATTCAGGGCTCACTAACTTCATCAAACACATACTATAAAATACACATGCTAAATAAAAAATTAAAAGATACCTAAGAGAGAAGACCATTGTTACTCACTTCTATACGTAACGCTTTCAATTATAATACAGTAACTTTAAACACTTCATTATATTTGTCACGACAGGGAAAAGACAGTAATGGTATGTGGATAGGCAGACAAACAGGTCATTATCTATGGACTAAGCTTTTTTTTGAGCAACTTAAACATGAACATAAATAAATAGAATACAAAAATAATACAATATAATATAAACTCTCCCCTACATAGACACTTATCAATTTTCAGCTTATAATGCACAGTGGCTCCCAAAACCACCTCCAAACTGTGGCATACTGAACAATATGAAACCTGCTGCCTGATCACGTGTCGCGTCGGTAAGGTTGGTATGCATGGCTTGACGTGATACTGATATACCGATCTATTTCTCTAGCGTGCAGGGCTGCCAACTGTTGCCACCATAATCATCAAACGTGTCAAATAATACCGTCCATTGTGTCGGAATGCAGACCTCTTAAAATTTAAAGACAGTTTTGGAAGCTACTGTGCACATTACAATAAGTGATGCTCCGATGAGATCTTTGCTACCCATTTCCCAGTCCTTACCGGAACACACTGTTAATAGATAGCTCAGTATATCCTTGGTTACGTAAGCCGTCCGCCGCCGCACACCACTCTGAGGCAATGGAAAGGTCGATCCGGTGTTCCTTCATACTAATTGGGATGCCTAAGTTTCACCGCCGTGCCGCTGCCTTACGGAAGAATCTTAATGTATTCCTTTAGGGTCTTTCTCGAGTCACTGTAATTCACATTCCTCGCCTTCTATCAAAGATTGCAATTTGTCGTGTTTTTTTTTTTTTTTTTTACCTTATTTTTTTTTTGTTTGTTTGTTTCCTGATGTTTTCTTTTATCTCATTTCATTTCTATATTTTGTTTACTTTTTAATTTAATTCTTTCTGTATTTACTAATATATATATATATATATATATATATATATATATATATATATATATATATATATATATATATATATATATATATATATATATATATATATATATATATATATATATCTTCTTTTCTGGTGTCTACTTACGAACATAATTTTATGGCTGTTTTACAATAACTTATACATCTTTACTCTCACACTTCACCCTTTCGACCTCTATCCTCATACTTCACCTTTACAACCTACGTATACTCTCACACTTTTTTAACCTTTACTCTCAAACTTCCCCCTTACGACCTCCACTCACACTCCACCCTCTGCAATCCCTCCCCCCCCCTCTCTCTCTCTCTCTCTCTCTCTCTCTCTCTCTCTCTCTCTCTCTCTCTCTCTCTCTCTCTCTCTCTCTCTCTCTCTCTCTCTCTCTCTCTCACACACACACATACACACACACACAAAACACATATTCTTCCATTGGATAAACGCTGCACGTGGTCTGCTCAACCATGAATTATAGACCTGTCAGCTTAACTTCAGTTGTAGGTAAAATGTTAGAGTCAATAATAGCCAGGAACATTAGGGAACATTTAGACAAACATAACTTGATAAATCAGTCACAGCATGGCTTCACGGAGGGGAAGTCTTGCCTGACAAACTTGTTAAGTTTTTACAGTAAGGTGTACGAGGCAGTAGATAATGGTGATAGTTATGATATCTTATATCTGGACTTTAATAAAGCATTCGACAAGGTGCCCCATCAAAGGCTCCTGAGAAAGGTTAGGGCGCACGGGATAGATGGGAAGGTGTTAGGTTGGATAGGGTCATGGCTTGGTAACAGGCGACAGAGAGTGCTAATAAACGGTTCGAAATCCGAGTGGGGTCATGTCATTAGTGGGGTGCACAGGGATCAGTATTAGGGCCATTATTATTTCTAATATATATCAATGACTTGGATAGTGGAATTAGTAGCGATGTTAGTAAATTTGCGGATGACACAAAGATAGGTAGATTAATTAGGTCAGAAGCGGATGCCATCGCCTTGCAGACAGACTTAGATAGAATGAATGAATGGACGGATAGATGGCAAATGCAATTTAATATCAATAAATGCAAAGTGCTTAGCGTAGGTAGAGGAAACCCACACAATAGGTACACATTAAACACCCAAACTCTGGTAGGTACAGGGTACGAGAAAGATTTAGGAGTTATAGTTAGCTCTGAACTCCGTCTAGGGAAACAATGCATAGAAGCCAGAAACAAGGCAAATAGGGTAATAGGATTCATTTTTAGGAGTGTTAAAAGTAGAAGGCCGGAAGTAATATTAAAGTTATACTTGGCGCTGGTCAGACCTCATCTAGACTACGCTGTGCAGTTCTGGTCCCCACATTACAGGAAAGATATAGGTCTATTAGAATCAGTACAGAGGAGAATGACTAAAAGGATACAGGGGATGAGGAGTATTCCTTACGAAGCGAGGTTGAAGCGGTTAAATTTACATTCTCTAGAGAGACGTAGGTTAAGAGGGGACCTGATAGAAGTCTTTAAGTGGTATAAGGGTTATAACAAGGGAGATGTAAGCAAAATTCTTAGGATCAGCAACCAGGGTAGAACAAGAAATAACGGGTTCAAGCTTGAAAAATTTAGGTTTAGGAAGGAGATAGGAAAAAATTGGTTCTCAAATAGAGTGGTAGATGAGTGGAACGGACTCAGCAATCATGTAGTTAGTGCTAGGACACTAGAGAGCTTTAAGAGAAGATTAGACAAGTTTATGGATGGGGATAACAGATGGAAATAGGTAGGAGTGTTTCATACAGGGACTGCCACGTGTAAGCCTGGTCGCTTCTTGCAGCTTCCCTTATTTCTTATGTTCTTATGTTCTTATGTTCTTATGAATGGGTGTCATTTAGCCTGGCTAGTAGTGACTTGACTTAGCCGAGTCTCTCTCTCTCTCTCTCTCTCTCTCTCTCTCTCTCTCTCTCTCTCTCTCTCTCTCTCTCTCTCTGCAGTGGTGAATCAATACATGACATGAATATTCCTCAGAAAAAAAAAGTACTCATACAATTACGCAGCGTCAGAGTGCGCTGCCTGGACCAACAGTAACCACGTTGCACCTTCTCACACTGAGGTGATAGCAGCGTGACACTCCTTGCTTCATCATACTCATCCTAGACAAACGTTAGCAATCGAAAATATAACTGTTGGTACTGTAAATAATTCGGTCACTTTTTTTCCGTTAAGTTGTGCCTTTCTATATTATACTATAAACTGCTAACAGAACTTGAGCATTAGAACATAAGAAAATGAGGGAAGCTGCAAGAAGCTGTCAGGCCTACACATGGCATCCACGAAACATGCCTATTTCCACCTATTATCCTCATTCATAAATTTGTCTAATCTTCTAAAACTCCCTAATGATTCGGCACCAACAACATGATCACTGAGTGTACTCCAATTATCTGCCACTCTATTTGAAAACCGATTCCTTTTAATCTCTCTTTTTTTTTTCTTAATCAACAAAGTTTGAACCAATTACTTCTTATCCTATCCTGATTACTTTGTGAAATGATTAAGCATACGGATTCTTGTCAAAAATGGTAACAGCTGCCTATCTTCTCTCTGCAATTCTGTATACAGGTGACTGGAGACCTCTGGTAATAAAAGACTTGAAATCACACTATAAAATGCACCCTACCACTTTTTCAAGCTTGAGAAAAATGGTTAAGCTTATGTATTCCGTTCTACACTACTGCTTGATCACTGACTGGCTGTGTTTTTTCTCCTCTACTAATCCGATGCTATAAAATTCCAGCTTGACATTTATTTACTTTTTAAGCTAAAGGAGAATTGTTAAGCTTATATATTTCGTTCTACAATACTGCCAGATGACTAACTGGCTGTGTATTCTCTCCCCCCCCCCCCCACTAATCAGGTCCTCGTATCACTGAAGCCATCTGGTGGTGAGGCTCTTCATACAAGCACGCTCTCCTCCTCACTGCGTTATCTGCTCTTGCTCATGTCCTGCCGGTTTATTACGAGTGATCAAGATTCCCTGGAGGTCCCTCAAGTTTAAAGTTTACGATTTATTAAGATCCCCTAGAGGTTTTAAAGTTAAATGTTTAGTCCGGAATGAAATGGTAAGTTAAACTACGCCATATTTAATACCTAACCTTGCAACTGCAGCATCAAGGTTTTAGTTATTGATGTAATTCTTACCGATAGTTATCATCACCACACATAGTTATCATTACCTTACACCAGTACCATACAGAAACTATCACCATACAGCATGCGAAGTTTCCATCACCGTACATTATGCAGTTACCTGCTTACCATCATCATTCACCACAGATAGATGCCTCATCATATACCACCAGCATCACCATACACCTCTACTAGCACCACAGACGTTTGCTGTCGTCATATACATACAACATACGCAACTACTATCACCATACACCTCACGCCATCACCACACACGATAATCACCACCATACATTCCTAACATCAACGCACACAGTAAACAAATCCTTACTCCCAGCGCCGGTAAAGTAAAGCCTGAAATTTACATTCAAAGCTCACGACTCGCGTCCCCCAAGACAAGAAAAAAACACCTCAGCGAAAGGGACTTGTATCTTTGTGCTACAAGGAACACCATTAGGGGCATTAGGGGCATTAGGAGCGTGTCATGGCAATTACCCGCATGAGGAGATGCCAAGCTCGAAACACTACGCAGAAGGATTGACAATGAAAAAGAATGAATGTAGCGAGTCATTTCGGACGCCCGCCCCCACTTCCCCTCACACACACACACACACGCTAATGACAATTTCAGCACCAAAGCGAGTTAAGTCAGGGTTTTCCTCGCCATAAGAGACTCTGGGCAAGCGGAAAGCGAATACTTAGCTTCGTGAATTTTGTTTAGTAATCTTACGGCAGTATTTCAGCGACAAGGAAAAACAGAGCAAGGTCCAAGCATATCTGCACACTACTAGCGCTCCAATGCACCAGCATATCTCGGTAAATGCAGCACCTGGATATCTCGGTAAATGCAGCACCTGGATATCTCGGTAAATGCTCATCTCCAGCAATCCACGGCAAGCACTTTGGAATGAAACAGTGCAGCAACATCGTCTTAATTAATGAAGCATTATTCCTGTGTAAAACTGTTTATGTATTATGTAATGGTAAAGCTCTTGTACTACAACGTTGGGAAGTAGCGCAGTCTGTTTCTCTCTCTCTCTCTCTCTCTCTCTCTCTCTCTCTCTCTCTCTCTCTCTCTCTCTCTCTCTCTCTCTCTCTCTCTCTCTCTCTCTCTTACGTCTTAGATACTTTATAAGAAAAGAATACACCACGATAAAAACAGAAAGTAGGAAAAAGAAGGAAATGTTTGGTGTTTCCAATGCATGAGAGAGTAGTAGTGAGTTAAATGGAGGGACTGGAGATGGATTGACTGACTGACTGACTGACTGATTGACTGTTTGGTTGATTGACCGATTGACTGATTCATTCATTCATTCAATGACTGATTGACTGTTTGACTGATTGATTTAATTAGATTACAACAGCAGAATTATAAGGCAGTCTGGACGGACTGGAGAAGACAGGTTCCAAAAGGACAAAATTAAAAAGATCAGATAAAATATACAATTCTAAGAAAATAATGAGAACTCTCTCTCCCTTGGATTATAAGAATTATTACATCGAATAAGTATGTTTACCAATAACACTAAAAAAAAATACAGAAATTTTCAGTAGGTTTTTTTTTTCTGGAACTCATAAACCTTTGTTAATCCAGCAAGCTATTCCTCCTGCAACGCTTTTTACGGTACCATAACATAAATCAATTAATCAAATCCTGCAACACTTACTTGGGCATTTTCTGGA
Organism: Scylla paramamosain; assembly: GCF_035594125.1. Classification (NCBI taxonomy): domain Eukaryota; kingdom Metazoa; phylum Arthropoda; class Malacostraca; order Decapoda; family Portunidae; genus Scylla; species Scylla paramamosain. The sequence goes on along the minus strand of NC_087156.1, from coordinate 27,523,985 downwards.
GCCAACAATAGCAACGCCGCCTGGGGCCGTATTATCAAATGTTTCGCATCTTTCCTCGAACACTTCCAAGGTATTTTAGTGCATTGGTTCAAAGCTGTTTCCAAGACGCGGAACCCTAGGGGAGACCTCTCCTCACTAACCTAACCTCTCAAACGTGTAAAAATTGAGAGAAAAAATAAAAGAAACTACCGTGATCTTCAAAAATCAAGCTTCCTCGTCATTCACACCAGTCGCTTCTCCAAGCCACATTTTTTTTTTTTCTTTCACCCAACCCTTATCCCAATTTGATAAAGTTGGACCCAAAGCACCTTCTGACGGCCTTTCAAGTTAGATTAAAAGTAAATACTATCAAAATTGCTATATGCTTCTTCGGAAGGCCTCCGCTCAGACACCTCAGACTGGCTTACCGATCTCCGGTCTACCCAAGGTAAGAAGTACTGTTCTAGTGAAAGCTATGGTGATTTTCAAGGGTGTCTTCATGATCATAATGATAGTTTAATAAGGACTTAGCATCACCTAATATAAAAGTAACCCATGAGAACCAAATTAATACTCTTTGGTGTTTGAAAATAGTCCTTATAGGATAACAAATCAGATCATGGAAACTACAGGTGTGCACGGCGACAGTCACCACGGAAGATTATCCTCATCGCCCCATGTGTGGCTTGGCATCATGGGAATGAGATGATGGACCTGAAGTGGTTTAGGGTCTGTGTTCTAGTTAATAGTCTCTTGCTTTTGTGACGCTGCATTTATTCATTTGCTTAACTATTTTATTTCATCTTTTTTTTCAACACAAAGTGCTTGGAGAGTTTATAGTTTGCTGACAGGACACGATAGCAAGCGGTGGATACGAGAAGGGTTGTTAACATAATTGGGGTCTGGAGTGTGAGTGTGAAGGACAGGCTGATTACATTCATGGCGCAGGAACAACGAGGTCAACTGATGCTCATGTGTGGGAAGCAAGTGCGTCAAGGAGTGGGAGGATGAGGAGACTAATAATAACTATGGCCGTGAGGGAAGGTGAGAGCGAGACAGGGGGTATGAATATAAACAGCTGTAAGGGGGAAGTGTTGGAAAGAGTTAACAGAACAGAAGATGGGAGGAACAGTTATTAACGTGAGAAAAGGTGAGAGGATGGTTGAGAACTATCGTTGAATGAGATGTTAAGAGAGCTAGAATGCTATCATTATACGCAGGAGTGAAAGGATCATTATACGCAAGAGTGAAAGGATCATTATACGCAGGAGTGAAAGGAGTGTTCAGCGTTTGATGAGAGCTGGACGTCAATCAGTTTGTGTGGGAGGGTGAGAGGAGCAGTTTTGATGGGAATATAACCTGTCGAAAAACTAACATTACTGGTGGTGCATCTGTATATGAGTGATGGGCGTGTGGTTCTAAAGAGCGTCTGGAGACTATTCATTACTTCCGGTGTCTGACGGGAATGGCGATCGTCTTGTATTAGTACTAATCTATCAGTGCAAGATCCTTCAGAGAGAATTAGCTAGACAGACAAACAAACGGACTGACAGACAGACATACGCAGAAAAACATACGGACAGATTAAACTAACCTCCTCTGCATCAGTAATACGATTTTAACTTTTCAGTTCACCAGCAGTAAGCTACGCGGCATGAATATTAATAACGTAAGTCAGCCATGAGGAAATGTTAGGCGCATGTTTCTGAAGGGCTGGACGAACGCTATCCTCACCACCATCACCAGTCATCAGCGCACTTCTCGCTAATGTCTCGGGTGACATGCGTGCACAATTAATGCTCAGACTGCACTCACATTACACATTAACGTATGTACTACAATGTATTGCAAAGAAAAAAAAGGCATGCACAACGTTTGCTACTCCTTCAAAAAGTAAATAATAATGATGATGATAATAATAATAATAATAATAATAATAATAATAATAATAATAATAATAATAATAATAATAATAATAGTAATAAACTAAATGTATGAAAGTGTCCCACATTGTCTGACAAAAAGAAATGCATATATTAAAAACATGGAATTGAAGATATTTTAAAACAGGTTTGTTTGTTTTTTGTTTTTCTGCAGTTTCTTGTAAAGTCTTTGGAATGAGAAAGGATTTATTCATAAGTTGTTTTCGTGGCGGTCACTTAGCCAGTCACGTCATTACAAAGGACTAAAGACATTGACAAAAACAACCGCCTTTAAACAAGACTTGATAAACATCCACCAGAGAATAACAAGAAAATAACATTCCCTTTCCTGATATATGCATAAAAGAGAGAAAGGAAAGAAGTCAATGAGTAATGATCAATGTCAAGAGAAACTCAAGAAGCTCTGGCTGACACCAGACACCAGTGACTGGTGAGGCTCATTGATTGCTGTACTTGGGGTAAAACACAATGAAATGCATAAAATATATTGACTAATAGTCATAAAAGTAACTATACCTAACACAATGATCATAAGTACTCTTCTGAAATTCTAATGGAAATTTAGATGAAAATATATAAAAGCTTGATTTAAAACTGTAAAGAACTGCATATAGTAGGTAATTCAGTATTGTTTAAAGATCACACTCTTGTGAGAACAAGTTTTCCAGTCTATCTGATATCTCATTCCCAATTAGAATTTCCTCAATGCAAGGATTCTGAATCATCTTTGCCAGTCTTTCTCACCCCCTCCAGCTGCTAACTATGTACAGGGGTCCATGTATGAAGTACACTTCACATCTATGGAGGGGTTCCACTCATACCACTCTTTTAGACAGGGTGAAGTCAAAAGCATTTCATCTTATCAACTCCTCTAATCTAACTGACTGTCTTCAGCCTCTTTGTCTTTGCTGCAATGTTGCACTTCTTGCTATCTTCTATCATTATTTTCAGACTGACCATTCTTCTGATCTTGCTAATTGCATGCCTCCCCTCCTCCAGTGGCCTCATTGCACAACTTTCTAGTTTCTTTCATCCCTATTCTGTCCACTTCTCTCTACCTCTCTATGCAGTATTCTCAATTATTCATTCCTTTTCTGGTAAACTCTGGAACTCCCTGCCTGCTTCCGTATTTCCTTCTTCCTATAGGAGACTTGAACTCTCTCAAGAGGGAGGTGTCAAGAAACTTGTCCTCCATTTTTCAATAATCCTTTTGAATTCTCTTTGGGGACTGACATTCTAGTGGGCCTTCTAACATTCTTGTTGCCCTTGGCCAATGTCTCTCATGTAAAAAAAAAATGGAGTGGGTAGACATCTGAGTAATGCACCAAAACACAGGAAACTATTGTAAATACAGACACTTGAATCAAATCAAATCAAAATAAATCCACAAAATAAGCACACTAAATGACACCCATAAACATACACTTTCCTTTCTCTTAATACTACAGATCCTGCTACACTTCAATCCTTGGGAAAGTTAATCCTCCTGAACATGGGAAAAAGATTAGTATATCACGGAACAGCAACCATTCCCTTTAACACTAGTTATACACAACTGAATTCAAATAAACTCCCTATCAAAGCCCTTCCCCACTGCCTGCCAACAATATGCAATCAGAAGCGGGCACACCAACACATCAATACTTTGTGACTTCTCACATCACTGTGGATCCAGTCTCATGAACTTTCATTGGGTATAAAAGACCAAAATATAACCATTCCATATGAATTACCTTGTATTTCCTCATATTCATCCAAATTTCCAAAATTGCTCTTGAGAACATAAAAACATAAGAAAACAAGGGAAAAATTCAAGAAGCCATCACACCTACACATGACAGTCACTGTATAAAACATGCCCAACAGTTTCTACCAAACATCCTCACTCATTACTCTGTCAAATTTTCTTTTCAAGCTCTCTAATGACTTAGCATTAATGATCTGATTACTGAGTCATTCATTTCATCTACTACTCTATTTTACAACCTGTTTCTTCTTATCTCATTTTCAAATCTAACTTTTCAAGCTTGAACCTGTTATTTTTGTCCTATCCAGATGACGGACCTTGAGGATTTTGTTCATATCACCCTTGATAGCATGTATCCCTTATACCACTTAAAGACATCTATCAGATCCCCTCTTAGCCTACACCTCTCTATGGAATGTAATTTTAAAAGTTTTAATCTCCTTTTGTAGGAAGTATTTATTATCCCCTCTATCTTGGACCAATTCTAATAGAACTATATCCTTTCCATAATATATGGACCTTAACTGCACAACAAAATCTAGATAAGGTCTGCCCAACACCAAATTTATCTTTAATATTGCTTCAAGATCTATGTTTAACTACCACAAGGATTAATTGTAATACATGATTTGCTTTATTTATGGCTTTTATACATAATTTTCTGACAGAGATTACAGCTAACTGTAACTCCACAGTCAGGTCATTACAGCTAACTGTAACTCCACAGTCAGGTCAAAGTTGTTCCACTTCATGGTACCAACTACAGACATTAAAAAAATGACAACTAATGATTTTCCTGTAGCCTGCAATGGAAGGAAAAACCTATGAATCAATTAAATAACATAGCCATAGTTGTAAATAGCATTTTATCTTCCTTTTTCTTATTTGATGCCTTTATCCTACCTCCTTAACATGCAATAAAAAAAAATCATATAAAAACAATTAATAATGCAGTTAACAACCTTGGTTAAGGAATGAACACAAACTTATGAAAACAAAATTTTCATCACTCACTCATTTTTGTGATATGAAAATGTCTTTTAAAGTGAATAACATAATTCACAAGAAAGCTCTTTCATAATTTTATTATATCACATTATATCACATCATATCATATAATAAAGATACTGTTGTGTGCATATGTAATAACTGCACATGGCTTCAGTAATCATCTCCATCTTATTGGCCTTGAAGTCTACAGTGGGTAATATCCCTTGACACAGGGCCACTGTGGCATCCAAGTTTCCACATTTTACCTTCCCCCAGATTTCCACAGGTACTCATTTACCAACCAATCCAAAGAAAGAATGAACAAATGGGTTAGCTATGACCTCACCCCAGTCCAAATTTGAAACAGGACCCACAAAATCATAGCCAGGCACATTAACCATTGCATCACACAGGCACTATATACGTGTGTGTGCGTGTGTGTGTTGTGTGTTGTGTGTGTGTGCGTGTGTGTGTGTGTGTGTGTGTGTGTGTGTGTGTGTGTGTGTGTGTGTGTGTGTGTGTGTGTGTGTGTGTGTATGATTTCTTTGCTTATGTTTATTGTACTATTCTGGATAATTTCTTTGTATCATTTTGTTCAATGCTTTCTGTGACATTAAGATAAATATTTATTAAATCCCCTCCTGTTCCTGTACATACGCAAGTTCTTTAATTACAGTAAAACCTCCCTAAACTGAACCCAAATGAGTTAAATATCAGATAACCCAAACACTCTTATGGCAACTCTGAGTGACAAGCAAAGGTACACTAGTAGTACAGTGGATAATGTTATGTTAGCTCTTATGTGACCAGTGTGTGTACAGTTAAGTAAGCTCTTAAGTGAACATTAAGTGTGTAGTTACATAATGATAAGTGAACTTTTAAGTGACCAGTTACTGCATCTTGTACAGTGTGTAATAACAAAATATGTCGTAAATATCTATCTTGGGGCTTATAATGTGCTTATAATGTGCAAACAAATATGTTGTAAATAACAATAACAATAAACATACATATTTACATACATAAAAACTGGCCAAAAACGTGTATTATCAAGCAAACCAAACTTTCAGGTAGACCATCAGCCACCTCGTCCCACATAGTTCAATTTATGAAGGTTTTACTGTATACAGTGGAACCTTGGTTACCGAAAGCCTTTTTTTTTCAAACAAATAGATTTTCTATTCAGTTCTCAAAGTTAATTGATTTCAAATATTAAAAGACAAAGCAAAAGCTGCCATTTATTTATTATTTATAGTTTCTATAAATATTTCCATTATTTTTATGTATCTGGAGGAGAGAGACAATGTAAACAAACAGTTTTCATGACTTGGAAGTAATCCTGAGCCACTTGTGGCTCTCTTGATGATCCTTAGCGCCATCACTACTTCATAACTGCATTCTTCCAGTAGCTTTTCCCAGCAGCAAGATGTCTAAGTGTTATGATCATTTTAGCAGTAAGTGGGTTGCTCCTCTTTGTGTCACTCCGTGTCACTAGATCAGTGACAAAGAGAATACCTTCACAGTCTAAACAGTATCTTCTGATGAATTTTATGTCATTAAGTTAATTCAATACGTCCTATCCAGACAAATAATTTTTGACCTGGAGATGCGGAGTGCCCATCTTGGCAGTGGAAGTGTCTGTCATTAGCCGCTAAGACAGGGTGGACAGGTGTCCAGGAAAGAATTAATACATTTCACATTAATTCCTATCGGGGAAAATAGTTTTGGTTTCTGAACATTTTGGAGCTCAAACAGCATTCACAAACTAGTTAGGTTTTCAAGAACCAAGGTTCCACTGTAACCACATTTTATCACCAAATTAATTACAGTGGAACCTCAGTTCTAGAACTTAATTAATTCCTGAATACCATTCAAAATCTGAAATGTCTGAAATCCAAAACCATTTTCCCCATATGAATCAATATAAAATGGATTGATTTGATACAAGACACCATTATACCCTGTCTTAGCGGCTTATGACAGGCACTCCCATAGCCAAGACGGCTGCTTCACAACATCTCCAGGTCACAAATTATTTATTCAGAAAGGATGTAATGAATGAACTTAATGACACAGCCCTCATCAGAAGATACTGTTTAGACCATGCAGATATTCTTTGTCACTGATCTAGTGAGGGAAGCCTTACAGAGGGTCACCAAGAGGAGCAACTCACTTACCACCAAAATGAAGGAGATCATAACACTTAGACATCTTGCTGCTGGGAAAAATTACTGGAAAATGCAGTTGTGCAGTAGTGATGGTAATGGGGGTTATCAAGAGAGCCATAGCTGGCTCAAGATTACTCCTGAGCGCTGAAAACAGTTTTTTTACATCGAGGCTTTTCAACGGGATCACATTTACTTTATTTCAAAGATTGAATTACTATCTTACACTCTGTGTCTCTCCTCCAAATATATAAAAATTAATTAAATATTTATAGAAGCTATAAATTACTAATCAGCAATAGCTTTTGCTGTCTTTTAATATTTGTTTTAAAAGTGAATTATGGTACCACAACCAAAGCAACTTCAAAAGTTTGTTTGAAAACCGATTTGTTCAAAAAGGGAGGCATTCAGTAACCGAGATTCCAAAAAAGCAGATATATACGTTTCCTTTAAAACTGTATATTTTTAGGAGTGGTTTTTGGATTAAAAAAAATAATAAGTTTACTAAAATCTAAATAATCCAATTATGATTTGTTTTAAGAGTGACAGCATTTAGTAAGACTCTGGAGGGTCCAAGAACAGCAAGGCCCCAATCAGGTGGTCAACTGTTTGATCAAACTTAGTTTTGTAAGTCCCCTCAGTATGCCTTATGGGAGAGTCTATATAGTTTGCTACCCCATTCAAAAATCCACCTGTTCCAAAATGTCCCCAAGCTGAATTTGCTGTGGTAATGAAATAAAGAAGAATGGAAACATTGTATGAACCTGCAGTATACCAAAAATTACAGATTTACCTCCCATCTTTATGATGCCACCCTAGACACCCTGGAGGTATGGCATGCCACTTTATTCATAAAAATTTGCTGACTCCAAGCCATGACACATTCAGTCTGCTTTTAAGGCCACATGTAGGGCATACAAAAACTAAATAAAGACATAAAGCCTCTCATTGTTTTTTTATTTGATTTGCAAACCAGTGGCAGCTCATTTATAGGCACTGTGAAACTGCAGCATCTCCTATTTTCACTCCATATTATCAATAACATTCAATAAAATAAGTCATTTTCCTTTAATTCTTTCTTTGTATTTGTATATTATATAATCCTTAAGTTTAATGTCAGTAGCCGTCCCTTTGTTCATGAAAATTCACAAAAATCCTCATATGAAATTGTGTGATCCACAGTTCCAGCAACACAGTGTTTGGCTGTCGTGCACACATGACCAAGGAATGAAGCTGCATGCTAGGTAGAGAAAGCACTGTATCACTGTCCCTCCTGCAGTGCTGACCCTGTTATGTAAGAGGAAGGTAGTGTTTCTTTTTGACTCTACATGTGTTGTGCTTGAAAAACATAAACCATATTCTTAAGTGTGATAATAATAATGTATATATATATATATATATATATATATATATATATATATATATATATATATATATATATATATATATATATATATATATATATATATATATATATATATATATATATATATATATATATATATTCTTCTATCCTCCTATTTGTACCTTCATCTCAAGTTTTCTTTCTGACCATTCTATTGCTGTTCTGGTAGACAATCACTGTTCTTTTCCTAAATCTATTAATAGTGGTGTTCCTCAGGGTTCTGTCCTGTCACCCATTCTCTTCCTGATATTCATCAGTGCTCTTCTAAACCAAACTTCTTGTCCTATCCTCTCCTATGCTGATGATACCCCCCTACACTTTTTCACATCCTTTCCCCGACATCCAACCCTTCAGGAAGTAAACAGTTCATGCAGGGAAGCGACAGAATGCCTGACTTCTGTTATCTCTAATATTTCTGATTTGGGCAGAGCAAACTTAATATTGTTCAGTGCCTCAAAAACTCAATTCCTCCATCTAGCAACTCGACACAACCTTTCAGACAACTATCCCCTCATCTTCATTAACACTCAACTATCCCCCTCTTCTACACTAAGCATCCTCAGTCTGTTCTTTACTTATAATCTAAAGTGGATACTTTACATCTCATCTCTAGCTAAAACAGCTTCTATGAAGTTAGTCGTTCTGAGCCGTCTCTGCCAGTTTTTCTCACGCCCCTGCTGCTAACTCTGCACAGAGGCCTTATCCGTCCATGTATGGAGTATACTTCACATATATGAGGGGGGTTTCAGTCTCTTAGACAGGGTGGAATCAAAAGCTTTTCATCTTATCAACTCCTCTCCTCTAACTGACTGTCTTCCACCTCTCTTTCATTGCCACAATGTTGCATCTCTTGCTATCTTTTATCACTATTTTCATGGCAACTGCTCTTCTGATCTTGCTAGTTGCATGCCTCCCCTCTTCCTGTGGCCTCGCTGCACAAGACTTTCTTCTTTCTCTCACCACTATTCTGCCCACCTCTCTAATGCAAGAGTTAACCAGTATTTGCAATCATTCATCCCTTTCTCTGGTAAACTCTGGAACTCCCTGCCTACTTCTGTATTTCCACATTCCTATAACTTGAACTTTTTCAAGAGGGAGGTTTCAAGACACTTATCATGTATTTCTGACTAACACTTTCACCTCTGTTCAGGGGCCAGCACTTTGGGGGATCTTTTTCTTTTTTTTTGCAGTTCTTATTGCCCTTGGCCAGTGCCCTCTCCTACATAAAAAAAAAAAGAAAAATGGTAAATTTATAGTTTAAGCCAATGTCCCCAATCTCTACCCACGGCCCACGGTGTTATTATTAATTTTTGACAAGTAGTGTAATCATTAGAAATGATGTGAATAGTGAGAAGAACAAAATGAGGTAGGTTATTACCACGTAGTGTGTAATGGCTTAAACTATAATAAAACCCTAACCTAACCTAACCTAACCTAACAACTGAAGTTCAGGCAACAGTACACCATTTATGTTTACCTGTGGACTTAGAAAAAGTTGAGAGCGCTGTGCATTCCCAGGCCTATTGTGGCATTATTATTAATTTCTGACAAGTAGTGTAATCATTAGAAATGATGTGAATAGTGAGAAGAACAAAATGAGGTAGGTTATTACCACGTAGTGTGTAATGGCTTAAACTATAATAAAACCAAAAAAATGCTTGTTTCGTTTTACACAATATTAAAACAATGGATACAAATTTTCTGAAGCAGCACCCCCACTAATTTTAGCCACGAGTCGCCCTGCCGCAAACTTTCCCGGTTACTGTAAACAGTGGTCTGATACTAAACTGTGCTGTAAATTAAACATTTCCAATGCTTGATAGCTGCCTAGTTTGTGCTGGGAGGACAAAGGATCGAGAGAAAAGGAGGGCAGGACCAAAGTGTCAAAGGCTGGGTCTCACCTGTGCTGGGCCTGCCGCTGCTCACCTGTGCTGGCCCGCCTCACCTCTCTGCCACCTGCTTCACCTCGCCCATACACCTTCCTAGCGCGCTGTCTCGTCACTCTGCCACCTTGTCTCTTTCCACTTCACACCGCTATGATTGTCTTCACTTCGTATCAATACTAACAGACGTGCAGTAGCAGCCACAAGTCACGGAAAGCCAGCGCGATCAGGCCAGACGATGTAAACAATCCGCTGTCTGGGAGTGGGCGTGTTTGGCTCGTCTCATACTTAGCACTGTTATCCCCCAAGGTTTCTCTAGCTTCCTAAATCAAATGTTATGATCCTTATAATCCCCAGAACTGATGCCCTCATGTACTTAAAAAGAAGGAATCCCTAAAGCAAGACGTACACATTTAATAATATTTTGCGAAATATATTCTGTCAGAAAGCTTGCCAGATGACAGCTCTTGTCACAAGGCAACATGATCTGCTTCATTATGTAAATACACACCATGTGTTGTCACTTGTGTGTATGTGCGTGTGTGTGTGTAACAGTAGTTGTAGCTATAGTAGTAGTAGTAGTAGTAGTGACAGCAGCAGCCTTATTAACAGTAGTAGTAGTAGTAGTAGTAGTAGTAACTTTAACATCGATAATAACAATAATAGTAATAATAATTATTATTATTGTTGTTATTATCATTATTATTATTATTATTATTATTATTATTATTATTATTATTATTATTATTATTACTATTACTATTATATCATTATTATTGTAATTATCATCATCATCATCATCATCATCATTATTATCATTATCATTAGTGATAATAATAGTTATTATTATGGTTTATAGAAAGTAAGATGTTTTTCAGATAGCCAAAAGTACGCATTTCTCTGAATAATTGGACCTCTCCCAGTCTATCCTAGTTTTTCCTGGTCTATTTCAACTTGTCCCAGCCTTTTACAGCCTCTCACAACCTCTCCCTGCCTCTTCTAATATATTTCAGTCTTTCCCAACCTTTCTCATTCTATTTCCAGCTTCTCCCAACCTATTTCAGTCCATTTAAGCCTCTACCAGTCTATTCCCATTCTATTCCAACCTCTCCCAACCTTTTCCAGTCTCTCCCAGCCTCTCACAGTCCATCACAGCCTCTCCCTCACTCTCTCCTACTCCCAAATCATCCCTCATTCTTCCAACCTCTCCTTAACACCTCTTAAACCACCCCAGCCTCTCCAGCCTCTTCCAAACCACATAGCCCCCTCCAGAACATGCCCAAACATCCCATTTAATTCTATCATCTTCCCTCTTCCCAACTCCTTCTCTCTCATTCTCCTAACTCTCCCCAGACTACTGACCCAAGGCAGTCAAGTTTGCAGACAGGGGAAAAATACACTCCCCTGCCCCCGACATCCTCCACCACCACCACCACCACCACCACCATCACAAGGAAAAAGAGAAAGAAATTTAGGAAGGTCATTAAGCAGATGAATGTCTGGGAGAGTGAATGAGAGTGTGGGAGTGAGGGAGGGAGGCTGGTAGAGTAAGGGAGAGGAGTGAGAGTGAGAGGGTGAGGGAAGGTGTGAGTTAGAGTGGGGTGAGGGAGACTATTTAATTTGAGAGTAGCTAGGTGACAGGTGGTTAGGGAAAGTGAGGGAAGAGGGAGAAAGAATGATGGATACTGAAAGAAAGTCAGAGAGAGAGAGAGAGAGAGAGAGAGAGAGAGAGATAAACTATTTAATCTATTCACTCATTCTTAATTTCTCCTCCCCAAAACTAACTCAGGTCACCCATACTTTTATTCTCTCCTTGCCTCTCACTTTCACAAGCACAAAAGTAACCCAGACTCTCCCTCACTCATGCTATTCTCCCAGACTTCCATTTGCTTCCTCTCTCACTCACTTACTCTCCCAAACTGACTCCAAACTCTTCTTTCCTCTCATTCTTTCTCTCTTCCTCCTCTCCATCACTCTCACAAGCCCAAAACTGACCTAAACTCTCACTTCATCACTCATTCTTCTCAATAATTTAGCATCATCAGCAAAAAGACTCATATAGCTATTAATTCCTTCATCTATGTCATAAATACATATATATTGCAAACAAAACTGGGGCCAATACTGATCCCTGTGGGACCCCACTGATAACTTTCTTCCAAGGAGAACACTTGTCTCTAGTTATAATCACTCACATTTCCATCTTTCAGAGTCACTCATCCAATCCAGCAAATTTCCTTGCACTCCTATGATATCTAATTTCCTTTGCAGTCTTTTGTTTGGTACTTTATCAAAAGTTTTTTTTTAAACAGAATACACAGTCCACCCATGATTTACCTTTTCTAAATCCGAATTGTCTTGTGGTTAATGTGCTGTTCATTTCCAGGTGTCTAGTCCATCTGTCCTTTATAACTTTTTTGCCAATCTTAGCTACCACACTTGTCAGAGATACTGGTCTATAATTGCTCTGATCTTCTTTGTCACCTCCTTTATATAATGGAACAGTATTTTTTTTTTCCAGTCTCTTGAGACTTTTCCTTCCTTTAGTGAACTCTTTATGATGTTGTGTATTTTATCAGCCAGCTCCTCACTACATCCTTTTAATATCCTGTTTGCAGTTCTGTCTGGTCCATGTGACTTCCTCACATCCAACTCTCTCATTAACTTTTTTTATTTCATGGACTGTGACCTCTATACACCCCATAGGAACCAGTCTTTCTTGGTGTGGGGAGGGTGTTGTGGTTGTAGTGAAGGTGTGTGTGTGTGTGTGTGTGTAGGGAAGGTTATAGTGGGTTAGTGAGGCTGTGAGGTTGTAGAGACTTGTGTTGGCATTGTATGTGTATGTGTGAGGGTGTAGGAGTGTCAGGAAGGCAAGGTTAAGGGTGCAGTGTTAGTTACAGGGTGTAGGGAAGACTAGGTTAGGGCTGTGGTGAATGTAGGGAAGGTGTTGGGACTTGCATTAGGTGTGATGTGTGTGTGTGAGAGCATGGGGAGGTTATGTTGGGAATATTTTGGCTATAGTGGGTGTGTGAGGGAGTTAGGAGTTGTGGGGACTTAAAGTTGTACTGGGGTTTGATGAGGGTCTTAATAAGATTGTAGCAGATGTAGCAGGTGTGTGAGGGGTGTAAGAAAGCCTGTAGTGGGTCTATGAGAGGTGAGGTGTGGGGACACTTCCCACTGTGTTAGGAAGGATGTTAGGGTTATAGTGTGTGTGTGTGTGTGTGTGTGTGTGTGTGTGTGTGTGTGAGAGAGAGAGAGAGAGAGAGAGAGAGAGAGAGAGAGAGAAGTGCAGGGAAGGTTGTAATGGGTCTGTGAGTGGGTTAAGGGGTGGGAACTGGGAGGGAATGGGAGTAGAAGAGATATGAAAGGGTAAAAAATTACTAAATTACTAAGTTAAAATCTCCAGTAGTTTTCATCTCTCTCTATCTCTCTCTCTCTCTCTGAGAAGTGAAACCAGACAAGTCCAGAGACGTCCAGACAAGTTGAGACATTTTTCTATCTTGTACCAGAGTCGTTTCTAGCCTTCTAGGGGCCTTATGCGAAATGCTGTTTAAGGCCCCAATGTTATGGAACTATGATGGGTGGATTCCTAGCCCTCCAAGGCGGTTCGGACCACTTTTTTTTATATTTAAATGTAATAAACTGATGGACTTTAAAGAGGAAAAAAAGCTGAATGTTTAAGTATGTTAGCCTGCTTTCTTTAACATGGTTACACACATGATACAATATCAGTGTCCTTTTAAGGTATACACACAATTTCGAAATTACAATGTACACAAATATAACATATAAAAATGAAAATGTAAAATTTACGAGAGCAGCCGACCCGAGGCTAGATATCTTAGTTTGCCCACAAGAGAGAGTGGTCTCTTATCGTGAGAGAAAGCGAAATATAAATGGCACAGACTAATAATTATCCTAAAAATTAACACTTCAAACACACCTCCATATTATATGCGATATATGTAAAAGTATTATTTATATAATTATTCTAATATATGTAGAAATAAAAAAAGAAAATTAATCGAAAAAGGGATAATAAATTATCACAGGAAATCAATACCATGAATTACTTATCTTTGGACTGTGAGCGTGCATCTTTTTTTTTTTTCTTTTTCAGCTTTCTTCTTGTTTTCTATTCTCGGCACGAGAAAGATATGTCCTTTTCGACGCCACGTCACCGTCACTCCTCAGTCGCCACCAAGGATTCTACATCCCTATTCGCCACTGACTGATAGCATGGCTGAGCGGCCATGTTTATTTAATACGGGCCCTCTGGCACACTTTGCTGCGGGACTCAGACCATCTGTAACTTCCTGCATTCACATCCATACACTGTGCCCTACTTCAAAAGAAAAGATCATTGCCCAGGCTTCCCTCATACCACTTTTCGTACACTGGGGTCTCTTTCTGTTTATACCATTCCAAAGCACTCTTGTTCCACCTTATTTAACTTGTTCATCCTGCTCCAGCGGCCTCGCTGCACAAGACTTTCTTCTTTCTTTCACCCCTATTCTCCCTAATGCAAAAGTTAACCAGTATTCTCAATCCTTCCTCCTTCACTCTGGTAAACTCTGGAACTCCCTTCCTGCTTCTGCATTTCCTTCTTCCTATAGCTTGAACTCTTTCAAGAGAGAGATTCACAACACTTATCCTTTAATATTTGACCACCGCTTTTACCTCTGCTCGGGAACCGGCACCTCAGTGGGTCTTTTTTATTACAGTTTTGTTTCCCTTGACCAGTGCTCTTACATAAGAAAAATAAATACATAAATTCACTCAGCTCTACATGTTTTACTGTTCTATCAAATGAATACGAATGTGGCTGGATTCACGTGTCATTTTTGTAACGGTGTTTATTTTGCTTTCTGGACACGTATTAACAAACATCTTGAAAGCCAAAAGTTACTCTCAAAGTAGAAGTTATTTTCAAAGTTGCTCTTAACTCCTACAAGGACTCTCAAAGTTGCAAGTTGGCTCGTAGAAGTGCTTTCAAAGTGGGCGAAAAATTAAAGTACCTCAGAAGGACCTTTACAGAATTGAGAGCGAAGTTTGTTTTGTTAACATAGGCGAAAAGGCAGGAGTAGCGGAGGAAGAGCGTCAGCCGGGGAGGAATTTTTCTGTTCGCCGTGATGTGTTGAGAGAATACAGTGACTTAGAGTTGAAAAGATTCACACTTGATCGCGAAGGAATAATATATGTGACGAATTTCGTGAGAGAAGCACTGGAAAGCCCAACTCTGAGAAATATGCCCCTGACCCCAGAGCTAGATGAAAATGCTAATAACTCTGAGATACCATGCTGAGATCCCTCTCAGCCCTCATTGAGCAATGCTATAACACAAACCCTGGATGCTCTCAACACTCCATGTGTCGGGAAGCAGTCTACAAATTTCCACTTAAGTCACCAAGGATTGCGACAAATAAAAAAGAGAGAAAAAAATGAGGAATTGTGGGTTTCCCGGGGTTTGCTGGAGCTGTGAATGGAACCCAAATTAGAACTATTGCTCCAAAGCAGCAAGAAGCAGAGCACGTTAACAGCAAGAACTGTCAGAATGTTAACAGCCAACACTACCTTCGGACACCTTTTCCAGCCCTCCCTTTGTCCAGCCTAGGGCGCAACATCAGTAATCCCACAACACTCCACACTACCTTCGGACACCACCTTCAGACCTCTATCTGCTTAGCCAGGGGTGCAGCATCACTCAACCTACAATATCCAACACAATCTTTCAACATCTCCCTACACCTCCATCTGTCCAGCCTGGGATGCAGCAGCACTCAGCCCACAATCCCCCACACTACCTTTCGACACCCGCCCTACACCTCCATCTGTCCACCCTCAGGTGCAGCATCACTCATCCCACAATCCCCCCCCACCCACTCCCACACAACCTTCCGACACCCGCTCTACACCCCCATCTGTCCAGCCTGAGGTGTAGCATCACTCAGCCCACAACCCCCCACACTACTTTCCGACACCTCCTTTACACCTCCATCTGTCCATCTGTCCATCTGTCCAGATATATCATCGATTGATATATATATATATATATATATATATATATATATATATATATATATATATATATATATATATATATATATATATATATATATATATATATATATATATATATATATCATCGATTGATTTTCTCCTACTTTTCATGACTATACATTCTGTAATCTTAAAGTAAAATTCTTAATCGCAAAAATAAATAAATAGATAAATAAATAAATAAATAAATGTTTTTTAAATATCAATCTCAATTTTTTATCTGATTATAAGGATATGATCCTTACTTAAAGAAAAAAAAAACATTGTATGTATGTAAGATATTCTTTTGAATTCTTAGGAACATAGATAATAACCATATTTTAGTTTTAAAAGAAATTAAAACACGAAAAGGACACTTATATATATATATATATATATATATATATATATATATATATATATATATATATATATATATATATATATATATATATATATATATATATATATATATTATATCAATATTCTTTTCTACTTTTCATGGTTCAACATTCTGCAATCTCAAGAGGAAAATTCTCAGCAGCAAAAGTTTTTGAATTTTTTTACAGGTTCGTACCTTTCTTAAAAATAATGAAAAAATGTTCGATCTCAATTTTTTTTTATCTGATTATGGATATTTTCCTTACTTACTACGTTCCTTCGTAGCGCGTGGGAGGACGTCTAACACGCCAAGACCTCCTTAATACCGTACTACCTTATCTGGGGAGGATTCATCTCTCATCATCTCTGTTTCAAGGGTATTTTATTGAGACAAAGCGTCATCCACAGCGTCTTGATTCCGTCCTTTGTGCTCGCCGCCCGTCTGACTGTCATCCCCTCTTAACGTTTGATGATCAGCTGGGAAAGCGCGGTGGTTCAGGGACACTGTCTCTGCCGTTAGGATATTTTATACAAGAGCATATGAAAATACAGGAAGCTGTAAGAAATTAGGCCTACACGTGGCAGTCCCTTTGTGAAACATACCTACTATTTCCACCCATCACCATCCATAAGTTTGTCTAATCTAAAATTTTAAAGCTCCTTAAGCATTCGGCATTAACAACCTGATCGACTCCATTCCATTCACCTACCACTCCTGAGAGCCAATTTCTTCGTTATCTCTTAAAACCTAACTTTTTTTTTTTCAAGTTTGAGCCCATTCTTTCCCATTTTATCCTGATGACTGATCAAGAGAATTTTGTTTACGTCATCCTTATTATATCACCTTTAGCACTTAGTTGTTTATTAGCTCTATCAGGTCCTCTTAACCTACACCTCTAATGAATGTAAATTTAAAAGCTTCAGCCTCCTTTCCTAAGAAATACCCTCCATAACCTGTCTCCTTGTCCTCCTTTGTACCGATTTTATCAGACCTATCCTTCCTGTAATATGGGGATTAGAAATGCATAGCATAATCTAGATAGGATCTGATCAGCGTCAAATACAACTATTACTTTGGGATTTCTGCTTTTAACACAATAGAAAAATTAATCCCAATACCGGTTTCTGGCCTCTATGTGTTGTTTTCTTGGACGGAAATCAGAACTAACCATAACTCTTAAATCTTTTTCGTCTCTGAAATTGCAAGAGCTTCTTTCTTAATTGTGTACCTACTGTTTAATGGCAACCCGACACGCTTTAGCGTAATACCCATTCTTCTGATACGTATTGCAGATTGCGTCATGAGTAGGACACTTAAATCATGGATGCTTGAACAGACCACAATAGAATTTCTCACTCGTAACAGGCATTACTGAAGTCGATTCCGAACCTCCGTCGCTCTCCACCTCTTCACAAGAAGCACCGATTACACGAGTGGATGAAGCACCATCTCTCTGCGCCGAATCAAGAACCCTACCATCTGCGTATGTAGCACAATCTTAAATGGTCTTAGATTCTGGGATACATGTGGTTCTTAAGAACTCTCAACTAACTGAGATATCCCTGAGAATTCTTCGAGCCCAGGGATACACGTGGTTCTTAAGAACCCTCAACTAATTGAGATATTCCTAAGAATGAGAAGAATGGGAAATGTAGAAACAACGAGCGAGCGGGAACAGGGAGGCGGACATAGAGTGGGGTTGAAAAAGGTGTGGCTTATTAACTGACACGTCATGACTTCTGGCCTATGATATTTACGTATCAAAATCCCTTGAGTTGACATGTCGCTTTAGCTGAAAATAAGGGTAGGAAGTCGTAGTAGGCAGCTGTCTGTACATACTCGTACACTAATATAAGTGCGGATATATACATACATACATGCATACATACATTATTATATACATACACAGAAACAACTGAAGTAATGCACACACACACACACACACACACACAAACACGTAAAAAATAACTTATATACAAGGTAAATTAAACAACAAAGTAAACACACACACACACACACACACACACACACACACACATACACCACTCACACACACACGCACACACAAGCACACACACACCAAGTGTTAGTTTAAGGGTTAAACACCAATTATACAGCTTTGTGACTCGTCTCTGATCGGTGCCACACACACACACACACAGGGCAGTTCAGCTTGTGGGAGTGTAATGTTAACACCACACCCCCACACCACTATATCATACTATACTACACCACACAACACCCCCCACCACCACCACCACCACCACACACCACCACACCATCATACCATATCATACCACACACCACCACACCATCATACCATATCATACCACACCACACCACACCACACCACACCACCATACCACGGTATCCTTGACTGCCCAACCCCGCCAAGCCCCTCCAAGTCCCTCCGATCCCCGCCCCGTCCTGCCGCGGCTAAAATACCAATTTCCCGTCAAATATTTAACGTAATTTCAAGGATTTTGCAAGTAATTATAGTTGATTTAAAGACTCACTGTGTAGGAGTAGGTGGAGGTGGAGGGGAGAGGAGGAATGTTAGGGGGAGGAAAAGGAGGAGATATTGAGGAGAGGTGCAAAAAAAAAAATTCTTCGGCTCTATATCATCATTTATTTCTTTTTATTAGTGAAGTTTGCATTGCTTTGATATTTAATCTATTAATAGAAAAGTATAACACGTTATAGTATATAATAAGTATATAATATACAATATAGTATATAATAAGGAAGAAGGAAGGAGGAACGGATGAGGAGGGGATTTCTCTCTCTCTCTCTCTCTCTCTCTCTCTCTCTCTCTCTCTCTCTCTCTCTCTCTCTCTCTCTCTCTCTGGATTATTAAAGTGTGGGTGTGTGTACATGGCCCAAATTTATGTCGTCATTCAGTCACCCTCATCCACACTATTCTTTTTTCAACATAAGTTTGTTCCGCCCTGTTTCATCCGGTCCAAACCTTTGAAGAGTACTGTACAAGGACCGAGAATGACGCGATTATTTATTTATTTATTTTATTTTTATTATTATTTAGTTTTTTTTTATGAGTGGGCGGCTTTCTAGAGATGAAATGGTGCTGTATTTTATTGTATAAAACTCCTATTTTGTTTAAGATTAGACCACATGATTGTATAAATGATAAACATAGAGCTTGTGACACTCGCCCAAATCTCACTCTCTCTGTCTCACTTCGCTGAAGGATTAGGAGCTCTGCTGAGGGATTAGGAGCTCTGCCATGAAGTTATAATAAACTCAACGTGGCTTTATCACCGTATTGTCCCTGTAGCACAAATATATACAGACAAACCACGTCTCTGCCCCCTCACCCACTGGCACTCTGTCTGCCAGCTTCTGCTTGTTAACATGGTGGCCAGCTAGCCAATACAGGAACTCTCCCTAACACTGTTGTTACATGTGTTGGAAAATTATACTGTTACTGCCAGAGAGAGAGAGAGAGAGAGAGAGAGAGAGAGAGAGAGCACTGAGGATGGTAGTGGATGGGATGGGAAGACATTTTGCTGACCTGATAAAGTTAGCCTCAGCCGTGTTAATGGAGGTCAGATAGAGACTTCAAAGACTCCACACAAGAAGCATGTGTAGAGGACATCCCACTCTGCCCTGTCCTGGAGCAGAAGCAGGTATACTGTAGAGGGGAGCAGACGTCGTGAACGAGCGTCTCGCATTTAGAGTGATTTCCAGTCTACAGGAGTTAAATGACCCGCCAACACTTGAGTGTCTTGACTACAACATACTCAGTGTGACATACATGTCTATTTATATAAGAGTGTGCAGCAGCACAATTTGTAATCTTATTCTGTAAGGCTGAGACTGTTAAGTTACCAATGTGAGTAGTAACGTAAACCTATAATTTTACTCTATAAGGCAGAGACTCTTGAGTTTTTTTTTTTTTTTATGTAGGAAGGATACTGGCCAAGGGCAACAAAAATCTAATAAAAAAAAAATGCCCACTGAAATGCCAGTCCCATAAAAGGGTCAAAGCAGTGGTCAAAAACTGATGGATAAGTGTCTTGAAACCTCCCTCTTGAAGGAAGTCAAGTCGTAGGAAGGTGGAAATACAGAAACAGGCAGGGAGTTCCAGAGTTTACCAGAGAAAGGGATGAATGATTGAGAATACTGGTTAACTCTTGCGTTAGAGAGGTGGACAGAATAGGGGTGAGAGAAAGAAGAAAGTCTTGTGCAGCGAGGCCGCAGAAGGAGGGGAGGCATGCAGTTTGCAAGATCAGAAGAGCAGTTAGCATGAAAATAGCGGTAGAAGACAACTAGATATGCAACATTACGGCGGTGAGAGAGAGGCTGAAGACAGTCAGTTAGAGGAGAGGAGTTGATGAGACGAAAAGCTTTTGATTCCACCCTGTCTAGAGAAGAGCAGTATGAGTGGAACCCCCCCAGACATGTGAAGCATACTCCATACATGGACGGATAAGGCCCTTGTACAGAGTTAGCAACTGGGGGGGTGAGAAAAACTGGCGGAGACGTCTCAGAACACCTAACTTCATAGAAGCTGTTTTAGCTAGAGATGAGATGTGAAGTTTCCAGTTCAGATTATAAGTAAAGGACAGACCGAGGATGTTCAGTGTAGAAGAGGGGGACAGTTGAGTGTCATTGAAGAAGAGGGGATAGTTATCTGGAAGGTTGTGTCGAGTTGATAGATGGAGGAATTGAGTTTTTGAGGCATTGAACAATACCAAGTTTGCTCTGCCCCAATCAGAAATTTTAGAAAGATCAGAAGTCAGGCGTTCTGTGGCTTCCCTGCGTGATATGTTTACCTCCTGAAAGGTTGGACGTCTATGAAAAGACGTGGAAAAGTGCAGGGTGGTATCATCAGCGTAGGAGTGGATAGGACAAGAAGTTTGGTTTAGAAGATCATTAATGAATAATAAGAAGAGAGTGGGTGACAGGACAGAACCCTGAGGAACACCACTGTTAATAGATTTAGGAGAAGAACAGTGACCGTCTACCACAGCAGCAATAGAACGGTCAGAAAGAAAACTTGAGATGAAGTTACAGAGAGAAGGAAAGAAACCGTAGGAGGGTAGTTTGGAAATCAAAGCTTTGTGCCAGACTCTATCAAAAGCTTTTGATATGTCCAAGGCAACAGCAAAAGTTTCACCAAAACCTCTAAAAGAGGATGACCAAGACTGAGTAAGGAAAGCCAGAAGATCACCAGTAGAGCGGCCTTGACGGAACCCATACTGGCGATCAGATAGAAGGTTGTGAAGTGATAGATGTTTAAGAATCTTCCTGTTGAGGATAGATTAAAAAACTTAAGATAGGCAGGAAATTAAAGCAATAGGACGGTAGTATGAGGGATTAGAACGGTCACCCTTTTTAGGAACAGGTTGAATGTAGGCAAACTTCCAGCAAGAAGGAAAGGTAGATGTTGACAGACAGAGCTGAAAGAGTTTGGCTAGGCAAGGTGCAAACAT
>NC_087156.1:27494496-27496996 GCF_035594125.1 Scylla paramamosain | reverse complement strand
GAGATCGGTGCTGCCTACAACATACATTATGTACAGCGTGCACACATTTGCCGGTGTTTGTTTATCGTTTACTTAGGTGAGACATCCCATTATGAGTTGCGAGTATCTGTTTTCGCATTTTCACATTTTTTTTTTTTCTTGTACATAATACTGAACTGAACTGAAATAATTATATGGCACATGTGATTATGTATAGTATCCGTTTTTTTCTTTTTTTCAACAATATTTTATCATATTCCTTCTGTTTGTTGTTGTTTTTTGGTGTATTTCCTACATACTACTAGTACTGCTGCTGCTGTTACAACAACAACAACAACAACAACAACAACAACAACAACAACTACTACTACTACTACTACTACTACTACTGCTACTGCTGCTGCTGCTGCTACTAAACTTTTTGTTCTCGTGTTTCATTACTACTCTTGCGATTGTCGTTGTTATATCGTATTAAACTCGTTGAAGTATTGAGATTATTTCGTCAATCATTGGTTCCTACAGTGAGCAGGAGTCTCATGTAAGTTTCAATTGACCATAGTAGACATCAATACCACACAATGAAATTAAAGAAATATTTCGGGGGCCGAATATCATCATCAGTATATACACTCTAAGTTGTATGCACGCATGTGAATCACGATTAGTGGGAGTGGATAATAGCGGGCGACACGTGTTGGTAGCGGTGCGTCTTGACCACACAGGATTTCCCCTCAACATCGTCGTACATGAGGCAACGCAGACATGTCACTAAGGCCAACCGGTCGCAGCTGTTTGGTAATTCGGGCAGTTTATGAAGCTTGCAGAAAGGTATGTATAGCATTAAAAATTTAATTTCTTACTCCCAAAGAACATTTATATGAAGTATTTATGGCATTATTGAAATATACACCTTACAATATAAGCCTATTTATCTGGAAAGTGTTTATAGGGCGCGATAATGGCAGTAAAAATACTCAGTTTTGCATTAGCTGGAAACTTGAGGGGAAGGCCAGTGGATGGCAGAAATCCCGTGGCGAGGACAAAAGAGGCAGGCAGGAGCCGCCAACCAACAGTGGGCAGCAGAAACCCACGGCGACTGCAATTGCTGGATTGTTGCCCGCTTCTGCCAGGTACTGTACATATATATGTGTGTGTGTGTGTGTGTGTTATTATTTATTTTTTTTTTCTTATACATGATTTGAGTAACGTGCTGCTACAATGTTTTCATTAATATTATCTTAGTATCATGGACGGGAATTAATATTTTAAGCGATGTGGGCTCCTACTTGTTTTAGTAAGACTTTTTCCTGATATCACTTGGTACTGTTTCTTTGTATCTTGAAACTTGTGTCGGCCCCGAAGTTTTTTCTTTAACCATAGTGAGATGTGTTACCCCTCGAGTTACTTTAGTCATTAAGAGCTCACGATATTAGAGGCTTTAACTCTCTCTCTCTCTCTCTCTCTCTCTCTCTCTCTCTCTCTCTCTCTCTCTCTCTCTCTCTCTCTCTCTCTCTCTCTCTCTCTTAAGCGAGGATAAAGGCGTAGATTTAGGTGGAATTTTGTAGGCCATTCCTGCCATGCCATTACGGTACTGGTATATTATTTGTCGTGTAACAGGTAGTTTTTCAGTATTCCTGGCGAGGTGAATGGCGTAATGAAAATAAGAAACTGCAGAAAATTGGAAGGGAAAGAATTAACGAAGAACAGATGAATTTGAAATTTAAAATGTTGTGTAGATGAAAATGACTTGGGAAAAAAAGAAAAAAAAAATAGACCAGCTTGTGAAAAAAATGACTGGAGTGAAAACATTCTTGAGGTATCGGTGAATATATTAAGAAGAATGATGGAGTGAGTGAAAGCTCTAGAAAAGTGAAGGTGTGAGGCAAGGATATGTAACCAATGTTATTTTAAGTTGTTCATATGGTTTATCCAGTACAAGCAAGGAAGGAGATTACACACCTTGGTACTGTCAGTGAACTTACAAGTTCTCGCAAACATCATACACTTCATCTGTCAGTCTCACTAATAGCAAGACCTGTACTGACATTCCTTCCACTGAAGGAAGCAGTCTGTTACACTGTGATATGTATGTAACATGTGAACATTTTCTGAATTAGTTGTCAAAAATCTCAATTTTTTTTGCATTATTCTGATGGAAGTATTACTCTGCCTTGTTTAGTTTGCTTTGTAAGTATTTTTCTAGGTTGAATAGTATTTATTCACCTTGTCCATCCCATAAAGGAGTGAATTTGTTCCCAGGACCTTATGATGGCAGTGGTAAAAGATGTGATGGTTTGGATGGGGCTGCTGTTGCTGTGGGGATTTCCAGTAGCCATCCCCAAAAGTCAACCACTTTTCCCTCAGACGCAGCACCCAGGTATTGCATGCATATCATTCTGTGCCATCATCCAGATATACTATGATAGATGTGATTCAGAGAAACATAAATGATCTTATATATATATATATATATATATATATATATATATATATATATATATATATATATATATATATATAT
>NC_087156.1:27474496-27489496 GCF_035594125.1 Scylla paramamosain | reverse complement strand
GGGTTCCGTCAAGGCCGCTCTACTGGTGATCTTCTGGCTTTCCTTACTGAGTCTTGGTCATCCTCTTTTAGAGACTTTGGTGAAACTTTTGCTGTTGCCTTGGACATATCAAAAGCCTTTGATAGAGTCTGGCACAAAGCTTTGATTTCCAAACTACCCTCCTACGGTTTCTATCCTTCTCTCTGTAACTTCATCTCAAGTTTCCTTTCTGACCGTTCTATTGCTGCTGTGGTAGACGGTCACTGTTCTTCTCCTAAATCTATTAACAGTGGTGTTCCTCAGGGTTCTGTCCTGTCACCCACTCTCTTCTTATTATTCATTAATGATCTTCTAAACCAAACTTCTTGTCCTATCCACTCCTATGCTGATGATACCACCCTGCACTTTTCCACGTCTTTTCATAGACGTCCAACCCTTCAGGAGGTAAACATATCACGCAGGGAAGCCACAGAACGCCTGACTTCTGATCTTTCTAAAATTTCTGATTGGGGCAGAGCAAACTTGGTATTGTTCAATGCCTCAAAAACTCAATTCCTCCATCTATCAACTCGACACAATCTTCCAGACAACTATCCCCTCTTCTTCAATGACACTCAACTGTCCCCCTCTTCTACACTGAACATCCTCGGTCTGTCCTTTACTTATAATCTGAACTGGAAACTTCACATCTCATCTCTAGCTAAAACAGCTTCTATGAAGTTAGGTGTTCTGAGACGTCTCCGCCAGTTTTTCTCACCCCCCCAGCTGCTAACTCTGAACAAGGGCCTTATCCGTCCATGTATGGAGTATGCTTCACATGTCTGGGGGGGTTCCACTCATACTGCTCTTCTAGACAGGGTGGAATCAAAAGCTTTTCGTCTCATCAACTCCTCTCCTCTAACTGACTGTCTTCAGCCCCTCTCTCACCGCCGCAATGTTGCATATCTAGCTGTCTTCTACCGCTATTTTCATGCCAACTGCTCTTCTGATCTTGCTAACTGCATGCCTCCCCTCCTTCTGTGGCCTCGCTGCACAAGACTTTCTTCTTTCTCTCACCCCTATTCTGTCCACCTCTCTAACGCAAGAGTTAACCAGTATTCTCAATCATTCATCCCTTTCTCTGGTAAACTCTGGAACTCCCTGCCTTCTGTATTTCCACCTTCCTATGACTTGAATTCCTTCAAGAGGGAGGTTTCAAGACACTTATCCACCAATTTTTGACCACTGCTTTGACCCTTTTATGGGACTGGCATTTCAGTGGGCATTTTTTTTTATTAGATTTTTGTTGCCCTTGGCCAGTATCCTTCCTACATAAAAAAAAAAAAAAAAAAAAAAAAATATATATATATATATATATATATATATATATATATATATATATATATATATATATATATATATATATATATATATATATATATATATATATATATATATATATATATATATACACACACACACACACACATGGTGTCTTCAAAAAGTATCTGACCTTTGGCCAAAAAAAAAGTAATATTAAAAACTTTTTTGTGTGTGTAGGAGGGACACTGGCCAAGGGCAACAGAAATCCAATAATAAAAAAAAAAGCCCACTGAGATGCCAGTCCCAGAAAAGGGTCCAAAGCGGTAGTCAAAAATTGTTTTGAAACCTCCCTCTTGAAGGAATTCATGGGAAGTCATAGAAAGGTGGAAATACAGAAGCAGGCAGGAAGTTCCAGAGTTTACCAGAAAAAGGGAAGAATGATTGAGAATACTGGTTAACTCTTGCATTAGAGAGGTGGACAGAATAGGTGTGAGAGAAAGAAGAAAGTCTTGTGCGGTGAGGCTGCAGGAGGAGGGGAGGCATGCAGTTAGTAAGATCAGAAGAGCAGTTAGTATGAAAATAGTGGTAGAAGACAGCTAGAGATGCAACATTGTGGCGATGAGACAAGACAGTCAGTTAGAAGAGAGGAGTTGATGAGACGAAAAGCTGTTGATTCCACCCTGTCTAGAAGAGCGGTATGAATGGAACCCCCCCCCCCCAGACATGTGAAGCATACTCCATACATGGACGGTTAAGGCCCTTGTACAGAGTTAGCAGCTGGGGGGATGAGAAAAACTGGTGGAGATGTCTCAGAATGCCGAACTTCATAGAAACTGTTTTAGCAAGAGATGAGATGTGAAGTTTCCAGTTCAGATTATAAGTAAAGGACAGACCAAGGATGTTCAGTGTAGAAGACGGAACAGTTGAGTGTCATTGAAGAAGAAGGGATAGTTGTCTGGAAGATTGTGTCGAGAGATGGAGGAATTGAGTTTTTGAGGCATTGAACAAATACTTTTTTTGGGGATGCTGTAGAGATGTGTTGTTGAATTTTGCTTAATATCCTTTGTTGACTGAAATTTTCTCCCTTTGAGTGTATTTTTGAACTTTGGTAATAGCCAAAAGTCACATGGAGCCAAGTTTGAGGAGTAGGAAGCCTGATGAGCAAGTGTGTGTTATGCTTGATGAGGAATGCATAGATGACATGGATAGAATGAGTGGATGTGTTGTCATGGTGGAGTTGGCAGTTCTTTACTACCCACAGGTTGGGTCATTTTTGCCACACAGCTTCACAAAGGTGGCAAAGAATCCCCAGGTAGTATTCTTTGTTAAATGTCTGACTTTGTGGTGCATATTCATGGTGCACAGTACCTCTCTAGTCAAAAAACAGGTCATCATCAGTTTAACATTGCTGCACACCTGTCTTGCTTTCTTTGCTCTTGGCGATGATGGATGCTTCCATTGGGATGATTGCAGTTTTGTTTCAGGGTCATAGCCATACATCCATGTCTCACTGCCAGTGATGACAGTGTTCATGAAGCTTTGATCTTGATTAGCACACTCCAGTGTGTCCTGAGAGAATTCCTTTCTGTTTTCTTTCTGCTGGTCAGACAGCAACTTTGATACAAATTTGGCTGACACCCTCCTCATGAACAACTCTTATGTTATAATTGACTGAACTGACCCATAGCTGATTCCAACTTTGGTAACAATCTTCTCAATAGCCGCATGACAGTCTTCATGGACTTTTCCTCAAACCTTTGCAATCATTTTGTTGTTTCTGCTAGTCGATGATCTGCCACAACATGGCTCACTGTTCACTGAGGTGCGACCATCTTTGAACTGGTTGTACTACTCCTTTATTTGTGTTTTTCCTATAGCATCATCTCTAAAGGTCTTCTGAATCCTCTCAGTAGTTTGGGTTTGTGTATCACAAAGTTTTTGGCTGAATTTGATACAGTATCTTTGCTCAATGTACTCAATCATCTAGACTCAAAAGGAAAAATCACACACCATGCTCTTCATATCTATACTCAATGCATCACTATGGCTGACTGGTGCCACCTACAGGCACAAAAATTTTTGCGCATGCTCACTAAGGATAAAGCCACCTAATACCCATGCTGATTTTGCTCATGTATTATTACTTTGTGCTGACAAATTCAAAGTTCGACACTTTTTGACTATACCTTGTATGTGTGTGTGTGTGTGTGTGTGTGTGTGTATATATATATATATATATATATATATATATATATATATATATATATATATATATATATATATATATATATATATATATATATATATATATATATATATATATATATATATATATATATATATATATATATATATATATAAAATATTTGTGTTTCTTATAGTTAGCAAGGATGAGGTGCAGCGTGCCTATCTTCTTGTACACAATGCATCCAACCCAAAGCCCAAGAGCCTGTGTCATCCAGGGCTTCAGCTTTACCGTTCCTATCCACGAGCACTCTACCGCCCCATCACCCTTGATTCAGACGCCTTCTTGCCAGATATTAAGGTTTGTAAAGATTTGTGTAGATGAAATTATTATTTCACAATTTTCTAATTTATAATTTATTGTGTATGAATTACCTTCTGAAATTACTTATATTAGGAAGATGATTATTGTTTTTATGAGTACTTTAATACAGTTTTCTCAAAAGTTTTCAATTTAGAAAATATATGAAAAGTACATAAGCAAAAACACACGATATGGGTGAACTTTTACAACCTTTATTGATTTTGTGAAGACTCAAGGGAGAAGAGAGGTAGAGTATGGGAAGATGAATAGAGGAAGATAGATAACAATTAAGGATGGTATTGGATAGGGAAGGAGAGTTTACTTTTTCACCAGACTCTAACTTTTATAGTTTATTGTATTGTGAATTTGTTGTGTCAGGTGTAATTGGGTTGGCCCTTTTCAACAACAACAGCTGCAAGTGTTGTCACCATCTGACATTGGGGTCACAGATGATCACAACAACCAGCTCTGTGGTGGAGAGATCGTCTAAGGCCCTCACACCGTAAGATATGTAGAAGAGAGTGCCTTGGCCACACACCATGAAGATGTGTCTCCTTTATTCTCTTGAGGGTGTTTTAGTGTCCACAGTGACTCAGTGCCAAACAATAAGTAGTCCACATCGTGGCTCTGAACTGGGAATGTCCTGTCTTTGTGTGAACCCAATGATGCTCGGCACCCACTGTTGCTGTGTCACTGCTGCTCCCTAGCTCTGTGATTCCTGCTGGCCCATGTGGAGCAGTGTCCCAAAGTGGAATAAAGGGACAGCTGAATGTTTATCTGGCTGGGGCTGGCAATGCAATGAGGATGGCTAGTCCTGTTAATTACCCCTGAGCAGCTGTCATTCTCCATTGTACCTTATCCCAGGGGCACATGGGGCCAGGGACCTCCAACAAGCTGTGTGGTCCTGTGGGGCACCACCACTATCTATTGTCCAACTCAAGTGTTCACCTGTTCTGCCTCACCTCTATAGTACCATGGAGTATTCTTCTCTGCCCTCCAGCAATTTTGCAATGTCCCACACCCTTAGCAGTGTGCCTACCCCCTGTGGCTCTTCTTCCTGAGTTTTTAGGTTCCCTGGGGCATGGGAACATTGTGGAACACTCATTACAGGCATATTCAGGCCCTTCAGCTGAAGGAAACTACATAGTTATGGGTGATATGTTGACTCTGTCTTGGTGCATGACAAGAGGAGGGCTCAGGGACCCAAAGAAAGTTAAAGCCTCCATGAGGGGAAAGGAATGGTACCTCATGGCAAAACCTAGGGCTCACACTGACCTGGGGATAAAATCTTGTATCTCTGATGCTTCAGGGGCATCACTCATATCAAGAAAGTAAGAGGAGATAATGCCCAACCTGACACCTCAGGTTAAGATGATGTTGTTAGTATCATGCCATGCCAAGCAGCTGATTGTATTGAACTATAGATGGGTTGAGAGGGATCCACTGGAGGAGCCAATGACTTTCCCATTACACTTAGATTGAACTGTAAATGGATTGGAGATCCATTGGAGGAGCTAATGACTTTTTCCATTACACCCATAACAGGATATATTTTAAAATTTAGATCACTGATGCTAAGCATTTATGATTGTATTTTGTTGTCAGAGACACAATCACCCATTTTTATGTAGTTAAGCCCTAGATTTATTCAAATGCATGATTAGCAGCATGGTAATAATTCCATATCATTTGTTTATAGATTGTAAACTTGTTAAATTGTTTTTTAGCTCTTAAATTTGTGGTTGCATAATTCTGTTGCTCATTGCCAAACATCTTAACTGTTTCTCCCTGTTGGTACCAAACATATGTATTACTTAGGGAACTATTTTTGGGGAAAGTGGCTTTCTTTAGGAAACCTTGATTTTCATCAGCACAAGCATCAGAGTGATGCACTAATGAGTATTATGAATGTGTCAGCATGACACCAGAGCAGTGAAAAGATTTACTTTACCTCAACAAGATGCCTTGCCATTTAGCCACACATACACACAGATGCACACAAGCAAGAAGGAAATATTTGTTTAAGGAGAGGTGGAAGCCTTTCTACTGTGGGCATCCCCTTGTGGGATGATCCTGGAGGAAATAACATGTCTGAAAGATAATACATACATAAATAATGAGCTTATGTGGTACTTGCTGTGAGTGTGATTTGTACCTCTATAGTATAGTAGTATATCATCGCTCTGAAACTTAAAATGTAAGCAGTGCTTAATTCAAAGTTGCACAAGGTAAGTGCTTTACCATTTTCATGCTCATGTACTACATTAAATATTTGAAGATTTTGTATGTAGTAATTTGTAATTTGATTATCTTTACTCAGTATTTTTTATATGAACAAAGATTTCTCAGACATATAATTTTTTTAAGGAATTTGGTATGAAAGGCTTCTGTCTCATGTTCAGGTAGTGTTGCATTCATCATAACAGCAATTTCTCTCAAATGCTGTTGCTGATTTTTTTTATTTTTAATTTCTTATTTATATATATATATATTTTTTTTTTTTTCTTTACTTGGACTG
Organism: Scylla paramamosain; assembly: GCF_035594125.1. Classification (NCBI taxonomy): domain Eukaryota; kingdom Metazoa; phylum Arthropoda; class Malacostraca; order Decapoda; family Portunidae; genus Scylla; species Scylla paramamosain. The sequence goes on along the minus strand of NC_087156.1, from coordinate 27,483,149 downwards.
CAGATGTGAATGTCGTGTTGCATTTTTTTTTTTTTTTTGCCTGGACTGTGGATGTGAATGTCAGTATTGTACACATGACTTCCTTACCATAATACATTTCCCTGACCATTATTATATGTTTATACTACTTGATATTGAGCAGAGGACTTTTCAGATCTTTCAGCTGTATGTAGGGGATCACTTAACAAAACATTTGTGAATGCAGTGCTGCATTCTGTATTTTATATACATATGGGGTGAGAAGAGGCAAAGCTGAATAATTTTCCCCTACACTAATTTAGGAAATATGAAAAACCTAAGAAAAGTTCATCCTAGGCACAGCTAATGCTTTTATTGGGTGACACAACTTTATGATGAGTATGTGGGTTTTTTATGTGGGTTTTTTTATATTGTTGCTGTGTATTGTAACAAATATTGTATTAAGTGTTGATTACTGTCATTTCATGCAAGGTCATGTGCCAATATGTTTCATGCCATCTATATTTGATGGTTTATAGTCATTTTTTTTTTTTTTTTTTTTTTTACATCACAGGCACATATTGAGAAACTCAGTGAGGCATGGACTTCTGCCTGCATTCCAGGACCCTGGTCTCTTGATCCAGCCACAGATTTGGAACTAAGTGAGGATTTAGTCTTTAAGAGAGAGTAGATGACTTAAAGAATGTCTAAGGTATCTTGCATTTTCAACATCTATAATTCAACTGCAGGACACTGGTCAAATATGCTTTGAAATATCAATGTTAATAATATCCATTGAAAATTGTACTTACTAAATTTTTACCAATATTGTTCACTCTGCATGGTTTCAGAGCAGCAACATCCTCATCTGTGCCATGCCTGTTTACGCCAAACTTGTCATGTAGATGATCCCTATGCTGGTTCTGGAGCTCTTACATGTCTCCTGGACCATGCTGCTGATGCTGCCATTGTCTCTGATGTGGACTTGAGGAAACTGAGAGTTACGGTAAGACTTTGGGGGAATATATGTAGGAAAAGAAATGCAGTAAGTGGCAAAATCGAAGGGTGATGTTTTGTAACTTATTGTAGGCCATGGATTTTGTGAACAATATAACTGAATATGTTTCTGGAATTGAAGGAAAGAAGATCATATGGATTGCCAGGATTTAATTGAAGGAATGTAGATGTCTATGAGAATTTTGAGAAGGATAAAATAATGAAGAGAATACATAGTTGAATGGGTAAAGTATTAAGTTGATTTGGGCATATGGTAGAAATGAGTGAGGACAATTTTGTGAAGAGAATGTACAGGAGTGAAATTGAATCTATGCTCAACAGAAAGATTGTTAAACACCTACCACTTCACAACCTTATATCTGATTGCTTGTATGGGGTTCTATCTTAGTAATTACACTGGTGATCTTCTGGCCTTCCTTACTGAGTCTTGGTTATCCTCTTTTAGGGATTTTGGTGAAACTTACTCAATTACCTTAGTGCCTGTCCACACCAGGAAACATAGTTTGGAAATGTTTGCAAATTATTTGCAGTTTGTAAACTTTGGAGACAGTTTGCAAATAGTTAGGAAACATGAAAAGCATTTTGGAAATAGTTTTGAAATATTTAAGTAACAGTTAAGAAATATTTGACATCTGTCTATTCACTCTGTCCAAGACAGAGTCCACTTCATCCACCCATCCATCAATTTATTCATCTATTCATCCATCTACCCACTTATTCATCCATCAGTTTATACATCCATCCATCCATCCACCATTTATCCATTCATCTATCCACTCATCTGATCATCCATGAAAATTGTTTCCAAACTCTTTGCAAACTTTGGAAACATCTGAGAAACAGTTTGGAAACATTGTTTACAAACAATGTTTCCTGGTGTGAATAGGTCTATAGACATATCAGAACCATTTTAGAGTATGGCATAAAGCTTTAATTTCCAAACTATCTTCTTACAGCTTCTATCTCTCTCTCTGTAACTTCATCTCAAGTTTCATGTCTGACTGTTCTATTGTTGCTATGGTAGATGGTCACTGCTCTTTTCCTAAGTCTTTAAACAATGGTGTTCCTCAGTGTTCTGTCCTGTCACCCACTGTCTTTCTGTTATACATCAGTGATCATCTAAGCCAAGCTTACTGTCCTATCCACTCCTATGCTGATGATACCACCCTGCATGTTTCAATATTTTTTCCTTGACATTCATCCCTTTGGAATTAGACAACTCATTTAGGGAAGCCATAGAATACCTGACTTCTTATCTTTCTAAAATTTCTCATTGGAACAGATGCCTCAATAATCCAGTTCCTCCATCTGTCAACTTAACACAATCTCCCTAATAAGTATCTTCTTCATTGACACTCAACTGTACATCTCTTCTACACTGAATATCCTCAGTTGGTCCTTTACCAATAATTTAAACTGAAACTCCACATCTTGTATTTTGCTAAAACAGTTTCTATGAAATTAGGTGTTCTGAGCCATCTCTGTCAGTTTTCTCACATCCCACCAGCTGCTAAGACTGTCCACCTATGTATGGAGTATGCTTCGTTTATATATGAGGGGCCTCCATTCATACTACTGTTTTGAACAGAGTGGAATCAAAACCATTTTATCTTGTCAACTTTTTTCATCCAACTGACTGTCTTTAGCATCTCTTTCTTCACTGCAGTAATGCATCTCTTGCTATCTTCTAGTGATACTTTGATCTTGTTAACTCTCTTTCTGTTCTTTTCTTTTTCTTTCCTTTTGGATGAAGATGGAAAATTTTTCTTGCCATGGTTACATGATTGAAGGAAGTTTGTGGTGTGAAACAGGATATTGTAGATATAGCCAGAACTGAAGGTAAATAAATAATAATTTACATCTATTAATATTATTAGTTTTTAATTACTTTTTCTGTGCGTGCTTTTCATATGTGGTATTGTTATTAATTTTACATGTGGGTATTGCAGAATCATGATGTTGAGAGGCTGTTTCACTACTGTCGTGGTAATGATGGAGGATCAATCCAGCCTCTTGGAGACTTGACTGGCTTGAGAGAAGAGCCCTGTAACTGGGGTAAGAGGCCTGTACCAGTCTTCATGTTTGCTTCCAGCTGCAACACCACAGAATGCCAAAGGTATGGTGTTTTGAATTTTATATAAATTTGTATACCTTAAAAACAGAGATATTTCCAAAACTGGATTATTCTTATTATGAGTCAAGTTTCTTGGACATATATAGATTAACATGTTAAAAACTTTCATTCAGATATGTATTTATATTTATTTATGACGTGGTTCAAAGTGTATGAGTGATGAAGTATAGAATTAGGGGGAAGATTTGGTCCAAATGTGTGTATAGCACATAAATTTATCTCCTCAGACAGAAAGAATGATATGCTTGAAAGCTGATATGTGAATATTTATGAAACTATTTGTTCCAGTCTTTAAAGAACTATAAATCATTCATGTTATTTTGTTATTGAAATAACACTTATGTCAGTAGATCTGAATTATATCTATTCTGATTAACATTTTACCTAAATTCATAGTGTGAAGAGAGTGCTAGATTCAAGCAGGATGTCTGAGGAACAAGGAAGAGTGATTGCTCCTGATAGGGATGAATGGTGAGCAGTTGTGAATGCTGTATGGCAGGCAGGTCCATCCATATGTGGTCTGATCAGCTCATCAGTTCAGATGCAAGAGAGAAAATGGGATCCATTTTTGTATAGCAAAGGTTAATAAGTTCTACTCTTGATCTCTGATGCAGAAATCATGGCATGCTGAGCAACTGATGCTCATACATTGTGGTCATTAAGAATTTATTCTCTTTCTCTGTAGAGTTCTAGAGGCTTAGAGGCCAAGATGTAATTTTTATTTATTCCTTGGAAATCTTTCTGTATGTAATTTTGAGAATTAATCTTTGTGGATGGATGCCTTGTCTCTGCTATCTTTCTTTGTGGAGGGTGTCTGGGTGTATACTTTGATAACAAGCCCATGGTCAGCCTTCTTTTAATTTAATGAATAAAGAAAAAAAACTAGTGAAGTGTTTCATAATTATAATTAGTTTCAGAATGGTAAAGAAACTATTTATTATCTCTAAAATGAGAAATTTGTAAAGGCTTCTACAAGTACCAAATTAATTTACTCAGTATTGTGGTGAGTTGAAGTGTTGTAGCCATATTTTCATGTTCAATTTTTTTTTTTTTTTCTTTTATTAGCATCATTGAATTTTTTATATCTTCACTGCAGTGGAGTATCATGAGTATGTAGTGTTTGAGTTGTGGAGCTGGAATGTATGTGGTGAGCATCAATACCAGCAGTCTTTGGTATACATGATTATGTAAAAATATTTCCCTAATTATTAACTTTCAGAAGCATACAAGTTCTTGCCATTCAAGCTCATGCTGTGGTGGAGACACTGAAGCTTCCACAAAAAACACAGATAACTCGACTAGACCGACCTCTCACCCCTTCTGCAATCATTGAAAAGGGTAAGGGTTTACTGTTCACAATACTTTAGATATGGACATTGTTTTATGTGATGCTATGATAATTTGTCACATGCTGTTATTAGGTAAGAGATATTTTAAAACCATTTTCTGATTTTTCATCTTTTGAATATATATTCTTAGCCATTTATGCATCAATATTAATTAAATAAGGACTCAGAAAGGAAGTCATCAGTATTCTAACATTACAGATATTTTCAAATTTTGCATTACAAACATTTTTAAATTTTTTTCTGAAATTTCAGCCTTTCCCATAAGAAGTTACCTTTGAATGCATTCACTCTTGACAATGAAGCAAAATAAAAGAAAGATGTTCTTATGTGGAAGACCACAGACTGGGCTTTTTCACATGTAAGGCATGTGTCTCTACAACAAAAACTGTTAGAGGAGATAGATTTCAAAAATACCATTTTAAAGGGGATGGCAGGTGCTTGTGTCAAAATGGGAGTGAGTGGGAGGAGTTTTGGACTGTAGTACTTATTTATATACTGGTCTTGACTTCCTCACAAAATTTTCATGACAAAATATTGAATAACAAAGATAAAAAAAAATTTGAAAATTAAGCTCACTGTTCTTTCCTCTATAACTTTTCTACTTCATTAATCTTAAGCTTCATTTCTACATTTGTTTCTCCCTCCACAGCAACATATGACCTAGATATTTGAAACATACCTCATGAAGCAGCCTAGTATTCCTCCTACCATCCTACCCTCCTACAATCTACTGTCATGACACACTCCATTATTTTTAGTCTCATTCATTCTCAGTTTTGTAGAATTGCATATAATCTGCAATTATGGTGGAACTTTAAAAAAAAATTTTCTACACAATAGAAAAGGATGTATTAGTATCCTTCAAGCATATCAACTCATTCTCCTTTTGCTGAAATATCCATTTAGAGTCTTTCCCTAATTAGGGACTTGTGGATTATTTTGTTATAGTTCTCCCTATAGTTCATTCCTGAGTTGCACCACTGAAAGTACTGCATACCTGTCTGTATTATTTTGGATTAAATTGATCTTTTTGTTATATCATTGGCTTCAGAATTAAAGTATATTTTATCCTGCAGCTGGGTATACCATTGATGACACTAGCAGACAGAAAGTAGTGAAGTTTTGTACTCGCAATGAAGATGAAATGGCCAAGTGTGAAGACCTGGCTATGGTGACTCAAGCCTTCGATGCGGGAAGTGGGATTGGTATTGGATGTGTACAAGAACAGACAAACTGGTTTTCACATATCTACTTTGGAAGTGCTGATGTCATCACTTTGGACAGTGGTGATGTGTACAAATTTGTCAAGTAAGTTTCAGTCCATTTTCATTTAGTTGTTTAGATATTTGTATCCAGTAAGCAGTTTCCTTTTCTTATTTTTGTTATTTAATATTTACTCATATTTATTTACCTAATAGAAATTGTATTACAGTCTAGTTTTACATGGATCTTTATTAAAATTTGATTCAGATTTGTAATAATGAAATGGCATTGTAGATGCCATCACATATATAAGGGATCAGGATGACAAATGATCCAGTCATTTACTCACTTTAATGCTATTAACCATTAATTTGACATCAGCATGAGGAGTATTGAAATACAATAAAACATTCACATGCACTTAAGGCACATAAACATCACAAAGAGATAGCATTCCATCATAATAAAGTGCAATATGATAACCAAAATACATATTGGTTTACGCCTTAGTAAGCATTCAGAATAATAGAGACGCAAATGCAATACATTTATAATAATTCTCAGTGTATTTTGACATGTAGCAGTTACTTAGACAGCTAATTAACTACAATGCAACACTAACAACTATGAGGGTCGTTTGAGGGTCTAGGGCTTATGGAGAGAACAGAGCGAGTCACACACCTCTCTCTCTGAAGACTGGGCCCAATCTGCCCCCTTCTGAGGCCACTGTACCAGATATGTGACCCCAGATGACCCATTTCTCAACAGAGTCGGCAGAATCCCTGTGTCTTATCTACCATATGCACCATTTCATTAACTTTACCACGTAAACACAATCCTCACTACCTCTCTACAGCTAAGCCCTCCACAGCTAGTTCCTCTCACAACTTCACTACTGCAATTAACTACTACAATGAATTAAGTTTTCTTAATTTCTACTCTTTCCTTAGTGTTACACATGCTTCATATTAGTCTCTCGCCATCAGCCTCACAGGACCTTGTGAGGCGACACAGCTAGCAACTACAGGCATTTTACCAATTCATTATGTACAGAAATAATTTCCTTATCATATGTGCATTAGTCTGCCTTGTATGCAAGTTCTCCTTACTGCTTCATAATCTTAGTCATAAGTGAGCCATTTTGAAAGTTTTATACTTTCTTAGTTATGGCATTCTAATGTTTTCTTTTCAATTAGCTATTAAGAGTCCTGATATATATATTGCAGATCTTGGTTTGCAATTATAAGCTAACCAGGAATATATGAGTCATGTGGTGGTACAGGGACTTGGTATCGAAACATTAGTTTTGAATATTTGATGTTGAAATTTATTTTATTTTTTTTATAAAAGTATTACATGACAAACATGATTTTTGTACATTAATGCAAAGTTCTTGACATTGCTTCCTAAATTCAACAAATAAAGCAAGTAAAATCAGTTTTGTAATATAAAAATAGAAAAAAGGAAAATGCCCTTGATTTTTATAAAATCAAGGTATTCATGTCTGATAAAAATAGTTTTCATATGAAAATTAATCATATGAATAATATACTATGTACGTCTTAACTTTTTCAAGTCAAGGACACGTCTACTGCGTCCTTGTACATTTCATACCATATATGATGACACGCTATCTGTGTCATGGCTCCATTTAGCCAGCATGGTGTTATTTTCTTCCCAGATATTGTACGATTGTTTTCTGAATGCAGTTCATACGTGATATGGTGTCTTATTTTGACTTTCAGTATTATTATTGTGCAAGAACATCAGAGTGTCTTGTACTTACAGTAACAATCAGTTCTAACAGAAAATAACATACCTACCCACCCACCCACCCACCCACACACACACACACACACACACACACACACACACACACACACACACACATACATGCATAGTAATAAATTACCATAAAATGTACAGGCTTGTGCTGTTTGTCACCCACATCTAGGAGAGGGAATGAGAAAATAAAAGGGAAACTGTTACAAATGAAGCTTTATATCTTATGTGATATGAACGAAAGTAGCTATTGTAGCTCAGTGAATATATATATATATATATATATATATATATATATATATATATATATATATATATATATATATATATATATATATATATATATATATATATATATATATATATATACAGGAACCTTGGTTACTGGACGCCTCCCTTTTCGAACAGTTCAGTTTTTTAACTAGATTTTAAGCTCATTATTGCTTCAGTTGTTGTACCATAATTCAGTTCTTGAACAAAGTTACTTGATTTCAAATATTAAAAGATATAGCAAAAGCTGCTGTTTCTTACTAATTTATAGTTTCTATAAACATCTATTTTGCTTTTATATATTTGGAGAATAGCTACAGAGTGTAAGACAGTAATTCGATCTTTAAAATAAGGTAAATGTGACCCTGTCGAAAAGCCTCCATGTAAACAAACAGTTTTCGGCGCTCAGGAGTAATCCCGAGGGACCTGTGGCTCTCTCGATGACCCCAATGCCGTCACTACTGCACAACTGCATTTTTCCAGTAGCTTTTCCCAGCAGCAAGATATCTAAGTGTTTTGATTACCTTCATTTTGGCGGTAAGTGGGTTACTCCTCTCTGTGTCCCTCTGTAAGGCTTCCCTCACTAGATCGGTCTACACAGTATCTTTTGATGATTTCTGTGTCACTAAGTTCATTCATTACATCCTTTCTAGATAAAAAATTTGTGAGCTGGAGATGTGAAGCAGCCATCTTGGGTGTGGGAGCGTGTCATAAGCTGATAAGACAGGGTAGACTGGTGTCTGGGAACGGATTAATCCATTTTACATTGATTCCTGTGGGGAAAATAGTTTCGATTTTTAACACTTTGGATTTTGAACAACATTCAGGAACAAATTAAGTTAGAGAACTGAGGTTCCACTGTGTGTATATATATATATATATATATATATATATATATATATATATATATATATATATATATATATATATATATATATAT
>NC_087156.1:27469496-27471996 GCF_035594125.1 Scylla paramamosain | reverse complement strand
GGGATGATTATAAGCACATGCAAAGCGAGTTCATAAAAAGTATAGATGACATGCTAAAGATAAGAAACAAGGTGTTACTAGTAGGAGATTTTAATAGCAAAGAGATAAACTGGGGAGAGATGGAGGTGACAGGGATTGCCAGTACATGGAGTGAAGAATTTTTACAGACTATGATGGTAAACACGATGGATCAATGGGTGAAAGAAAATACTAGGTACAGAAGGGAAGATGAATCATCACTACTAGACTTGGTTTTTACAAAAAAGCCAGAAAATGAACCAAGTATAGAATATTTGTGTCCAGTGGGAAAAAGTGATCATGTGAAGATGGAGATAGAGATCAAAGAAGAAGTGCCAAAATTCAATGAGGAATATAAAAATGAGAGAAAAAATTATGCTAAGGCAGACTTTACAGGGTTAAAGAAATTCTACGGAGAGCTTGACTGGAATAATTTATTAAGGGGTATGGAGGTGCAGAAAAAATATGAAGTGTTTTTAAGCAAGTTTAGAGAAGGTGTTGAAAGATATGTGCCAAGATATAAGGTAAAAGAAAATAAGAAAGTGTGGTTTAATGCAAAGTGTGCAGAGGCAAAAAAGAAGAAGGAGACGGCATGGAAAAAAATGAGGAAACAATGGAATGAGATAAATAGAGAAGAATACAGACAGCTAGAAATGATTATGTTAAAATAAGAAGAGAAGAAGAAAGAAATTTTGAAAGAGATGTAGTTGGAAAGTGTAAAGAAGAACCCAAACTTTTCTATAGATATGTAAATGGAAAAATAAAGCATAGAGATACCATTACAAAGCTGAAGAAAAATGGAGAAATTTATGAAACCACACAAGAGATGGCTGAGATACTGAATAAAAGCTTTAAGTCTGTATTTACAAGAGAAACTGTCTTTGCATCACTGGGAGATGAGGAACAACAGAAAGGAATAGAAAACATACAAGTGGAAAGAAAAGAAATTAAAAGACTACTGGAAGAGCTAGATACTAGGAAGGCGATGGGACCAGACGAAGTAAATGGATGGATATTGAAAGAATGTAGAGAGGAATTGGAAGAACCAATATGGGAGATAATTAACAGTTCTTTGAAGGAGGGAAAAGTACCAAAGGAATGGAAGAGAGCAAATATAGTACCGTTATACAAAGGAGGTAATAAAATGGAACCACTGAATTACAGACCAGTCTCACTCACGAGTATTGTAAGTAAACTCTGTGAAATAGTCATTAAAAACAGATGGGTGCAATATCTTTAACAAGAAAATATAATAACAGAAAAACAATTCATTTTCAGGAAAGAGAGATCTTGCGTAACAAACTTACTGAGCTTTTATACAAGAGTAATAGATAAACTACAAGAGAGAGATGGTTGGGTTGATGCAGTCTATTTAGGTCTGAAAAAAGCTTTTGATACAGTTCCACATAAAAGTCTCATATGGAAACTGGAACATCGAGGAGGGCTAAAAGGAAAAATACTTAAGTGGATGAAGGATTATCTCCAAGGTAGGGAAATGAGTACAGTAATCAGAGATAATAAATCAAGTTGGTGCGAAGTAACAAGCGGAGTACCACAAGGGTCTGTGTTGGCACCTATAATGTTTCAGGTCTATATAAATGATATGACGGTGGGTTTAAATAGCTACATTAACATGTTTGCAGATGATGCAAAATTGATGAAAGTAATAAAGAACCAAGAGGATTGTGAGGAACTACAGAGGGATATTGATAGAATTTATGAATGGAGTAAACAATGGAAATTAGAATTCAATATAAAGAAGTGCCATGTAATGGAGATGGGAAGAAGTAAAAGGAGACCTTCATGGGAGTATAAGATGGGAGGAATCACAATACCAAAGAGCAAAGAAGAAAAAGACTTGGGAGTAATAATTCAAGACATGCTATCACCAGAAAAACACATCACTGGAATATTTGGCTCTACATATAATTTGCTAGCAAATATCAGGGTGGCATTTACTTACCTAGACAAAGAAATGATGAAGAAAATCATAACACACATGATACGCCCCAAACTGGAATACGCAGCAGTGGTATGGTCTCCACACAAGAAGAAAGTTATAAGGAAATTGGAAAGAATACAAAGAACAGCTACGAAAATGATACCTGAATTGGAAGACCTAAGTTACGAGGAAAGACTGGAAGAAATTGGATTACCAACACTGCAAGAAAGAAGGGAAAGAGGAGACCTGATAACAATGTTCAAATTAGTAAATGGCATGGAGAAGATAGACAGAGATGACCTAGTTGTAAAAGTGGAGGAAGGAGATAGACGTACAAGGGGACATATGAAGAAATTAAAGAAGAGTCATTGTTTGGGAGATATTAAGAAATACAGCTTTCCGCATCGAACGGTTGAAATATGGAATAACTTAAAAGAAGAGGTGGTTGCGGCAAAGAGTGTGCACATGTTTAAAGAGAGATTGGACAAATTCGGGTATGGAGACAGGACTAATTGAGCTTTGGCTCGGGCCCTGTACTAT
>NC_087156.1:27326996-27464496 GCF_035594125.1 Scylla paramamosain | reverse complement strand
GAACAAAGTAAGTTCGAGAACCAAGGCTCCACTTTATAAGATGGCATTTGAATCATTCTAAAAAAGACACAAAAAAAGCGGGCTGTCCTATATGTCAGACTCAAAAACAATGGCCTTAGAATTTTATGCAAAACATCATTGTATATAAAGACCAACCTCAAAATGAGGAGTCATCAAAAGTTCTTGCTGTCCTCAGTCTTGAAAACAGTTGTAGTGTACACAAGTTTTATTTTGCACTAAAATTCTCTCTCTCTCTCTCTCTCTCTCTCTCTCTCTCTCTCTCTCTCTCTCTCTCTCTCTCTCTCTCTCTCTCTCTCTCTCTCTCTCTCTCTCTGGAAGTGAGAACAATCCTTAGAATTGCTAAATAGAATGAAACTGATAGAGAATGGAAATGGAATTATACAAGAGTGAGAATTTGAGAAAAGATGAAACAAAAATGAGAGAATGAATTGGAGGGAGGGGAAGCGAGACTTATCATTCGCTTGTCCTTTATCTCTGACAGATACTGGGGTGGGGAGGTGACAGGGAGGGAGGTTTGAGACCAGACGAAAAAGGAAGGAAATGGAAAGGAACAATGGGAGGAAGGGACATAAGGACAAGTAGAGTAAATTACATGGAGAGAGAGAGAGAGAGAGAGAGAGAGAGAGAGAGAGAGAGATGGAAGACAGGAGGGTGGGAGAGATAGAGGGATGAAGGATATGGGGAAGGATGGGGGAAAGGGACAGGGAAGGGAGGGGGATGGAAGAGGGAGAAGGGGAAGGAAGGGGAGGAGGAACATAAGAGGACTGACTGACTGAGTGGTGTCACTTGAATGGGTGTTTATGTTTGAATTGAAGGACAAATTTTGTTCACCAGCCCTGTTTGAATTGGGAGTTGTTTGAGTTGAAGGACATTTGAATCATGAGATGTGACTGTACTATCTTTAAGGAATGTGGTGACTGCATCACTTACAACATTGTGGTAAGCCTTGGTGATAAACTATGAAGTGAATCTTGAGATGAGAATTTTGTAATTTTTTGGCACCCTACTCAGTACCCGATGGTGGGCCTGGATGTGGTGTTAGTTGACAGATGGTGTAAAAGATGCTATAGTTTTGGTCACACAACATTGAGGTATTTCTGTCAAACTTAAGCATCAGTTGTTACAAACATAACCAGGGTATAAATCTGTTATTTGAGCTTGCTGTTTGTTGGTTTGGATATCATACTGTGGGAGACTTCATAGTGCTGCCAGATATGTGACAGTGAACCTCTTCATTTGTTGTCTAGATGTTTATGTGGAGTATTTGAAAAATGCCAATCAGATGTGTTTTTGTAGGATAGAGATCCTGTCCCACAGTTTGTTTCAAGATTGTCATATGAGGTTCATAGAGAACAGGTCATGGAACTCATTGAATCTGTTTGAGAGCCTCAAATCATTCATTCCATTTATCTATTTTATAAAGTTACAGGCTGTCATACATAAATGAGTTATTGTAAACTTGCTAATCATCTAAAACCTAGCATTGTTCTGATATCTAAATTTATGCAGGATGAGTAAAGGAAGGTCTGCAAATGGAAAACAAGTACTGATTTTCAGAGTGTTCTTGTATACTGTACATTATTTTAAGTTATTGACTTAGTTCTAATGAAAATTTCTTCTTCAGACTATTTGGAAGGTATAATGGGAAATCAGATTTACTGTTCAAAGACTCTGCAAAAGGTCTGAAGGCACTGAGTGAAGACACACAAGATGAAAGGAAGAGAAAGAAAGATTATTTCAAGAAATTGGAGGAATTGCATACTTGTGAAGGTGAGAAATAGTTATTCATCATTATTGATCTTGGTGTTTTAGAATCCGGAACTCACATCAGGAAAACAAAGATATGATCTTGCAAAATAGTAAAGAAGCACATAATTTCACATCAGTTTGGTGGTTGGTAGTCTCCTCTAGATGCTAGATTTGATGTCCTATTGGGACATCACCATAAATAGTATGGTGTAGGACATCTCTGCCATTTTGGTATTCTTTTCCTAGCTTCTATATCCTGTCCAAGGATGATGCTTGGCTGGGGATCTGCTTATTCATCTCTTATTCTTTAAGTGGTTATGGGGATTCATAGTTGCAGAATTGATTTGCTTCTTAAGGGCAGCTGTATTTCTACATTATGACTAATGAGGCAAACTCTGGGTAGAGCCAGTTGTGGGGAACATTCAGAACTGAATGGTGGGGTTTCTCTGGAGGTGTCTAGAATGATGGATTTTTTTTTCTTGGAAGTTCCTATTTTATGCATACAGTAGATTATCAGGTTGTCTTGTTACTTACTAGTGGTTACCCTAGATTTAGGTTGTCATAGCTGTAGGTGACAACTGTTACTGAAATTACTGATCTTGGTTGTGAGACATAAAAGATGTTTTAGTGCAACCAGCCAATGCTCACTAGTTCTTGTCAGTATTATCTTGGTATAAATCCTTGTTATCTGGCCTTGGTGTGGTCACAGTCATCTCAATGGGTTTCTCAACTGTCCTTTTCCAGGTAGTTAGCTGTATTAGAACTTAGTGCTTGCAATTTCATGTTGCTTCCTCTTGTTCCTGCCATGTGATGTCTTTAAGTTAGATATACTGGACAATAAAAAATAGTTTTTTCTTTAAGTAGGACAAATTGTAGATGCTTGAGTGTGGACCCTTGATTTCTTTTGTGCCTTGACAGTGCGTGTGTGTGCCCTGGAGGACCATGAGAATGAGTGTGAAGAAATGGCACGAACCATGAAGGGAGTGGGAGAACAGTTTGTATGTGTCAGTGCAAGGGACAGGTGAGATGACTCTTGTGCTTTTTGAGTAATGTTTTGTAATACTGTACTATATTAAGGACATTTTGTATAATAATCTTTTTAATTACCTGAAACTTTTCTACACATCATATCTGTTTATTTATTGCTAGAAACTTCATATTTAACAAATGTAGCTCTAAAGTAATAAATATAAACCTGACAGGATGGATTGTGTGCAACGGGTGATAGAAGGCCAAGCAGATATGAGCATCTTGCCAGGGAGCTACCTCAGCATTAATTCAAATCTACGCATCATTGCATACAGCAAGGATCCACACAACGCTAGAGGTGAATTCAAGTTTATTGAGGAAATTTTTGAGATATGTTCCTACATTAGAAATATATGTAAATACTTATTTTACTTACATCTCAAATTTTAGAAGTCCCTATTTTTACATAATAGTAAATCCTCATCCTAACAGATCTTCATTACAACAAAACATGTACAGTATTCATCATAAGTATGGGACACCCTGGCTGGGTGGTCCAATATTTATAGCAAAAAAAAGCATGGTCCTCTTGAGAGTGAACCATTTAGCTAAAAGTATCACACCCTGCCATGACATCACTGCATCCCTGAGCTTCAGACAGCTGGCTCATAGACTCTCCTCAATATGCCTTGGGATATGTTGAAAAGCAGTAACCTGCAGTGACTTTTTCTGCATCCTGGTGTATTATTGCACAATAACATCTTGCGATAACTCATCCTGTTTACTAATATGGCTAAAGTGAAAGAGTATTCATCTGTGACTATTGCACATATCATGAGCCTCAAGGAAGCAGGTCATTCAGTTAGAGAAATAACTGAACAGTTGGCAGTATCCAGGACAAGTCAAGCAATAGGTACAGCAGTTCAGGGAGGAAGGGAATTGTGATATGTCTAAAAAAATGGTCTGATGCCCTTGGAAGCCAAATAAGAGGGCTGTTACTGTCTTAAAGTGTCCAGTGGAGTCTGATTTCAAGACCACTGATGCTTTAAGACAGTAACACCCCCCCCTGGGGTGCCCAGACTGGATTTTATGTTCAAGTATATCATGATTCCCTTCCTCCCTGAACCACTGTAACCATTGGTTGACTTGTCCTGGATACTGTCAACTGTTCTATTATTTCTCTAATTGAATGACCTGCTTCCTTGAGGCTCATGAGCTGTGCAATAGTCTCATATGAATACTCTCATTTTAGCCATATCAACAAAGAGAATGAAATATCACAAGATGTTATTGTGCAATAATATGCCAGGATATGGAAAAAGATGCTGCAGGTTACTGCTCTCCAATATGCCACAAGGCATGCTGAGGAGAGGCTGTGAATCAGTGGCATGAAGCTCAGGAATGCATTGATGTCTTGGCAGGGGCTGATACTTTTTGTTAAAATGGTTCACTCTCAAGAGGACCATGCTTTTTTTGCCATAAGTATCAGCCAGGAAGTCAAATACTTATGACGAGTATTGTAAGTGTAAACATTTATTCTTGTGTATAGCAAACTACTTTTGCTTATCATGACACACATGAGAAAACTGTTGATCCAACAATGCATCATCTGTAGGGGTCATCCAGTCTTTTTTATATGATATGTCTGCCATTTGCCATGCCCTTTTATCATGTGGTTTCTCTTTAAGGACTTAGGTGCCTATATTGTTTAGGTATGCAGTATTATATAGTTGGTTCTCTGGAAGGTTACTTCACATTTGGAGATTGATGATTTTGATTCTTTAAATGAGGGCACTATATTGTATTTTATATTAATGAAGGACTGTCAGATAAAAGGATTTGGAGATGAGAGAGTGGATGTATATCCACTCACCACCTGCTGGTGAGAAAGGTGAATTAGTTGTGACCTGGATAAAAGACATAATTTGAAAGTTTTGGAACTGAATTAGATAATAAGAAAAGAAATAGTTTCTGAAGCTGGAAGCTCAGTGCAATGTAAAAAAAGATTTAAGGAAAGTGAATGTGAAGAAAGAATGGCCACTGTTCCAGAGTGATGAGTGTGGCCCTGACCTCATACAAGATAATAGTGATCAAAGTGACAATCAGCTGCCAGTTGGGGAAGGTGGCTTTCTCTTTTGCATAAAGCTGATATTTCTGTAAAAGGATTGCCATTAACTGCTGATTTGTCAATTAATATGCCACAAACCTTGGTGCATCATTGTATTTTTACTGATAATAGTAGTACAAGGTAGCCATCCTCAAACTTCTAACCATAACTTTATTTTTTTTATTTTACTATTTTTCATGTATTTAGTACTATTATTTTTAATGCCTTCCATCTACTTGTTATCAAAATAATCTTTCTTAATCTGTCATAGTGATAATTTTAAAATTTTTTCTCAGATCATTTTCGGTATAAGGCAGTGATGGTGGTACGTCGCTCTACTGTACACAGAATGACTGATTTACGTGGGAAAAAATCTTGTCACACTGGTTATGGTAGAACTACTGGATGGCGGATACCAATTGCCCTGGTGAGACTTTGAGATTACTGATCTTATGGCAAAATGTTAACAAAAATATTATTATGGTCATATATCTTCAACATATACATACATTACTCATTAACAGATACACAGATGATGTGTATCTTTTTTTACATTCACAGCTGAAGCGAGAAGGAATTATTCATCCTCTGTGTGAGCCTTTCCAGTCAACACTTGAGCATGAGATAAAGAGTGTGGCTACCACATTTAACAGGGCCTGCATTCCAGGAGAATGGGCCACCACACCTGATGTGGATGCAGCTCTTAGTAGGTTCAAACTAATTTTTATATTTTAGTTGTATCCACATTAGCACATATTTGCTGTATATATATATTCATGAAACATAATTTAAATTGTTATAATCATTCTGGTGTATGATATATTAAAGATTTGGACCTTAGAAGATACCTAAAAATTTTATATGTATTTAAAAAAAAAATCATCTGACATGAGAGGTCTATCTTTTAGAGAAATATAGAAAAATTTATGGGCCTCCAGATTTGTTCTGATCAGCATCATAGGGCTGGACATCAGAAAAGCTAAATAGACTGAATGGGACACAAAGTAATGATTAAAACCACATGACCAGCTGAGAAGTCATCAGAGACTTTTTGGTCTGTAAATACATTCACCTTTTCCTACAGACTGGTTCTTAAATGTTTGACTTGGAGACTTCAGTGTTTACCACCAGCTTTGGCTTTCCTCTCCCTTCACTGACCATCCTGCTGAACTAGCCTACAACTTTGCTATCCTCCATGACCTAGAGCAATTGGTGCAACACCCTACTTGTATTCCTGACCATCTTGGAGATACGCCCAACATTCTTGACCTTTTCCTGACCTCTAATCCTTCTGCTTATGCTGTCACCCTTTCTTCTCCGTTGGGCTCCTCCGATCACAATCTCATATCTTTATCTTGTCCTATCACTCCAATCCCTCCTCAGGATCCCCCTAAGCGAAGGTGCCTCTGGCGTTTTGCCTCTGCTAGTTGGGGGGACCTGAGGAGGTATTTTGCTGATTTTCCTTGGAATGACTACTGCTTCCGTGTCAGAGACCCGTCTTTGTGTGCTGAGCCCATAACAGAGGTGATAGTGTCTGGCATGGAGGCGTACATTCCTCACTCTTTTTCTCGTCCTAAACCTTCTAAACCTTGGTTTAACATAGCTTGTTCTCGTGCTATACATGATAGAGAGGTGGCCCACAAAAGGTACTTAAGCCTTCCATCACCAGAATCTCATGCACTTTATATTTCTGCCCGGAACCATGCCAAGTCTGTTCTCCAAACTAGCCAAAAACTCCTTCATTAACAGAAAATGTCAAAACCTTTCAAGATTTAACTCCCCTCGTGATTTCTGGCATCTAGCCAAAAATATCTCCAATAACTTTGCTTCTTCTTCTTTCCCTCCTCTACTTCAACCAGATGGCACCACTGCTATCACATCTATTTCTAAAGCTGAACTCTGCTCAAACCTTTGCTAAAAACTCTACCTTGGATGATTCTGGGCTTGTTCCTCCCTCTCCTCCACCCTCTGACTACTTCATGCCACCTATTAAAATTCTTCGCAATGATGTTTTCCATGCCCTCGCTGGTCTAAACCCTCGGAAGGCTTATGGACCTGATGGGGTCCCTCCTATTGTTCTCCGAAACTGTGCCTCCATGTTTGCACCTTGCCTAGACAAACTCTTTCAGCTCTGTCTGTCAACATCTACCTTTCCTTCTTGCTGGAAGTTTGCCTACATTCAACCTGTTCCTAAAAAGGGTGACCGTTCTAATCCCTCAAACTACCGTCCTATTGCTTTAATTTCTTGCCTATCTAAAGTTTTTGAATCTACCCTCAACAGGAAGATTCTTAAACATCTATCACTTCACAACCTTCTATCTGATCGCCAGCATGGGTTCCGTCAAGGCCGCTCTACTGGTGATCTTCTGGCTTTCCTTACTGAGTCTTGGTCATCCTCTTTTAGAGATTTTGGTGAAACTTTTGCTGTTGCCTTGGACATATCAAAAGCTTTTGATAGAGTCTGGCACAAAGCTTTGATTTCCAAACTACCCTCCTATGGTTTCTATCCTTCTCTCTGTAACTTCATCTCAAGTTTCCTTTCTGACCATTCTATTGCTGCTGTGGTAGACGGTCACTGTTCTTCTCCTAAATCTATTAACAGTGGTGTTCCTCAGGGTTCTGTCCTGTCACCCACTCTCTTCTTATTATTCATTAATGATCTTCTAAACCAAACTTCTTGTCCTATCCACTCCTACGCTGATGATACCACCCTGCACTTTTCCACGTCTTTTCATAGACGTCCAACCCTTCAGGAGGTAAACATATCACGCAGGGAAGCCACAGAATGCCTGACTTCTGATCTTTCTAAAATTTCTGATTGGGGCAGAGCAAACTTAGTATTGTTCAATGCCTCAAAAACTCAATTCCTCCATCTATCAACTCGACACAACCTTCCAGACAACTATCCCCTCTTCTTCAATGACACTCAACTGTCCCCCTCTTCTACACTGAACATCCTTGGTCTGTCCTTTACCTATAATCTGAACTGGAAACTTCACATCTCATCTCTAGCTAAAACAGCTTCTATGAAGTTAGGTGTTCTGAGACGTCTCCGCCAGTTTTTCTCACCCCCCCAGCTGCTCACTCTGTACAAGGGCCTTATCCATCCATGTATGGAGTATGCTTCACATGTCTGGGGGGGTTCCACTCATACTGCTCTTCTAGACAGGGTGGAATCAAAAGCTTTTCGTCTCATCAACTCCTCTCCTCTAACTGACTGTCTTCAGCCTCTCTCTCACCGCCGCAATGTTGCATATCTAGTTGTCTTCTACCGCTATTTTCATGCTAACTGCTCTTCTGATCTTGCTAACTGCATGCCTCCCCTCCTTCCGCGGCCTCGCTGCACAAGACTTTCTTCTTTCTCTCACCCCTATTCTGTCCACCTCTTTAATGCAAGAGTTAACCAGTATTCTCAATCATTCATCCCTTTCTCTGGTAAACTCTGGAACTCCCTGCCTGCTTCTGTATTTCCACTTTCCTATGACTTGAATTCCTTCAAGAGGGAGGTTTCAAGACACTTATCCACCAATTTTTGACCACTGCTATGACCCTTTTATGGGACTGGCATTTCAGTGGGCTTTTTTTTTTTTTTTTTTAGATTTTTGTTGCCCTTGGCCAGTGTCCTTCCTACATTAAAAAAAAAAAAAAGTTTGAGAACTTTTTGGGATCTGTAAACTTATAGATTATTATATCTTTAAAGGAGTTAGTTCATTGTGGGAATGAAAATACAGAGAAAGGAATTCCTCTGCCTCATTTAGTTGCTTTTTATGCTGCACAGGAAACATGATAGCAGCATTTTTTCAACTTAGGTGGAGATTGTGTGACCTGGCTGACCTTTTCCAACCACAGGGGAAAATTATTATTATTGTTATTGTCATTATTGTTTATTATTATTATTATTATTATTATTATTATTATTATTATTATTATTATTATTATTATTATTGTTGTTGTTGTTGTTGTTGTTATTGTTGTCATTGTTGTCATTGTTGTCATTAATATTGACAGTAACAGCAGCAGTTGTTTTTTTGTGTTAGTGAGAGTCTTTGGTAATACATACTTAAGTTGCTTTGTGCAAATTTGTAGCATAATTAGTAATTGTTGCAACTGTTACAAAAGTCACAAAATATTAAACATACAGATCATATAACATTTTTCAGGATTATTGTGGGATAATCTGAAAAATTTGTGACAGTCTAGAAACTTTGGCATTCTGAGAGAAAAAGCATAATTTGTATAATTGTGTTGATCTTTCTGGACTGCCTTGTAAATTATGTATTCTAAATAATGTATTATAATGTGTTCAAGGACTCAGATAACTCAAAGTGTCTCTGCTTATTCTTCCTCAAGAGATGCGGTATGATGCCATGTGTTCCATGTGTAGTGGAAGGACCTGTGACAGGAATGATGACTATGCTGGTTATATTGGTGCATTAAACTGCCTAAGCTTTAATGGAGGGGATGTGGCCTTCAGCAAGCTCTCAATAGTCAAACAGTTCTTTGAAGTGAGTAGAAAATGAATTTTTGTTTTGCACTACTTTTCCCAAGTTCATGATTTCACCATTTGCAGATTTCTTTCTGTGGCATTAATATTTTTTTATTTTTATCTTTAACCTATATGTGTGTGATCCATGAGAGTAAAATGAGGAAGATAGTGACATTACAAGTAAAGAAAGAAATATTTTCCAGAGAAAAAGTTGGAAGAATTTAGCATGAGCATATGTAAGGGATTGGCTGTGGTGATGGTCTTTTGTTTTATTACCTTAGAGAAGTTGTTATTATGAAACCCTCAATTGGAAGCACTATAGCTGCTGCCACATTCTTGATTAGAAATTATTTTTTCTTCATTTGTAAGGTCACTGCCTTTCTCAGTCTACTCTCACAGTTCATGAACTGTGATGAGGATTGAGTTTCAAATTAAGCAGAAAACAACAGCACATAACTTACTGTCAAAAGATCTAGAAATCTTCAGTCATGATCATGATGTTATAGATGATGTAATGTCAAGATTCAAGAGAGGCTAAAATGGGCAGTTGTCATCTTTGTCTTGACATTGGAAGTTCTGTGCTATATTTCTCTGCTTATTTTCAGCTATAATCTTTACTCATCAGCTGGCAAAGTAGAATGCTGCTTGCATGCCCCAGAGATGCTATAGTTTGCTCTCTCTCTCTCTCTCTCTCTCTCTCTCTCTCTCTCTCTCTCTCTCTCTCTCTCTCTCTCTCTCTCTCTCTCTCTCTCTCTCTCTCTCTCTCTCTCTCTCTCTCTCTCTCTCTCTCTCTCTCTCTCTCTTTTGTGAGTGTTTTTTTTTTTTTCTCTTATGTATCAGATATTAGTAGAAATTTTCAATTTGCATGGATCTGTGTTTGCTGATCATCGTGAATACAGAGGAGCAGTGTATTAGTGTGTGTGTGTGTGTCTATATATATATATATATATATATATATATATATATATATATATATATATATATATATATATATATATATATATATACTATCCTTCATCAGACAAAAGAGCCTTTACTCCTCCATTTGGTTTACACATGTATTTCTATCATTGATGAACTAACATGGTTAAATATTTTTGTGAAAATTAATGTCCTTTACATACCATCTGATTGCTATGTTTATTTCACAACCAAATTTCAGGATAATGTATTAGCAAATGTGAGCAATTATGGGCTGATGTGTCCAGATGGCAGTGTTGTGGACATATACTCAAGTGCTGCTGAGGCATGCTTCTGGGCAGCTCGACCTTGGGATACCTTTGTGACACATGGAGGAGCCAGGTATGGAGTCAGCATATTCAAAATAAGACAGAGACAGTTAAAGTCTTTGTCTACTCACCTGGTACTCTCTTCTTTAAATTTAATCTGTTGACTCATTCATTCTAATAAATTTCTCTCCACTGTTTTCATATATGCAACTCTTTTTCTCTTAGTGCTTCCTTAAACTCCTCAGCCCAGCATATGTCCCCTTTCTTCTTCTCAGCTATCACTTTTATTCTATTTGCTCTTTCCTTTATAATTATTAATACAGTCGTAGCTTGGTATACATGCTTAATCCCTTCCAGATCCTTGGACTTATACCAAACAGAACATATACCAAACAAATTTTTCCCTTAAGAAATAAAGGGAAAATGATCAGTCCTTTCCCATGAAAAAAAAAAATCCTATTGTTATTGGTATATTATACAGTACATTGATGGAGTTGTATAAAATAATTTAAACCCTGCTCAATATTAAGATATGTATCATATTTCATGGTATATAAGATGTAAAAGCATATAAAATGCACCCCTGCTTCAGCATGGCATATTTAGGAAAAAAAAATTTAATGTATTTAAGCATGTAATGTTTAAAGCAAGCTGAACAAAAAGCAAGCAATCACAATAGTAAAAATGTCTGACATGATTGCAGTAATAAAACAGAGGTAGTGGCCTAGTCATGGATGCGAGGCGAAGAATGCAGCCCAGCTGCTGTGATGTTAACAACACACTTGGCATGTCACTGAGCAGGACCACGTTTTCTTTTTCAACATTTCCTTACAATCCCTTTTTTCACCTCCATGGTGATCCTAACCATTTTCTTCATCGCTTTGCTCTTCTCATTAAATTTCTTATAATTCATTGTTAATGAATTTATTTGAAATTTACTTGAACACAAAATTACATTAAAGTTCGCGGTTATAACATGGGTTGTTCACTGAATGGTAGCAATGGGCATACTGACACTTGTGGGCAGTCATAATTTTGTCTTGAGAGAGATAAACAAGGGTAGTGTGTGGTGCTGTGACTCATTTTGACCCATACAAGTTCTAACACATAAGTTGTATCCCAAACAAATGTCATATACCAAGCAAATTTTTTTTTTGCGTCCAAACAGGACGTATGCCAAGTTGGACTTAATCCAAAGTGAATGTATACTGAGGTATCACTGTACCTTATTGAAGATCTTAAAAATCTTCTCATTTTTTTCATCTTCATTCCCATTCTTCCATTTGTCATTCATCAATTAAGTCACGCTTTGCTTATGAGTATCTTTCTCTTATTCCTTTATTACTGAATTGTACCATCGTGAGCCTCTTTTTTTTTTTTGCCACTCACCTGATTATTTTTATTTCCACCTCCCTTGTTTTAATTTTCTTTACTACAGCATAATGGCAATATCTCTCAAATATATCTTTCAAAACTTTGATTTATAAAATTTGTTTCATTGTGTTATCTTTATCAGTTAGTCCTTCTGGTCATCTTCCATACCTCTTCTCCAAGTATACCAGTGAATACTGTGCTCAAAGATGTTTACAAGGTTATTACCTACTCTCAGTACAGACTGACACAAAACTACTGACCATTAGACACTCTTCATTTGACTATCACCTCATGCATGCCTTTATCACCTACTTTTGCATTCTTATCACCCATTTCCATTACCTTATTCTCTTTCTTTAAAGTCTTTACATATTTATTAAATTACAAAAGTTAATGAATTCTTCCATAATTATCACTTTTCATGCTGACTGGTATATTTGTGTATATATATATATATATATATATATATATATATATATATATATATATATATATATATATATATATATATATATATATATATATATATATATATTCTACATTCATATACAGTATAGTGTTGCAAACCTTGTCCTTATTGTCTGTGTTTCAAAGGCACAGGAGATGGTGGCTCACTGTACTTACTACCAAAATCCAGCATAGTGCCAGTGAGCACAGGGTAACTTCACTCACAAGACTCTGACACACAGTACCCTTGGTGGTAATGACATGCTTGGGTACACAAGACGTGTTTATTCTCCAAGCACAGGGCACAGTATGGGGCACAGTTACAAGGCACGGTTAATACTCAGAAATGTTTCTCACACTGGCTGTCAGGCACACAGCATATGCATCTGTCCCTCTGTGCAGCCTCACTGCCAGTTGCCATGAGTGCTGTCCTCACCCATGCCAGGGCCTCAAGGCATGACTCCTTGGTTTCCCACATGTGCCAAAAAATAGGGGGTGAACAGACATGCATGCATGTAGACCCACGCAGCCACACGCATCATTATATGAAATATAATTACACTACATTACACAAGTACTTAATATCCTCTTCATAACAATACACACACACACACACACACACACACACACACACACACACACACACACACACACACACACACACACACACACACACACACACACACACCTGACTATTAAAATTTCCTATTTCATCCACATTATTGTTGCCTCTTTCCAACCATATTCAGTTATGGTTTTTCTAAACTGATTCATTACATTTCTTTCAACCTGTCTAGAGCTACCACCATACTTTATCACATGCAACCTTTATTTTTTCTGCACTGTTTACCTTGATAATTATGGAAGTAACTGGCTATGTAGTTTCTTTTATGTTCTTTCCATAATCATTCATCATTAGATTAAGTTGATGGGAATGAAATATTAAAGCATAGCTAGGGTTTTCTGAAGTATTTTTAATTTCTATGTATTCTCTCTCTCTCTCTCTCTCTCTCTCTCTCTCTCTCTCTCTCTCTCTCTCTCTCTCTCTCTCTCTCTCTCTCTCTCTCTCTCTCTCTCTAAATGTACATAATTTGCATATGACCAAATTCAAAGGATTGATTGTAGTTGTCACTTGAAGACATTATACATTTTCTTGTGTTTTCTTCAGTGATGCAAAGGTGCAGAAGATAACCTGGGCATTGATGCAAGCTAAGAGAAAAGGGGAGGAGAATTTGGCCAATAATCGATGGTACTACAACATTCTTGAAATTGATGATACCTTCAGTGACATTTTGCCTGCCATAGATAATGCAACAACTGGACAGTATTTGTCAGAAAGTAAGTTTGACATGAATATTGTTATAAAAAACACTAATCACTAGTTATTCAGTAGGTGTTATGAATATTTCTTCTAAGATGTATCTGAGAGTACTATTGTTTAATTTGTTTCATTTATTCTCCTTTTCTCAACTTTATATACAGTATTGGTTTTCTAGAAATAGGAGAAAGAAAATATTTTTTCTTGTTGGAAAACACCATATTCTTCAGAGGGAAAAGACTTTTCAACTATATACCTATGTTCTTACTTGCTCTTATACAACACACAAAGAACTATAGTGCAAAGTACTAAAGGCATGCTGATATGTTGGACTAGAGGCTCAGTTTATTAGCATTATAATTTTTACTTTGCAAAGAAAACTTATTCGTTGATATACATAATATTTCCATTCTGCAGTTTTCTTTTCTCGGTGGTATCTTTACATTTAAGATCAGGTGTGTCATAAAATTTCTTGATATTATGTTTCTCTTGGCATTGTTCCTAAGCTGCAGAGTAAGGGAATTCAGTATATTTATTTTTATATCTTTCAGCAAGAGAAGATCAGACACCAATGAAACTCAAGTGAGGGATCTATGTCATGTTTTTATTTATGTACTTATTTATTTATTTATTTTTACTTATGTTGACCACAAAATCACTGTGGCCCTCTCTGGTGTTATTCACTTATTTAAATATTTGTGTCTTTAAACTTTCAGGTAGAATGAACATTGTTCAGGCAGTGCAGATGTGTACTTCTGAGGCACCTGTGACATTCTGCGTCTCCAGTGATGAGGAAAGGAAAAAATGTAATGATCTCTCCTTCCTCTTGCATCTTAGAGGAGTGTCACCAGAACTTCGGTGTACACAAGGAAGCGATGTTGATGATTGCCTTGAAATGATTAAATTTGGTACATCAGATGTCATGACCTTGACCAACAGCAAACGAAACGCATCTCACAGGTAAGTTTGTTGATTCCTCTTCTTTCTATGACCATTGCTCAAATGCTGTAGTGAAATAAATTTTGTACTACTTACAAAATTAAAGTGGTGAAAAAAGCAATAATAACTTACATTGTTCTTTTCAGCAATTACAGCCTTGCAGACTTGCTCACAGAATCATATGGGAGAGATGAAAGCAACTTGTATTACTTCGTTGCAGTTGTTAAGAAGGGTTCAGGTATCAACAGTGTTTATGACCTTGCTGGAAAAACAACTTGCAATACTGGAGCCAGTAAGTATCTAACTAATATTTTTATTTGTTTTTGTGTTTCATTGGAAACTAGTCATTTTCAAGTTATTGAAATATTTCTTCTACATTGAAAATGAATGTAAAATATGGCTTTGTTTGATCGGTAATTCCTTTGAAAAACTTAATTTTAATTTAATTTACAGATGCAAATAGAATTGATTATATAGATGCAGAATTAACCAACTGCCTTCATGGTGGAGCCTTCTTCTCAACCATCACTGATGCAATAAAATGCCTGATGGGATCAAGCAGAGATGTGGCCTTTGTAAGGCTTGATGCTGTGAATGATGGTTAGTATATATATATATATATATATATATATATATATATATATATATATATATATATATATATATATATATATATATATATATATATATATATTATTTTTCTTTTCTTTTGTGCGTGAATTATGTAGTGTTTATTGCACACAGAAGTTTATTTCATAACTAGGCTGATATCTCTCACAGGAAATAACCTATAAAAGGCATTCCCACTCCCACACAGACACACATAAACATTCCTTATGATTAAAGTTAAAGCAGTACCTATTATTCCCTAGGTCTCAAATGTGGAAAGCATGTGCATCAGTTGTGCAGGCATACCAAAGTCTCTGCATCAGGGTCTGACAGCAGAATTATTTACTCTTGCTACACCTTTGTGACACCTTAATAGACCCATTCATTTTGCATCTAACCTGATTAGATTAGATGATCAGATTAGATGTAGTAAACTTGAACCTCCTGCAGAAGATGTTCAATGATCTTGTTGCATCAGGACGTAGTCCATGTAATCCATCAGCACTGTTGACAATTCTTTCACTCCCTTGTCTCACCCATATATATATCTTTATTCTTTAAATATGTATATTACAATTTGAATATGAATTGCTGCATAAAGCTTTTATTTTGCAACAGGTAACTGGGATGATGACATCAAAGACCTTAATCCAGAAAACTTTGAGCTTCTCTGTGAAGCTCAAGTTATGTCTCTCAGTAGCTGGAGTGTTCAAGAATGTAACCTGGGAAGAATACCAGGCAATATGGTAAGGTCCTTCAGCTTCAGATAACATTAAAATTTCATTGTTTTACAAATTCTTAGCACTGAATTTCTAAAGATTCATGAATCATAAATTATACTAACCAAAATAGGTTTTAAATATCTGTATTCGAACTCTCCGCTTTCAAGCTTGTGACTCGCCAGTCTGAATCAAGAGCAAGGAAGGAGAACATGCGCCATTTGTTTTTGAAGGCATCTAAGATGTTTGGACATTCCCGCTCATTCTTCAGACTATTCTACACATACTTCTCTCATAAAGATCTCATGTTTAAGGTAAGTAATCAGTACCAGTATAGCCACTGAAAGGAGTGACTGGCAGATACAAAATGTAGAAACCAAGTAAATCAGTGACAAATAAATAGAGATTTTCCTTAAAAACACAGAAGATATTCTTGCTAATCTTCTTGTTAAAAATGAGACAGATTGGTAATAAGAACATAAATGTAAATCATTTGGACATTGTTAAAAATAGAAAACTTCATATAAAAGGTAAATTGACTTGCTTTCCAAGACATGGTAGGTACAGCAGATCAGGCTAAAGATTAAGAAGTGAGATTGAGAAATTTGTAGACAGAATTTAACACAAACTCAGATGACTAGGGAAAAACTTTGGTCACCAGGAGCTGATGACAATGATTTAGATTTTCATGGATGAGCACTGTAAAAATAGGCACAAGGATTGTGGCATAACAACCTTTTCTGTTGTGTATTTTACATTTACTGAGGTAAATACATTTATAATTTGGATTAAACCTAGGTTATCATAAGTCCATATCCACTTATGATGGACATTCTTTATTTGTAGAGTACCATTTCTTTTGGATCCCAGTCTAAACATCAGTGTTTCTGGTTGGAAAATTGAATTCTTCATATCCAGATATTATGTATAATACATGATTGTCTAAATTTTCTTCCATCATACCTTATCAGTAGCTCTGTGTACATGATCAGGTCTGTAATAGGAAACCACATATACATTATTGAGATATAGAAGAGAATCTGTGGAAGGTCAGATCTAATATATTTCCACTATTGTTTAATTGTAATAACTGTTTCTGTCTTGCAGGATGTGACAGGAAGTTTGGTGCGAGTTACTGATACACATCATAAGAGGTTTGTGGATGAAATGCTGAAGTATGCATGTAACCTTTATGAACACCATACCCAGTCAGAAGAGACAACACATTAAACTCACGATTAAAAAGTTGCTCATAAGTAATTGGAGTTGTAATTTGATGGAAGGAAAGAGAAAAAGTAAAGTTGGCATTAATGATTGAAAATAAAAATAAACTTGCAAGTAATTATCATTAAAATATACATGATGTACACTAACACATTGAAATATTATCCTATACTTCATAGGCTGCTTCATACACTTCAGAAATATTATGGTGAGATGAATATTTCAGTATTTTTTGACAGGAGCCAAAAAAATATATATGAATGGACATGCAAGTAGTGACAATACTTACTTTTATTCTTTGATGTTATAGAGTACATTTGCTAAGAAAATTTTTATGTAACAGTTTTTGGAATGTAGCTGTTTTCATTATAGACTGTTCACTTGTTTAAGTGAAAACAATGACTGGTAGCTGTGATCCCATAGTACTGGGATTTCTCTCTTCATGGCTGTGATAAGATGGAGTGAAGGATGATGGAAAGAGTAACCAATTAAAGATACATTTTCCTCCTTTTCTGCTTTGTTTTCCTGAGAGAGAGAGAGAGAGAGAGAGAGAGAGAGAGAGAGAGAGAGAGAGAGAGAGAGAGAGAGAGAGAGAGAGAGAGAGAGAGAGAGAGAGCATTACTTCTTCTTTCATATTGGCAGTGGGGAAATCAGACAAGAACCACAAACCAATTATTCACAACACATTTTACATTATGGGTTAGAAGCTAGTGAGAGAAGATTTGAAACTAAGCAACTCTATTGGTACATTATGGAAGGTTTCCTTGTATTTTCTGGCCTAACTGTTCATAAATGCATAAGTAGATGTGAATAGCAAAAATTTGTCTTTTCATAGTATGCCATACAGAGAATGGGCTTCCTAGGCCCCTTATTCCATTCCTGTTAGTCCACCCTTATGCCATGCAAGGAATACAGTGACAATTTTCTTAACCCATGCTACAGTGAAAAGCATATTTAAGGTTAAAAATAAAAACATTTCTTTCTTTATTTTATTATTAAGTCATCAGTAAGAACAACTACTACTGAGATGACTGTATGAACACTCCCAAAGTGACCATAAAACAGCCACTTCCTTGGAGGTTTTTTGTCATAATTGAAAGTTCCCCCTTCTATTTGACTGGAGTAGGAGAAACATGCACTTAATGAAAAATTGTTACTGACGATGGTATTCTAATCCCAATTCCTCTTATCACTAGAACATCAGTGAATCAATCTGTGTTTGTTGCTACTTTGGTAACTTGATTCCTGAACCCTAATAATATTTTAGTTAAAGAGGCACAGGAAATTATGTGGTCTAAATTAATGAAATAAAAGTTCAAATTTTATGAAGATATTTACCAGAATAGTGTGTGTGTGTGTGTGTGTGTGTGTGTGTGTGTGTGTGTGTGTGTGTGTGTGTGTGTGTGTGTGTGTGTGTGTGTGTGTGTAACATTCAGATGGGTTTCCTTTAGTAATCATACTCAAAATGTGCCTGATAATGGCATCTTAATATTGAGCTCAAGAATAATTGTGATTCTGAAAAATTTGATTTATTCACTTTATTCTAGTAAACTAGATAAGCATAGCTTGATCTGAATTTTAGTATAAAGAAAGCTCATGTGACAGTGTATGAGTGAACACCAAGACAACAGCACTCATAGACTCCTCTATCAGTCACTGTCTTCAGAAACAGAAGACAATTCCAAGTCATCGATAAGATCACTTCCGTTAGGCATGTTGTCTCCACCTGCAATGGTCCCTGAAACAGAACATTTGACCATGAGGAAAGAAGCCAAGACAGAAAAAATGTGTAAAGGATAAGGTTGTTTTTGTGTATATAGCTGAAGGCAGCAACAAAGATGAACACTATAAAACATGTAAAGCATGATGGTTATTTTCTTAATATAGTTTTTCACAGTTTTTTATTTTTTTTATTTGCATACCTTTACCTTCAAATCTGATGATAATGCTGAGGACAAGAAACATGGCAATAATGGTAATGAGGTACTTACCATGACCATTAGTTTTCTTGGAGACTGTATCTTGTTCAGGCTCAGAATCTGAGTCTGAATCACTACCTGATGAGGAACTACTATTGGAATCTGAATCACTTGAAGACTCAGAAACCTCCTGTTGGAGTAAAATAAATAAATACGTAAATTGCTGATTCAATTAATGTTGCAGTATAAATGTGTACTGTCGTGTTGGTTATTTAATGATGTAGATAGTGTTATAAGAACAGTAAATGTAAGAATGTTAGGTAGCGATTTAGGTTTAAGAGTAGTGAATACTGATGGCAGAGAATGGAATGGGACTCAGCTACAATGACTAAAATATAAAATAATTGAGTATACATAGATTGCAACTGGTAGGAGAATGAATCCAATTATCAAAGATAAGATGTTTGAGGAGGACAGAGTTTGACCATTACTAATATGTGGGGATGCGACAGAGTTTGACCATTACTAATATGTGGGAATGCATGTTGCTGTGGAGGAAAGAATATGGAAGTAAAGTGTAAAATTAATAAAGCAAGAAATGGATGCAAATTTTTTAGAATACAAATATTTTTGGTTTAACGAGGAAATACCTGAAAATACCAAGGATATATAATTTGCAATGAGTTCCTGCATTTTCAGTTGCATGATCTGTATTGCTTTACTTGAAGACAGTTTTTCATGGTGAAAATATCTGGGAACAAGCAACATCACTGCCTTATGGTACTGACGAGCAAAAATAAATGGTTTGTATCATGTTGTAGTCACGCTTTTGTTGAGCAAGAAATAGTACATCTGTAGTTACTTACCTTTCTGTCCATGCATACGCTATCCAATTCCGCCAAACTAGGCATTGAATAGTTAGGGCTTTTACTCGGTGCAGGTGACCTGGCACGAGGTGAAGTTTTGGCTGATGGGGAGAACTTGCCATGGGAAGGAGATGGCCGTGACAGGGAATTTGCAGAGCCCCGTGATGGTGGGTGGGATGGGGAACACTTTTGGGGTGGGGAATTTTTCCGTGAAGGAGGGTCCAAAGGTGTTGTGGGACGTTGGGCTGGAATCCTGCTGCTTCCCTCAGGTCTGGTGAAGAAAAATGAGATACAAAGATCTTCATACAACACATACTGAGCTAGATCTACATAGTAAATTAAATAGTGATAAATGGCACACAAGCATTTTTGTCAATCTCTAAAAATATATGGCTCATAAGTTTCCACATACCTTGTTGTCTTAACACTAATAGCCTGAGAAATGCGCTCCAGCACAATCTCTCCAGTAACATGATCGATAATTAGGATACACTCCTTGGCAACAGGCTTGTGGTTCCCCTTGAACACTGTCTGATTGGTACCAGAACCCTCCACATGAGGCACTGTTACTGTCACCTGGTGGTTGCCTTCCACCTCTACTGTTCCCATCTTCTGTTTGTCGACACTGGCTGGTTTGAAGTCATCTATGGAATACAACAAGTGTGTCTATTTGTTGAAGTGGTCACAAAGTTGTCAGCATATGAAGTAGCTAATATGGTGGTGCATATTTTTTCCTTTTTTGATCAAGAGGAATAATTGCCCATGTCATTTAAATACCATAATGACTTGCAACTAAAGAAGTGGAGCACCAATGGAAACCTACAATGCAAAACAATGATGATATTACTAAATAATGCACAGGTTACTTGGGTGTTATCTCTCTGATATATCAGTTGCATACTTTAAAGACCAAGAGCAATGGCATTCATACAGTGAGAAGCCTCTTTCTCTTCCTGATAAAATATATATCTATCCTACTTTACATTTCTAACTCTGGCAGTGAGCTTGGTTAGTGTCTTCTAGAATTGCCAGGGGATATTACACTATTCTCTTCTCAACCACAAGGGTTAGATTCCTGTAAACTACCATGGTTGGTGAATTTGCAGGTAATCAGTATTGTATGGAAAAATAATGGTTAACAAAACTTCACAGAATAGTCAGGTGGGAAAAAAAAATGCTCAGTATTGTATGGGAAGATGTATGAGGACATGAAAGAAATGTGTGAACTTCACATAAAACTTCACTAAGCAGCTGGTGGTGGTGGTGCAGATCTCCCAAATTCTTTATTCACTGAACTTAATTGAGAACATTTAATGGTTGACAAGTGATCTATAGTACATTGTTCCTTTATTCAATGAAATATCAATGTAGTTGAAAGGGATGACTGAAGAGAAGATAAACAGGTACTCATTAGACCTCATTTTCTCATACTGGGCCACATGAGTTGCCTCCTCCACTCACCTGTCACTTATAGTGCTGGAGAACAATACACATTGCTGTGAACTCTCCCATAGGCTGCTAATGAAGGCAACTCCATATTCTAGACTATTATTTCATCAGTTTTCTTTGTTTTACTGAAATAATTCTGAAATTCTTAAAGTATATATATTTGTGGACCTGCTGAACATGATGAGTAGCGATCAGTGACATTAATTTGCTATGATAAATTTGTGGGGTTTGTTAGCTCACACAAGTACTTTCCTTAAGCTCTCACCATTTCTATACAAAACCAGAGAGACTAGAGCAGTGGTTCTCAACCTCTTCCTCTCATGGTACACCAAGCCAGGCACTAAACTGGGTGAGGCACACCATCAATATTCAAAAGCAGAAATAATGAATGCTAATAAACCTTCACACACCTGGCAAAGAAAAGGTTACCAGTTCATTTGTAATGTTGTATAGCCACCACAAATGGGTATAATATAAATTCACAATTAATTAAATTGATTGTCATTAAGATGTAACACATAGTAGTGTCATAGATGTCATTGTTTGAACAAGGATCAATCTTCCTTACCAAATCCCCCTGGCACACCTGCAGTTGCTTTGTGGCACACTGCTTGCAAATCAGAGAGAGAGAGAGAGAGAGAGAGAGAGAGAGAGAGAGAGAGAGAGAGAGAGAGAGAGAGAGAGAGAGAGAGAGAGAGAGAGAGAGAGAGAGAGAGAGAGAGAGAGAGAGAGAGAGAGAGAGAGAGAGAGAGAGAGAGAGAGAGAGACTTTCCAAGAGAAAATCGTTAGTACTGTTCCATGGGAAAGTCTTTAGTGCCACAACAACAATCACAGCTACCACAAAAAAATATGTTTGTTATTACTTTTAGGGTCATAATTTTTGTCTCAAAAAGTGCAAATCTTTTCAGACCAAACTATTTAGTGAAATAGCAAACACTTGTTTAAATTTTACAGTTGGTGTGGTTAAAAAGGCAAAAATGTATTGAAATAATGCAAAAATTTTTGCCCAAGGTTTCACTTATTTAAAGTATTCTGGTTACTGAATGTAATGGAGTATCCAATATTCTAAAGCTATCACTCATTCCTAAGATATTAGTTTCTTAAAATATTTAGATAATTAGGTGTCATGTTTCAATGTTTAGCCTGGTAGAGCTTTGGCTATTGTTCTAGCATATCTCAGCTTCTATATGCCAGGCAGACTGAAAGCCTCAGCATCTCAGCTTGTACAACATTACAAAGCACACCCACCAACCCTAAGCTTTAATATGACACCCACAGGTTAGAGGTGAGAATGATTTCCAATCACTCTAGGCCTGTCAACCCAACTTGCTACCTAGGCCAATCTGGTCCCCCATGTGGAATGTCATACTGATCCATGCTGTTATAATCTGAATTAAAGCTCATTGAACCACTACATGTTCATTCAGACCTTGGCTTGTTCAAACCTTGGATTGTATTTTTAAACATTTTGGCATTTTGACTTTATAGAACAACTTTAGTTGAAATTAATGGAGTTTTCAAGGATATCTTCCTGATTCCAGTGATAGTTTAACAATGATTCTTCATAATCAATGAAAAAAAATCCAAGAGAATCCAACTAAATATCTTCATCATGGCCTTTGAAAACAGCTCTTATGAGAATTGAAAGCATTTCAAGTTTTTATGAGAGGTGAAGGCATTTCAAAATACAGGTCCTTGTTACCTGTCAATTTAGCCATAGCATTACTCAAAACATTAGGAATTTCCACACTCTCAACATAAACTAATTAATAAACATTCTCCCTATATCTCAAATTCTTTGCTTATTTCTTAATGAAGCCATTTTTTTTCTTATATTACCAACATTTTTATGCAAATCTCTCTTTCATAGATATAATAATAATGTGTTACCTTACTCAGCCACATATTAAGAACTGTCAAATGATGTGTAGATAATGACCAGTAAAAAAAAATAAATAAAAAAAAAAACAGGCTACCAAATCAGAAGTTTCACTGGGAAGAGGGGGGCCAAGTGATGAGAAAATAATGAGATTGTAATTTCAGTAGTTTAGTTTACAAAAGTACAAAAATATAAATAAAGAGTTTATGGTTAGGTGGGAAACTAAGCATCCAGACTGAGGAGGGATGACCCTACCTAACTATTCCCCCCTGCCTCCCCTACCATCTAGATGGTGACCAGAAGTGGGAGGAACAATACCTAACTAACCTAGCTGGAGACATGGGAATCCTGCTACTGCTTAGCTGTGAGTTAGCAAATGGTGGTGGGCAGAGGAATGCACTTGGATCTGTGATGCTGGTTTTGGCATCCCACAAGGAGGAGATGGCATGCATCACCCCAGCAAAGAGGGTCAAGTGGCCCCAGGAAGTGGCAATGGTGTCCCACAAGCAGAAGACATTGGGTGTCACCCCAGCAGAGAAGGGTCAAGTGGCCCCATGAGGCAGTGGTGGTCTAGAGGGAAGCTGGTGAGTTTAGTAGGTGCTGCCATGGCTGCCACTGCCTCAAAGTCCCTGTAGTTGCCACTAGATGTGCATTAGTAGAAGAAAGCTCATCACTTCCCATGTCCAACTGCCTCGTGTTCCAGCTAGTCACTGTGTTTATGTCCTCCATGTTCATTCACTGTGTATACTGGATGGTTGGAAGCACTGGGTAGATCATGTGACTTAGCATTGAAGATAGGAGCAGGGAGGACTGCCCTGTATGCAAGCTGGGGCCAGAAAGGAAGACTGTAACTAAAAGGAGGTTAGACATTACCTCCCTTAACCTTCTGCAGAGATAGTCTGCCTTTCACTCACACTGCTTTTTTATCATTGGGTTTGTCTTCCCTTCTTTTCACTATTACATCTATCTTAAATCCTCCTTAACCTGGTTTTGCAAAAATTATCATAGATAATCCTTTTGTGGGTTAACACCCACTTGATAACAAACCAGAAACGTAAAGCACATGTGAATTCATGAGTACAGTGGTATGGAAGTAGAAAGATTTTTGGAGAAACTAAAAAAAATTGCCCCCTCATCCTAAAACTGCAATGCAATAACAAGTGATAATTCTAACTTTGAACCACAATTCTCTCTCTCTCTCTCTCAATATTTTTCTTTCATCTGTGCTGAAAATATCTCTAAACTAAAAGCCAAATCTCGTCTTGAAGAAATATAATATTAAAAAGTCTACACAATATTATGTGAAAATCCATCACTTTTCAGTGAATTCCAACATGTCAAGGGGAAGTTAATTTTTATATCCCAAAATATAGTACCTATTTTAATAGTTCTGAAAAAAGAAAAAAAAAAAAAAAAACTGAATTCATCCTTGTTTGATCTGCACGAACAAAATAAGAATTTGCCATTTTCTTTACTGAATAAATGTAATCATTAATTTGCCATTCTTGACAAGTGGCCAATATGGAAGGAAAAAAAAAAAAAAATCCTATCCATGTTTATCCTTGAGAATGATATGTGTGCAATTACAACAAAGAAAATCTTACCTCTTTTTACTTTTCTCTCATGATTTTAGTTTGTATGGAAAATATACATAAAAAAAGAATCATTATTATATCATGTTCCAAACTAGTAAGGCGGCCAGTGTGTGTTGCCTCACAGCTGCAGCACACAAACATTTGCCTCACAGGACTAAAAGTTATGTAAAATTTAGATGCATCTGGTTAAATCCTTTCACTATTTCACTTATTTATCTATATCAGATTTTTTTTTTTTTAAAGGCCTTTTTTTTTTGTATTATAGCTTACACTTCTATTTGGTTATGTGCTATACAGCTTTTCTTTTCTTGGTAGAACATTTTTATGCTGCATTTGAGTTGAACTTTGAAATATAAAAGTTTTTTTTTGTTTGTTTGTTTCTCCTGTAAAGAGAATAAAAGAAAATGATAAAAAATCTAAAAAATAAAAATCTTGAAAAATAAGATAAAATAAAAAAAGAACAGATATAACTTACCAGAGCTTTACTATCAGTTGGGTGGTATCATCTCAACACCCCCCCACCCCGCCCTCAGGCCTCGAAAGGCACTTCTGACACCTCAAGAGTAAGAGCTGGGTACTCACAGCGAATGGTGTGGAATGCTCCATCCTTGTAGCTCTTATTGAAGGTCTCCCCCAATTTCAGATCCTTTACTTGACCATCAAGACCAAGTTTGTCCGCCATTCTGATAAAATACACCTGAGAAAGTCTCAGGGCCAGCCAGGGTCAGAGTGCCAGAGCCACCACCACCACTACCACACAGGGCACCAGATGGCACCTTGTCTCGCCCTTCCCCCTTCCTGGTTTCCTTCACTCTGGGGGTGTTCCAGTCACACAACACATGATGAGGCTGCAGTCGCTTGTGGGAGGCTCAGAACATACTACGTCGGCCTCAATCTGGAGCCTCGCATTCCCCAGTCCTGCCAGGCAGCAGCTGTGCCTCACCGCGGCCCTGAGAAAGTGACGGAAAAAAAATAACAACAAAATATTTCATTGACATGAATTTTCTTTCAAAAGTTTCATATTCATAATGCATTTTTTTTCTTCACCCTCATTATTCCTATCAAGGTAATATGAAACTGAGAGAAACATATATATTTAGGCCTGTAATACGTAATATTTGTAAGGCAGCGCGTGCAGGACCACTGATGTGGCCTTCATTCAGTGAACTGCGGGTGGTTTTATATATATATATATATATATATATATATATATATATATATATATATATATATATATATATATATATATATATATATATATATATATATATATATATATATATATATATATATATATATGTGTGTGTGTGTGTGTGTGTGTGTGTGTGTGTGTGTGTGTGTGTGTTGCACAGGGCACGAGCCAAAGCTCATTTTGTCCTGTCTCCATAACGTGTGTGTGTGTGTGTGTGTGACCACCAGCCTCGTGAAGATACTCCATACTGGGGAACGATTGTATCTACTTAACTTTACTTAAACATCGACTTGTCAAATAATAATAATAATAATGATAATAATAATAATAATAATAATAATAATAATAATAATAATAATAATAATAATAATAATAATAATAATAATAATAATAATAATAATACATACATACATACATACTTACATACATGTATGCACCAAGGCTGCCTCACCAAAAAAAAGTGAGGTAGCCAAGACAAGGCACACAATTTTCATATTCAAACTGAGAGATGGGTTTTGCTATGGGTGACATGGGCAGTCACCCAGGAGGCATCACCATGGGGTTGACATGGAGCACCCACTAAAACATTTTGATTGTCGATATATGATCAAATAAAGGCACTCCTGGAGACTGTGGGTTTCTGCTACACATCTCTCCAAACTTCTCTACCAACCTAGTTAACTCCTCTGTGTCTGCCACTAATGCTGTCATCAGCAAACAACAGTTGACTTACACTCCATTCTTCATGCTCTGCTATTACCAGACCCAATCTTCTACCCAACATTCTAGCATTGACTTTTCTCACCACACCATCCATATATATATATATATATATATATATATATATATATATATATATATATATATATATATATATATATATATATATATATATATATATATATATATATATATATATATATATTATACATATATATATATATATATATATATATATATATATATATATATATATATATATATATATATATATATATATATATATATATATATATATATATATATATATATTAAACAGCCATGGTGACATTACACATCCCAGATGTAACCTCACCTCTACTGGAAACCATTTACTTATGGTGTCTCCTACCCCTACACATGCTGTACTATCATCACAAAAATCTTTCACCCTTTTTAACTACCACCCACACCATACAACTTCAAGACATTCTACATTCCTTCCCTATTGGTTCAGTCATGTCTTCTCTAACTCCATAAAACCCAAGAATGTTTCTCTCCCTTTTGCTAAACACTTTTCACAAATTTGTCTTACAACAAACACCCAATCTACACAGCCTCTCTCTCTCCTGAAGCCTCTTTGTACATCCCATATTATCCCATCTGCACCATCCGTGATTCTTTTGATCAATACCTTACCATACAGCTTACGTACCACATTCAACAGACTGATACCTCTGCACTTAGAGCATTCATGCCTATCCCCTTTTCCTTAATAATAACAATAATAATAATGATAATGATAATAATAGCCTGTGTAAGGTCAGAAAATATTTCTATAAATATTAAAAATGTTTCCCTTCAGTTTTTATTTCAACATTTATCTCTCCTTGCATAACAATGTTGTTATGTCCGACCTACTGGAAACAAGGGAAACATATTTGTCTTGTGTCTATATATAAAATATGTAAAAACATTTTCATACACTCATTTTGAAAAATAACAAGAATTTATTTTCATGAAATATAAAGAATTTTCAAAACTTATCTGAAGAATTTGAAATGTTGTATGGATGCATACCATGCACTACTAGAACACACACACATACTGAAACAGAAAAATCCTTGAAAACAAGGAAAAAGCAATATTATAAAGCAATATGATCTTACTTAAGCAATATTTCCTTAAAAATGGTTATTTATTTAGTTATTTTTATGTAGGAGGGGCACCAGCTAAAGAAAAAATAAGTAAAAAAAAAAGAAAAGAAAAAAAACAGGTCCCGGTCTCCAAACCAAGTCAAAAGTGGCCATCAAAAATTAAAGGATGTCTTAAAACCTCCTTCTTGAAAGAGTTCAAGTCATAGGAAAGAGGAAATACAGAAGGAGGCAGGGACTTCCAGAGTTTACCAGAGAAAGGGATGAATGATTGTGAATACTGGTTAACTCTTGCATTAGAGAGATGGACAAAATAGGGATGAGGGAAAAAAGAGTCTTGTGCAGCAAGGTCACAGGAGGTTATGCTCTAATACTCAGATAAAAAGACATCAATAAGTATTTCATAGATATTCAATGACATTAAATATCAGCAGATACACACCAAGGAACAAAAATATCTACAGTAGTAAAAAGGCTCCCTTGGTTATATCGGCTTCTGGAGACTGCTGCCTATGGTGGTGTCTGAAAGCCACATTGCTTTTTCTTACATTCTGAGGCTACTTGTGGCTATGTTATTTTGTCTTACTTTCCTTAACTATCAAGGTTTTGCAAGTTCTAGTTCAAATATATGTGAGTAAGATAGATGAACTTAAATGTCATGTTCAATGAATTCCAAAGTATGATTAAGCATCATGATTAATAAATTCCAAAGAACAGGAAATTGAGAGAATTTTCTCTTGCATCAATCTTGAAGGCTCAAGGGATGGCAGAGGGAAAAAAACATGACAATCAACATGGATTTGTGACACAGAAGTATGTTTTAACGGTTATAGGCTACAATCTTGTTACTGTAACATCTTAGAACACTGACAATAATACCATCTTATAAAGAATGTCATTATTGTATTTACTGTTTCCAAGTTCATTTATTACCATTTAACTCCTCTAGAGCAAGATTAAGAAATGGGGTGGAGGAAATTTAAGATATTAACTTCTAATGGTAAATGTGATTTCCCAGCATATTAAAGGTAGACTGCAAATGCTATGTAAGAAATCCAATGCTTTGTGTTAGTAAAACCTAAACTAATAGAGATAATACAAAGTGGCTGGAGTTTGGTGACAGGAGTATGTTGAGATGGGCATGCAGTATTGCTGTAACTGGTGGTTCAGCATGTGAGGAACTGGGAAAAACAAATCAAAGATTTGAATACATGGAAAAAGAGAAGGAAAATGACTGGGTGAAGCATGTCATTTGAGGGACAAGATAAGAATGCCAGTGAATGGATTAAAAAGATATGGGACAGGACCCTGAAGAAAGAAATTGGCAGCAGGGGGCTGAGAAGACAAGTTGCCAAGTTGCCATCAGATGACAAAAACTAACCAAAAATAAATATGAAACCTGTCTTCCAAAATGCTGCTTATGAATGTTGATAATTGGCCTCTCGTTTTTTATTTACAGCTTTCAGCCATTTCCTTACTTGGACAATATGACATCAGTTGGGTGCACATAGTTTTGCTCCCTACAGGCATTTCATGAGAATATCTATCATATCTAGAGCAATGTAATAAAGGTCTAATATGTTATCCTCCATTTGGCTGGCTGCTCACACTTGGAACTTGCTCCACACAACCTGTTGAAGGTGGTCTCTTCAGTAAATCCAAGAATCTCTCGTTCCTCTTGTATTCGAAAGGAGAATGTGGATTCATAAGACCCAACAAAGTACCTATGAAAAAAATAATAATAAATAAATAAATAAATAATAAAATATATATATATATATATATATATATATATATATATATATATATATATATATATATATATATATATATATATATATATATATATATATATATATATATATATATATATATATATATATATAAAGTATGTATTAAGTAAAATAACATATCAGCTAAAAAAAATGTAAAGTCTAACTAATATCACATGAAGATTAAGAGCCTTTAGCTGGCTAGTCAAGTAAGAACTGTGAGTGAAAAACTTATGGTGACTGTGTTCTGTCTATAACTTCCACTGTAGAAAAG
The DNA here is from genome assembly GCF_035594125.1 of Scylla paramamosain. NCBI lineage: Eukaryota > Metazoa > Arthropoda > Malacostraca > Decapoda > Portunidae > Scylla > Scylla paramamosain. The sequence continues at coordinate 27,434,506 of NC_087156.1, read as the reverse complement.
AGATCACAAAATTGTTTATTGATTGAAGGGTATTAACCTGGCATGGGAGCATATGATCTGGTCCACAATGGCTGCCCCTCCATCCCCCCACTGCTGCAGGAAGTCTTCATCAGGTACAAACCGATGGAGGGAGACAGATGGAAGCAAATTTGCTAGCTGCAAAAATTCTGAAAACATGAAACAATGAAAATGTGGAATCCTCAATCCCTATCTCATTAAAAGTTCATCACCTACATACTGCAACAGTCAGTCTGTTGTTCATGGCAATTTAAAGTAAGATGAGTGAACAAATAAATTCCATTCATGGGTACATTAAAAAATGTCTGAATTTCCAACTGAAAAAAGTTTTATAATCTGAATGGATACTGGAATTTGAAAATATTCACAAGAAATGAAATACACCTGGGAGAACAATTACTCAACTGACTGGTTATCAAGTATTATTTTCATGTAAATTTCCAAAATGTGGGTTCACTGTGAGAATAAGGATTGGCATCCATTATATCTTAATGTAATTTTCATGTCTGCATTTCTAATAATGATGCTGTGTTATAATAGGAAAACTAGAAGAAATTGGATAAAGAGCAGGAAATTCCTTTAGTTATCACAAAACAAGAAAGGACAAATTTTTTTGTTTTAATTTGTAATTCTATTTGACTACTTAATTAAACCATGCTTTTGTGCTTTTCCTTGGATGTCACTATGCACAGGTATGACAGAGCAATCTTGCATGAGAAAATTCACCTTCACGTGGGGCATCAGTTGCAATGAAAGCAGATGTTAAGTTTTGTTTTTTAATTATATGCTTGATCTGTTGAGCTGCCTTCTTCAAGCTTGGCACCTCCTTCCCTCTTGCCTGAACAAAATCATTTCTTCTAAGATGAACAGCAACATATGGACCACCTCTGTCTCTTTTCCGCTGTGGCTAGAATCAAGAAGAGACAAATGGGTTTCTAGAATGAGAAAACTTAATGCAGAATATATTTGTTGCACATTTTGATTTAGAGTGACCTTTTACAGCAAAATTAAAAAAAATATTTCGGTTGAGGTTAGACAGTATCCTGGTTGGTTCTTCATACAATTTTCGATTTCTTATAACTTGCCTTTGTGTCTCTCCAATCTGATGCCACCTGTGTACTGTCCTGGACATCATTGGAGGCTAGGTGATTTGCCCTGAACTTGGCTGCCTCATCCTGCAGGTGGGTGGCAAAGCGCATGCTCCTCCGTGCCTTCCAGTACCATTTCCCACCATATTCATCGTGTATTATGGTTTCTGCTCTTCCTATGTAGATTGACCTGAAGTTTGCATAAAATATGAAACTCTATCAAATGAAATTCTGCCAAATTAAGTATTACAAAATAAATTTCATAATTTACTTGGAATGAATCACAATGGTCCCACAAAAATCATACTGCAAAAGGCAACATGGCCACAGCATTGTGAAATTCTAAGGGAGTGAGCCATTAGAGATTTTCAGCAGTGAAATCAGTAATTTCTAGCATATGATTCTAATTTTCCAAGTCATAATTTGAGTTTACCTACTACTAGCATCTTTCATAAGAAGTGGAATGATAGTTGAGGCATGGCCCTGGACTGACACACAGGAGAAAGTCTGTGATGTCAGCTGTGAGCCCCAGAGATGCCCTACCCATACTCTCTCTTGATCTCTGGAAAAAAAAATTACTTTTTTTACTTAGGTAATGTCTGTAAACAAAAAAAAAAGAAACAATAAACACAGACAAATAATCCTAATTGTTTGCAGTAAGTATGGGAAATACAAATGTGTAAGAGGAATATAATACCAATTACTACCTATAATCAAGTAATATGAATTCCAAATGCAGGGAAAAAAAACTGGTTATGCTGGAAATGAACATTTACAGCAGCAAACTTTTTCACTGATAAAAAAAAATAAATGAATAAATAAAAATGGTGAGTTTTTTTTAGGAGCATGTGATAAGCAAAGTCTGTATGAAATAAAAAAGAAGAAAAGAAAAAAGAAAATAATGATAAGAAAAAAGGGGAGAGAGAGAGAGAGAGAGAGAGAGAGAGAGAGAGAGAGAGAGAGAGAGAGAGAGAGAGAGAGAGAGAGAGAGAGAGAGAGAGAGAGAGAGAGAGAGAGAGAGAGAGAGAGAGCCTATTCATACAACAAAAGTCACAGCACTGGGATTAATGAACACATTTTCTTCTATTAACACACACATTCTTAAACTATGTTCATGGTACATTAATTTACTGCAATTGTGTATGTAGTATAAGAATGTATACAGCAAATACACACACACAAAAAAAAAATAAAATAAATAAATGAAAATAAATTAATAAAATAAATAAATAAATAAATAAATAAATAAATAAATAAATAAAAAATAATAATAATGAATAAATGAGTAAAAATACAATATGCTACACATACATCAGCACATACTTATATTGAAAAGCAGGTCTACCAATACATGGCCTCTCATCATATTTTTCTTCCCACTTGCCATCTGTCCATCCCTCCTCATAGTGTTGCAGGACATAAGCTGAATTCACGTTTGGTCCATGTGCTTTTCATGGAAAGATTTGAGATGGAAACATTCTTATATTCTACTTTGAATTATTGTTATACATAAACAGAATACAATGGATATGGTAAACAAAAGATTATTTCAAAGGTAAAAACATGTATATATGCATTACATATTTACAGATAATTTTGCATTGTCATAATAAAACAAGAAGTCTTATTTTGATGGTTACCTTTCAAAAAATCTTCAAATTCAATTACTCTGATCCATTTCTGAAGACTCCCAACATCAAAGAAACTCTTCCAAGGAAAATATGTTCCTGGAGGTGTGTTGAACCAGTGATAGAATCTCCCCCAGGGAGGAAGGACCTGAAAGTGGACCACAAACATCTAATTTGAAGTGAACATTTATGTCCAAAGTGCCCACAGAAATGCAAGGTTTCAAACAACTTTACTTCTTTGAATAACCAAGAAGGAAGTCAACAATATAAAAAGCAACAAAAACATGGAAAACATCTTTACAGAAATTGATGCATATGAAACAATCTGAAAAATCTAATTTAATTCAAAATAAACCACATGCCACAACTAAGGTGTATATATAGATAATGTGTAATGAAATTCCAAATTGTATGCATAACATGCTGTCCAGGATAATGTAATGTTCGTTCTTTTCACTAAATGCCTTTTGTTCACGATGATCTCAAGTATACAAAGTAAAATTAAAGTACAGAGACTGCAAAAATTATCTTTGGACCTTTACTTTGTTCTCTTGATTAATGTTTCAATTCCCTGGCTATGGCCTTTCATGACAAAATTAATCACACCCTCAGATCAACATCTCAGTGTTTCAATGGAGTTCTCAAGTAATACATATATACTGTACAGTGTATAGCATGTCTCTTTACGTCAGGTTAGATATCACTCAGTGGTCTTTCTGAAGGAGCTCAGCCTTGAAGGAAATTAAATAAAATGTGTTCATGGTAGAGAAGAAACTGAAACACCAGAAACTGATGTAAATGGAAAGAGGAAGTCATACAGCAACTGAGAGTACACACTCAAAAAAATTACCTCGGGACCTGACAAGTGTACAGGTCCTGATGTCTGAGGCACTGTCTGTCTGTTCCCCTGGTCAGGTATTTGATCCCTGGCTGGCTATGGCCTCTCATGGTTAACAATTTATCCTGCCCTAAGATAGTTTTAAAAGAAAGTGAATATGAGCGTGTTAGTGAGAGGCCTGAGTTTCATTAGTGTAGAAGACAAGGTATGGGATCTGAGTCAGCTCTTGTTTACTGATGATACAGCTCTGGTGGCTGACTCAGAGAGGATGTTAAAAAAGACTGGTGGAGAAAAAGACTGGTGTGCATTTCTATAGGACGAGAAAGAGTTTGTGCATGTTTCTAGGAGGAAAAAGCTGAAAGAGAATGATGGTAAAAGTAAAGTAATAAAATGTTTGAGAGAGATAAGTGATAAAAGGATGGATGTAAGCTGGAAGATTATTTCAAGTATTTGGAATCAACAGTTACAGTGGATGGAAGAATTGAGACAGAAGTTAAATGCAGGATGAAAGAAGCAGGAAAAATACTTGGTGGACTGAAAAAGATCTTTAAATGTGGAACACTGGGTATGAGTGTAAAGATAGGGTTATATGAGAGAATAATGGAGCCCTATGTTCCATGCTGCTGAAACATGGAACATAGGAGTATGGGATAAGAAGTGGCTAAATGTAAAATGAGTGCATCTGGCCAAACCCATTGGTGTATGAACCCAGTTAGGGTGTGGGGCACTCCATAGGATGTGCCCTGCATCTACTGTGGTCTAAGGATTGGAACAGATCCAGAGTAGGTGACAGTTTCATTATGAAGGGGCAGAGGCAAATCACTGTACAGTATGTTGCTGGGCCTTACTATGTATGTGTGTGGGCAGCTCCTGTGGTGTAGTAGGGTAGTCCATGAGTGTGAATGATGTGTATGGGTGTGTTACTTTGTTTGGGCCACTCTATGTGGGACTGTCAGCCTTGTATACAGACAGATAGAAAGACAGATCAATTTCTCAAGTTTTTTTTTAATTGAGTGCCCAAGGAGAGCATTACCCATACACCAATATAAAAAGAGTTATGTTAACACACAGTTCTGTAATATAGTAAGATCCTGATTAGTATAGGAGTTTGGATGATACATGAATAAAGACAGACTTTTTTCCAAATTTCAACAAAAATGCAGTGAACAGAAGCCAGTCCTGACTTTTCTGTCAGCCTGGGGCACAAATACCAATGCATCAGAAATTTGGTGTTCACATCCCTGATCATTTTAAGTAAATGATATAAGATGATTTCTAACTTATGATAACCGGTTACTGTAGCCCAGCATATCTGTGATGTCACAGCATAAATATGTTTTTTGATATTTGCTCACATAACTCAATTCACAAGGAATTTATTAATTTTGCTTGCATCTTCTATTATTTAAGATCTGCTACAATTTATGGATAACTTTGGTATTATTTTAAATGTACACCATCATATTCTACCTTCAGAATGTAATTTTTGCATACCTCACTGGACTTTATCTCTGTTTCTGTGGGAATTCATAGTTTTCAAAATAGACACAGGCACTTCCCCCTAAAATTCCCTAGATTCATTCCTGTAGGATAGGTTAGGTTAGATTAATATCCCTGAGGAAGCTCCAGGGGGATGTAACCCCCTGGCTAGGTTAGGTTAGATTAGTATCCTTGTGGAGGTTCCAGTGGGGATGCAGCCCCCTGGCTAGACTAGGTTAGGTTAGATTAGTATCCCTAGTGGAGGAACAGGGGGGCACAATCCCTTCTGTTAGGTTAATGGGATACGGGGATTATGGTGTAAATCTAAAAATTTACCATAATTTCTGATGAACAATTTATAGCTTTCACTATTTGATTTCACTCTATTCAAGACCCAAGTACAGTATATTTTATGGCACTGATCAACAAAACTTTCATATGCATCATTTGAATCCTCAACAGATCACAAGCTCTCTCCAGGCTGCTTTTAGTATTGCTTACCAGCACCCAGTTGTGGTCTTGACTCAGCTTGCGGACTAAGTTTGCAACTCGGACATAAACATCCCGGCGCAGGTTAAATCCCTCTCCAGAATTGACATCATACAGAAGGTACCTGCCAAGAAAAACAGTATCAGACTGAGGGTATATAACACCTTTAATGGTCCATGGTACATCATAATTTATATGAGGTGTGAAGGTGAGCTCTTTGGTCATCACTATGCACTGAATTCTTAGCACAAGTTTGACACATTACGGTAGAAATCAGGCCATAAGTGACTAGGAAGGCAATGATGGGTTCAGTTGGCCTCGACTGGCGTGTCATTACAGCTGCTAGAGGCCTTGACCTACTGTGGACTGTTGCTGTTGTTGCTGGTCTAATGGTAGGTATTGGGGCCTAACTCTTTACTTGGTTCGGTAAAAATTTATTACATGTATATCTGCTTCTTTTAAACTAAATATATGTATGTATGAGAAAATAATTGATAAATGCCCTGTAAGGGATGCGGGGGCGGGGGGCGTGGCTACTCCTCTCTTGTAAGTACCTCCTGTAAATTTCAATTTTGTAAATACTGAAGAATGCAACATATCCAACATTACATTTTTACATAGATTACCTTGTATCTTCCTCTTCTCCCCTTGGACAGAATTCTCCCTTGAGACCATTTACGACTATAAATAAGGTGATAAAAGCGGCTATGCTTGGGCTGCCCATCTAGCTTGTCTCCCTTACACCAACAGAACTGGTGGTTGTGAGGACTTAAGGGAAACCACACGGTTTCAGAGCCAGGAATATAACCTCAGTAACATTTCCTTTGGTGACAAATAAAACTGCATTACTTCTTCAGAGGAATACTTCCTCTGCACCACTTATCTCTGTCCCTTTACGTGAGATATGCCATTAGTACCAAAATATTACGTCATTAACTTGTTTGGTCGATAGTAGAAATATAACTTGTGTATGTTCATTTAGTAATAACCATAATGTATTAAATATCTGGGAGATTCAACTATAATTAGTGTGCCTGGGCGCGGTGAGGGGCACAGTCGTGGGTGGCAGTCCGCAGTGCCAGACTGTCCGTGGGGTGGATCGCCTGTCAATATTTCTCCACATTTATTTTTCTTCTTTCTCGTCAGTTCTTCCACTTCAGCGATGGATCTCAAGAAGCTTGCGGGTCAGGCAGGACAGTTTTTAACCCGTGCCGTCCAGGTAACTCTATGTTAAAGACGCAACTGGGCTACATGTGAGAGAGAAGGGGAGCGAGGTGGAATGAGGCTGCGGGACTATCATATCTATCTGTATGTGCTTCAAGACGGGCAGTGATGGGGGCGTGTGCTGGGCTGCTGCAGGCTGGTATTTCGGTGGTTGACTGTCAGCCGCCACCAGGGACTGCGGGTATCAAAATCACTTGTTGTCTGACTAGTCACGCCACAGTAGAGCACTGGCAGAGAAAAAAGTCACTTCATGAGTCTTAGTAGGTTTCTCTGCAGTATCTGGCTGGGATTGACTGATTCTAGTGTTTCTTTATCTGCCTATTAATGTAGTTTCATAGTTTGGCCTCCTTTTACCAAATCAGATTTCTATTTAGTGGGGCCTCTAGCTGATGTCCGGCCAAGACTGGGCAGGGAGGAGAAATGGGCAATAAATGTTAGTCAAATACTCGTCTTGCATTTTTTTTTTTTTTTTTACCGGAAAAGGTTTCCCTAGTTTATTAGGGCTAGGATGGTGCCTCCTAATGAAGGACTTTTGGTTTGGCATTTGGGAACTGTTACCCTTAGTGGGTGCCCTTCCTTTCCATGGACCATGGCCAGGATTTGAACCTGTGTGCCTGAGGACCCTTTGGCCCCCAAAGTATGTGTGGTTCCACTGTACCACACTGGCCTCTCAGTCTTGCAGGCAGTATGGTACTATAATGTCATTTTAATAAAGACTTGTTTAATGTATTTTCCATTAAGATTTGTCATTGGGTATATGGCATGTGGTAAATGTCAACTGGAGTCAAGTCAGCTGCTGTATAATACTTGCTTAACTGCCACATATCATTCTTCTACAAACTGCAATGTAACACACTCCTAACTGCTGTGTAAACTAGCTGTCCAATACTGTAATAGGTTGCATAGAAGGAACTACAGTGCTGCTACAGGCTTGTTTATATTATGATGTTTCCTTTATAATATGCAAAAACTTAGGGAAGTAAATTTTAGAGTCATTAAACATATTTTCTTCTATATTAAAGACTTTTCATCATAAAAGGTTGTCTGACCAACACTTCTCACTCTCCCTCTCCTGCCCTGCCCTTCACTGTCTGTACAGGGAGACTGAGTGAGTCCACTTGTGTAATATCACAGGGGAGTGAAGGCAAAGTGTTGATCAAATAAGATTTTAATGGTCAATTATATAATTTTTTGTCATAGTTTAGAAGAAAACATGCCTAGAATGACCTAAAAATTTATCTAAAATTCTGCATTCCATGTACAATGGGAGGATGGACAGAGCAAGGCTGCCCACTCAGGAGGCGGCCATCATGAGACTAGAGAGATGAGCTGAGATGAGGCATGTCAGGCATGACTTCCTGCTAGGATGAACCATACCCAGATACCCAGATCTACTGCATTGCTAACTGCCATGTTACAAAATCTAAGCTGCCATATAACGATCTCCTGACTTTCATGAAGCAAACTTATAATTGCCACATAACGATCATCTAACTGGTATATGGATCAGTCTTCAAGAGCTGACAGCCTGTGTTAAGCATTCACTGGTCTCTTCAGCTCAGTCCAGTTGAGGGTCTTATTAACTTAGTTCTATTAATATCTCTCTCTCTCTCTCTCTCTCTCTCTCTCTCTCTCTCTCTCTCTCTCTCTCTCTCTCTCTCTCTCTCTCTCTCTCTCTCTCTCTCTCTCTCTCTCTCTTCCACAACATATAAATTACTGACGTTACAGTCTTCAAATTTTCCTTTTTGAATAATAATTCTCCTATTAATTTTCTTTGTTCTTGATATGGCTGTTATATTTATAGGCTAGGCAATGAAGGATAAAATTATTTAGATCAGAGACAGAATATCTCAGAGGCCTCTAGTGACCTTCACATTATATGTTTACATATTTTCTTCAAGTTAGGATAAGCCATGTAATTCTTGATTACATCACTTAATAGTAGAATGGCTGTGAACTAGAAATGCAAAAAAAATAAAGTCCAGAACAAATAAAATTAAGAGAAAAGATGAAAAGATGTTATATTTTTAATGAGGAAGATAATCTAAATGAACTAAGGAAGAAAAAGGCATGGGATGAGTTCCTATAGAAGACCTAAAGGGGAAAGTAAATTGATATTAAGTAATGAAGATTTGCCTACATAAATAAGGAATCTTTCATTGGAAATGTTGATGAATGAACTGATCAATGGACAAATGAAGGATGATTAGTTATTGTCTATTTCTAAAACACAGGCTGTATAGTTATACTATTCTTTTAATATTTGAAATTTAATATTACATTGGCATGTTTCCAGTACACAGAGGAGAAGATTGGCAGTGCAGAAAAGACAGAGCTCGACCGGCACTTTGAGTCCCTGTCCCTGCAGGCAGATGCAGCGAGGCAGTGGACTGAAAAGCTGGTGATTGGAGCTGAGGCTGTGCTCATCCCCAACCCTGGTGAGTCAGGAGTAATTCAGCACATTCTTAGGAATCAAGAGGTGTCTCATTACTGTCTTAATAACAAGTTTGTAATGTGTAATTCTAGATTAGGATTTGGATGATGATTTGATTGTATGAGTAGTAATCTACATCTGATAGTGATGATGATGACACTTGTAGTGGTGACGACTTACTACCTGATATTCCAGAGGAACAAAAACATAATCTGGTACAGAAGTTGATGGCAATGATAACAGTGTTTCAGTTGAGTGGTAGTTTTTTTCCTGTAGTTGCAGTTCCATTTACTAGAGAGACAGGGATCAAAATAATTTTGGAAGATTCTCAGGATTTAATGGAGGTTTTTCTGTCTTATTAGTATTACTGCTTCTGGCTGAGGATTAATACTTATTTCATAATGCTAGTTTATAGATGTTTTGCTTGTAGTGATATTATAACCCTGAATTTGATTACAGGATAATGATGGTAAAATAATTTTCCTTGTAATAATAATGTAACCTTCATCTTATCATTCTAGCCATACCTACCATAACCTTAATTGTCACTTTCCTTGTTGTAATGGTCACTTATTGTCTTAAGTGGATGCTTGATGGATCTTTTGGTTATTGTACCAGTTTATGCATCGGCAGTACTGGAGATTTAACTTTGCTGCTTCTTTAGGTTGTTTTATTTCTGGTAACTCACAAGTAAATGTATATTAAATACATTGTGGTGTTTTGTTTCAGGGAACAGAGTAGAAGATATGATTTTTGAGAAGATTGAAAAGCGCCGTCCAAACAGGCTAAGTAATTTGGAGTACTTAGGATTGGATATGGTGCAAGCTGGGAATGACTTTGGCTCTGGAACACCTTATGGTAAGGGAATGTAGAGAACTGTGTTTTCACACACTTCACACACACACACACACACACACACACACACACACACACACACACACACACACACACACACACACACACACACACACACACACACACACACACACAAACATTAATGGACTCATCTCGGGATTAAGGGAATTAAATGTTTATTTAAATGAGAAAAGTCCAGATATAATGGGCCTCACAGATATAAAATTATATGAGTTAGAGGTAAAGAACATTGGGCAAAATCAATACAATTTATGGAAAAGAAGTAGAACATATAAGAAAGGAGGAGGAATGGTGTTTCTAGTTAAGAAAAGCTTAAAGGTGGTTGAAATAGAATATGGCAGTGGATTAGCAGAGGCAATAAAAATTGGAGTGGAAAATACACAAGGCAAAAAGAGGCAATACATAGTGATGTACGTACCACCAAAAACCAATGCCTGGTCAAACAAAGAATATGAAATAATGATAAGACACAGTGAACTGGACAGAGACAGTGCTAAGTGAAGCAGTATGCTTCACATGTCTGGGGGGGTTCCACTCATACCGCTCTTCTAGACAGGCTGGAATAAAAATTTTTTCATCTCATCAACTCCTCTCCTCTGACTGTCTTCAGCCTCTCTCTCATTGCTGCAATGTTGCATCTCTAGCTGTCTTCTACCTCTGTTTTCATGCTAACTGCTCTTCTGATCTTGTTAACTGCATGCCTCCCCTCCTCCCACGGTCTCGCTGCACAATACTTTCTTCTTTCTCTCACCCTAGTCTGTCCACCTATCTAATGAAAGAGTTTACCAGTATTCTCAGTCATTCATCCCTTTCTCTGGTAAACTCTGGAACTCCCTGCCTCCTGTATTTCCACCTTCCTATGACTTGAATTCCTTCAAGAGGGAGGTTTCAAGGCACTTATCCTTCAATTTTTGACTACCACTCTGGACCCTTTTATGGAACTGGCATCTCAGTGGGCTTTATTTTTTATTGGATTTTTGTTACCCTTGGCCAGTGTCCCTCCTACATAAAAAAAAAGTGATAAATTGATCATGATGGGAGACTTTAACTGTAAGGAGGTGTGTTGGGAACAGTGGTACATGGAAGGAACAGAATCATCTTGGTGAAATAAATTATTACAGCTGGCAATGGATAATATATTAACTCAATGGATAAAAGGAGATACAAGATTTGGAAAAGATGGAGAAACATCAAGATTAGATCTCTTATTTAGTAAGGAACCAGGAGGAATTGAGAATGTTCACATAGGGTGTCTGTTAGCCAAAAAGGACCATGCTACCATAGAATTCAATATAAATGAGGAAATAGAGAATCAAAGGAATGAAGAACACCATGCTGGGAGATTAAACTACTGTAAGGCAGACTTTGATAACATGAGGTTTTTTCAAGAGGAGAGATGGGATAGGTTCCATAAAGCTACAGGGATCCAAGAGAAGTGGGATGAATTTCTTAAAATATATAAAGGTGAAAAAAGTTTGTGCCTAAAAAGCAGATAGTAATAGATGGTAAAAAAGATTGGTTTAATAAAAGATGCGAAGCAGCAAGAAGGACGAAAGAGGATACATGGAAAAAATGGAGGAAAAGTAAAAGAATTAACCTATGGATTAATTACAAACAAAAAAGAAATGATTACGTGAAGATCCTGATGGATGAACAAAGACAGTTTGAAAAGATATAATAGGTATAAACATGAGCCCAAACTCTTCTGTAGATATGTGAATGGTAAACTGAAAAGAAGAGTATAGGAAAGCTAATGGTAGATGGAGTGGTTTATGAAGACCCAAAAGAGATGGCAGAAGTGATGAATAAGACCTTTAAGGAAGTTTTTCCAAAGGAAAAGGAATTTATAAGGCCATTGTGCACACCTGAAAATGGAAAGATAGAGGAATTTCAAGTAACAAAAGAGGAAATTGATGAAATCATCAAAACGTTAGATGTGAGAAAGGCCAAAGGACTGGATGGAGTGTCAGGATGGGTAATAAAAGAATGCAGTAGCCAGCCCAATGATAAATTACATATCATCATATGTACCTCTATTAATGAAGGAATAGTTTCACAGGATTGGAAAAGGGCAAACATCGTACCCATTTTTAAAGGAGACACACAAGACCCACTAAATTATAGACTGGTTTCACTGACGAGTGTGGTTACAAAAATATGCGAAAGGATAATAAAGAACCAATGGACCAAATTTTTGGAAGATAAGGACATTCTCACAACTTGTCAGTTTGGCTTTAGAAAAGGGAGATCTTGTGTCACTAATTTATTATGTTATTATTCAAGAGTGATTGATATCATGCAGGAGAGAGATGGCTGGGCAGACTGTATTTATCTAAATTTAAGAAAAGTGCTGCATAATAGACTGCTGTGGAAGCTGAAAAAGATAGGTGGTGTAAATGGAAAAATGGTGAAATGGATGGACGATTTCCTTAAAAACAGAGAGATGTACAGTAATTAGAACAGTAGTTAGGGACCAGATATCAGTGTAGAGCCCAGTATTAAGTGGGGTCCCCCAAGGGTCAGTGTTGGCACCAATAATGTTTGCAGTGTATATAAATGATACGGTGGAGAATGTATCCAGCTATGTGAGTCTTTTTGCTGACAATGCAAAACTTACGAGAAGAGTGAATGGAATGGAAGATTGTGAAGAATTACAGAGATATAGACAAGGTGTGGGAGTGGAGCAACAGATGGCAAATGGAATTTAACTCTGGTAAGTGTAAAAAGATGGAATTTGGAAAAAAGTAACAGAAGGTGTAGCTATAACTAAAAGATGGGGAATGAAACAGTAAATAAGACTACAAGAGAAAAAGATCTTGGAGTGATTTTGTCAGGGAATTTATCACCAGAAAAACATATTAACAAGATAACAGGTGAAACTCTCAGCCTACTAAGAAATATAAGAGTTGCCCTTGCTTACCTGGATATAGAAATGTTGAGGAAAATAATCACCACAATGATATGTCCAAGATTAGAGTATGCAGCGGTAATTTGGTCACCATGTGAAAAAAAGACATAAGAAAGTTGGAAGGAATATAGAGAGCAAAAACAAAGATGATAACAGAATTGCAAGATTTGTCATATGAGGAGTGACTAGCTAGAATGCAACTCCCAACCTTGGAAAAGAGACGAGAGAGAGAGGTGACTTGATTGCATTGTACAGATTGCTGAGTGGGATGGAAAAATTAGATAGGGAACATCTCTTTATAATGAATGAAAGAGTAACATGGGGACATGGAAGAAAACTAAAAGTAACCAGCTGCAGAAGGGAAATAAAGAAGTTTAGCTTCCCTCATAAAAGCATAGAGGCATGGAATGGACTAGAAAGGGAAGTGGTGTGTGCTACAAATATTCATGACTTTAAGGAAAAGTTGGATAAAAAGAGTTATGGAGACGGGATAGTACGAGCTTAGCTCCTCTCCTGTATGTCACAACTAGGTAAATACACACACACACACACAAAAAAAAAAAACAATAATAATAATAATAATAAATGATAATAAATAAATAAATATGTAAATGATAAATAAATAAAATGAAAAAAATAAAAAAATAAAAAAAAAGGACAGATCTAGAGGATAGTGATAATTTAGGTTCATTGCAACACTACAGCACCATAGGCTAAGCTGACATAGAGGCCACACCCTATACCTCCTTCCCTTGTTCTTCAGCAGCTGATTAGTGCATTCATAATGTTCTCACCAGCTCCCAATGTTTTCTTTTTTTTGTTTTTATATTTAAGATATCTTCATTCATATCAGCTTTGGCTTATGTTGACTTTCATAAATATAATTACAAAAATAAGAAAATATTAACTGCTCAGGAAAATTGTGTAAACAAATAACATATATTACCTACAAAGATGCATCCATATGACTGCTGATGCATGCCTTGTGTCTTGTATTATGTGGACAGTCATATGGATGCACTTATGTAAATTATGTAGGTATATTATTTATATCCACAGTTTTCTTGAAGTGGTGATAGTTTGATGTTATTATAGATTTTGTGCTGATTTTTTTTTTTTTAATAAACCTTTGACAAGGCTAATTGATAATGTGATTGAAAATATCTTGTATATAAAAAAATATTGGGGGCTGGCAAGAGTGGGGAAGGAGGCATGTGGTGTAGCTTGTGGATCAGCATAGCCTTTGACAACTAAGGTTAACTGCAAATCTTGGTGGCATGAATTCATGAGATCCCTACATCTAGTCACAAATATTTAGTTGTGAAAAAACTTACATATATAGTGTTTAGTTACATGGGATTATACTTTTACTATTTTAGCCAAATCTCAATATTCTTATTGCTGGAGCATATTACTTTAGAATATTTTCTACATTTTCTGTTAATGTTGAAAATTTGCTGAAACTTCCCTATGCCATACAGGTTCTGCTCTGCTGAAGGTGGGTGGAGCTGAGCAACGCCTGGGACTATTGGAGCGAGAGTTTGTGAGTAATGCCATTCAGGGCTACCTGCAGCCCATGAGAAAGTTCCTAGATACAGAAATGAAAACAATTACCAGGGAGAGACGACTTCTGGAGACTAAGAGGTTAGAACTGCTATAAAATGGAACTTTATATGCCATAACATAAGCTGACTCTATACCAACCACCAGACTCTTTATATCTTCTGTCTTTCCTTTGTCCAGGCTTCTGATACTCTCCCTTTCCTTCAAGCTAACCTAACACTTGACATGTATCCATTCAGTTTAAAATCTTTTTTCTTTATGTAAAAATTTCAGCTTTTGTTCTACATATATTTGATGGTTCTAAGTACATTGAATTTTTGGTGTCTCTTATAATTTCTTCCCGGGGGCTAGAAAAAGGAAGATAAAAGGTAGATACAGGGGAAAAAATACAAGATGATCATGTGGATGGTTGTAAGATAGGACAGAATAAAGGTGGTCATACAGGAATGAGAGGATCACATAAGGTTGGGATTGTATGCATGGAGAGATGGAAGTGTAATGATTGTCACTGAAAAGGAATCCTTGATGGAAACAAGAGAGAGGGAGAGAGTCAATCAGTCAATCAGTCAGTCAGTCAGTCAGTTAGATGGAAAGACAGACAGGCAGACTGACTGACTGATTAACAACCACAGACAGAACCAAAAATATTGTTATCTTTCACTGTTTCAACAGTTTTTTGTTATCATTCACTTCCTTTAATGGATGTCATCTGTGCATACATATACTGCTGTTGAGCTGTACAAGCCTTACTCCTCATTTTCACAATATATTTTGTTCAGGTTTCTAATATATTGACCAATTAGTATCTTATCTTCTTTACTTAGTCTGAGACTCTTTTCAAGAAGAAAGTTTTAGGTGTGCGTTGAGCCAACTTAATTTGAATTTTTGGAACATTTCCTTATTATAGAGTGGCATTTACTGAGCTCTTTGTTGGCATTAATATTTGTGAATATTAGAAAAGGAACACATCTTACATTACACCTGTTTCTTTCCAACAGACTTGATCTTGATGCCTGCAAGAGTCGGCTCAGAAAAGCTCGCTCAATGGATGGTCAGTCATCGGTGAGTAGGGTGAACACAAAACAAATCTTAGAATCAGCCATTATCAGACTTCCTAAATAAGCAAGAAATCTGATTCATGCATTGAAAATAATCTTATTGTGATTTAAATCATCAGTCCAGTTGTAAGGCTGATCAGTGTTTTAAATGAGAGAAAAGAGAGAGAGAAAAAATCATGTGTTTTCCAAAGTGTAAGCCAGTACTGGTTATCCATCACTAATCCAGCATCACTGGGATCAGTACTGTGCTAGATTAGTGATTTTTGCTGGATTACAAAGAAGTTAGGTTAGAATACATTTGACCCAATAGTTAATCACCTCATCCTACTTTTGAAATATCTTGTAAATCAGTACAAGTTGATTAATAAGTGGGCTGTACTGATACCACTTTTTCTGCTGATACCAATGCTGAAACTGTACTTAATATCTGACTGATGCTGATAGTATTGGTACAGTCAGTAGTGTAAGGAAAGAAACAGCTATTTTTCTTTCTGTTTCTTTATATCATAGATTGTTGAAGATCTAATGCACTAATAGGTGCATTAGATCAAGTTTTTTTTTTTAGAAGTTCAACCTTTAATGGATAATGTAGAGTATTTGTGCTTTACACAATGCAAAGCATTTCCTTTATCCACTGGAGTCATTGCTGGAGTTAAAAATGAGATTTAATAATAAATGAAGAAAAACAAATTGGAATGGCTTCCCTGTGTTTGGAAGTGATGCCAGCTGTTTATGCAGCAAGTAGCTTCTTTTTGTGACCTGTTTTGCTTTGTTATGCTTCTTAGTTCATCCATTTTTTGCTTCTCTTATTCTTATACTCCTGCTTCACTACTACACTGGTTCCTCAGTTTTTTTTTTTTTTTTTTTTTTTTTTTTTTTTTTTTGCAACTCTTGTGTTGAAGACTTTTAAATACATTTTGTCATCTTTCCAATAAACAGTAGTGGTGGCAGGTTGGTGTGGTGACCCAGGAACTTTGAAATTATACTAGCCAAAATTAGTGCTAGATTAGTGATGGAACCAGATCAGTTATTGCCAGATTAGTGATGGGTGGCCTGTATTTGCAGTGGAAAATACTTTTATTTTGCTCTAATTTCCACCAGAGGTGGCAGCTGTTGTCTTTCAGAAGTGAAGGTTGGTGTCTTTTTATAATATAGGGTCTTTTTTGTACTTTTTTTTATTGTTCATACTTGTCTAATTCTCCTATTCTTCAAATGGTGATAGGAATTCTCATATGCAATGTTTGCTTGCTTCTCTGAGGCAGCTTGGTTTCTGTGGACAAGTTGTGACTGGCACTTAGCTTAGTTCAGTTATTGATAAGTTGAGATGAGGATTAATAATGTCACAGGAAACTTGTAAAATTATGAGACAAAATTGTAAGGTTTTAAAATTTTGACTGCTGTTCACTTATTAAATTTGTCTTGTTTCAAGCATAAGGATGCTGTGGACCCCAAAGTGTTGGTTGCTCAGGTAAATATTGGTAATACTGCTTTTCAGCTTTTTCAGTATTTGCTTTGTCATGTTGACTGATCAGGTAAGAAACAACTTTTATCTGTTTTGTGGACTGCACAATAGATAGTTTCTTACCTCAGAAATGATTAAATTTAAGTATTGAGCTATATTTATTTCATAAGACAGAAACCTAAGATAAAATTATCTTACAAAATATGATACATATAGTACTAAATGTGGCTTATTTGGAACAGAAGATTGACTTGTATGAATTTAACTTTTACATTTTTTTTTTTTTTTTTTTTTGTATACTGCCCTTCCTATGGGCAATGGAATTTCTGATGGCTGCATGCTACTGCTATTTCATCCAAGCCATATTAAGAAAAAAAAAATGAGCACTTTCAAGGATTTAGATAATTTTAAATAGTTCTTATTTCACTTTGAGTAAACAATTTAGCTGTTCAGATGATAGTCCATTGTTAACTAAATGGAATTGTGTTTTGTCTCATCCCAAGCTTCAGGCAGAGCAGGAATTGCTAGAAGTAAGCACCTAGTTTACTTTGTGGTCGTAGGCAACACTAGAGACATGTATGTAGTTGGGATAATATATTCTGTGCCCCTCCACTGACATTTATGCTGAATGATTGTTGATAGTAGGATAACTTCAAACACTCTTCTCCTTTTTTTAGCACTGTATGTTATATATATGTGTATGCTTGCATGCATGAAGAATGATGTTATTTTTATGTTAAATGATTTACATGAGCATTTCTTTTCCAGGCTGAGGCAGAACTAAGGAAGGCTCAGGCAGATTTTGATCGACAAACTGAAATAACAAAGTTGCTTCTAGAGGGTGTGAGGTAAGATTATTGTGATATATCTTAGGCTTATTATTCTTCATGTTCAGTTGACCCTGCAGATGAGCATACTCTGCATTTCTGTGTTATTTGGTAGACAACCAATTTGATAGGAATCAAGCAATGTAGAGAACACACAAAGTGCCCATCTTCTGATATTTCTACAGCTTCTGAATAGGGCAGGGCTCTTAGCTACGTACTTTATGTCTTATCTGCCCCTGTATAGAATATAGCTTTCATATGCAATACTTACAGAGCCATCTCAGTCTTCTCACTACTGCATTAATATACTTGATTCTCGTCCTTTCCTCAGTGTATTTTTCAAGTGAGAAATTTACTTGTACTAATGAGACCTGTTTAGAATAAAATGTTTCTCTGTATGACTTGTGGTTTAAATCAGGTGGACTTGTTTACAAGTGCAAACATATTTCTCTGCAATATTCCTAATCTTACGAGTGTGTTATGTTGGACAGGTCCTCGCAGGCTGCTCACCTGCGGCACCTCAATGAACTGGTGGAGGCACAGGCGCAGTACTATGAACAGTGCCACAAGGTTATGACTGACGTGCAGAAGGAAATGGCCAGGTGAGCGGTTTCTGGTAACACACTGATATTGAGCAGTACTTCATGGAGTAGTTGTAGGTTATATTTTACATTGTGCTGTTTGCTTAAATTTTTAACTGAACCAATGGTTTTCTTGTTGTGTTTACACCTCAGAGAGTTACCATATTAGCATGTTGAATAGAGCAAAAGAAAGTGACTGCAACAGTCACGTTTTCCTTTTTAGTCTCAGAAGGAGGCTCCTTGTGTACATGGATCAGCCCATCTCTAATGACATCTTACTGAGCTGCAGAGTTATATGCATTTCCTTTTGTAGCAATCATCAGACCTGTGAAACCTTGTGTTTTATTGTCATATGAACACAAGCCCTTGATTTAATTAGTATATCATTAGGGAGGAGAAGCTGACTGAAAATTGGGGCAAATTGCATCACAAAGTGATATAACTTGTGCCACTATATTCTGTTCAGTTAAATCATACTCAGCAGTCTGTGCATGCCTTTTTGGTCTTTTCTATTTTTTTTTTTTTCACCTCTGCCAACATGCAGGTGATTTCTGTTTCTTACATATTCTTAGAAGACCCTGTTGAATATAGTTGAATATAGTCATTACAAATTGATATTGAGAGTAAAATGTGTGAAATTTGTGTGGATGGATTATAAATGCAGATATAAATCAGTCATGTAGTAGGTTACAGGTGAGTCTGCTTACCAAATCTCCAATGAAATTTTCATATTTTAATCAATGTCTCTGAAACTACATATTTCAGCTTCTGTTAATAGTAATCAGTGATATAAATGCTATGGAACTGGAAGCAAAATTCAACAACAAGGCTTTTAATTTTTAAGCTTTACTGTTTAAGAAGAATGGTGGTGAAATGGTTAATTGAAAATGGAAGTAGTAGTCAACAACAAAGAAATTGCTTCATAAGCTATGAGTGTCTTTGATGACATGTAGACACCTCAAGTGTGAACCAAGGATCCGTTGGAAACATTTTACATAAGAGTATTTTTGGTTCTACATTGATATCTAATACAAGTTCTTACCAACAAACAGATGGCCTCATTCTTTCACATGTATCTTCAATTATCAACTTATTTAAGATGATGAGTATCTACATTTGATTAAGTCTCACCATCTGTTTGTGTGTTCTATACATCCATTCTTATTTCAGTTTTTATTTTTGTGTTCATTGACATGCTCATTATTACCTGATTGTTTTGTACTGTTTATCTTGCTCATTTACATGTTTACTCTATGTTCAATTATCATATTTGTACAATTGCTATCCTTTTCCTGTATCGTGTTATCTGCAAGTTCTTTGGGCTTGTTCTTTTGGGGAAATGTGATTCCTGATGAAGCCTTGTCCCACTCCTTTAACCTTGCTAAGTGAAGTTCCTCTGCTCTCCACTTACGATGGGGTTATCTCCCAATAAACCTGTTATACGTTCAACTATTTTTAAGGTGGGTTATGTTATAGGTGCTTTCTGCAAATGTTAATCTGTCATGCAGCATTTTTTCTTATAGTATACATTTTTACCCGTTTGTGAAAATTTTATGTTTTGGAAAGTACATATATTGGCAAAGTTTGGTAGTATACTCTGATCACCAAATATTAATTTTATTTTGTTAGACTCACCACTCCACTGTAGGGTATATTCATAATAATGCTTCAGTGACTGTGTGTGTGTATGTGTGTGTGTGTGTGTGAAGGAAATCAAATTTTTAGTGGATCAAGTTATGAAATTGGTAGGAATCAGGCAAATATTGCCTTAGGAGGCCTTGCCAGAGACAAACCATCAAGAATAGATTAAGTGAAAAATCCTAAGTACTGTGTGTTACTTGGACAATATCTCTCTCTCTCTCTCTCTCTCTCTCTCTCTCTCTCTCTCTCTCTCTCTCTCTCTCTCTCTCTCTCTCTCTCTCTCTCTCTCTCTCTCTCTCTCTCTCTCTCTCTCTCTCTCTCTCTCTTGTCTTCACTGAGGCAATTTGCTATGAATTAGTGGCATATAAAATGAAGGTAAAAAATTCCACTAACAAATGGCTCCTGCATTATAGCATTTTCTACTGCTTTGATACTCTGTATCTCATGATTTCATGTACCACACTAATGTTGCAGTACTGAAGAACTGTGTAATGATAGATTATATAAACTGTAGATAGGAAAGCCTTACAGTGTATCGAGATGACATATAGAAGCCTGACATTTGAGCGACACAAGAAAAATTCAGAAAGGCAAGATATTTGAACATCACAAAAAAGTACAGTTTCTCCCATAGAAATACAGACTTTTAGAATGGACCTGAAGAAGTGATAGATGCAAGTAGGAAATACTTAACAAATAATAATACTGAGAGAGAAAGGTATGAATGTAGATCATGGCTTTCATACTATAATTAGGTAAATAAACACACACACATACACACACACACACACACACACATGGTGGCACAAAGATGCCATGAAAGATCACCACTTTTGCCTACTGCTTTGGACCCTTTTCTGGGACTGGCATCTCAGTGGGTATTTTTTTTTTATTGGATTTTTGTTGCCCCTAGCCAGTGTCCCTCCTACATAAATAAAAAAAAAGCTGAAGCTTAAAAATTATGTATACAAATATAGATGGTTTGGCGTTGAGCCTATTGGAACTTAAAGACTACCTAAAGAACGATAAACCAGATGTGGTGTGTTTAATGGAAACCAGACTAAAAGAGGAAATAAAGATGAGATTTGCAAAGGAAGGTTATAGCACATAGAGGAGAGACCAAAAAGGAAAGGGAGAAGGAGGAGTGATGATATTGGTAAAAGAAGATATTGTTGTTGAGGAAGTGGAATATGGTGATTGAATGGCAGAAACTTTGAGTGTTGTGATTAAGATCAAAGGAGGTGAAAAAAGGAAAGTTATTGTGATGTACATATCACCAAAAACTAATGCATGGGAGACCAATAGATATAAAACTATGCAACTAGATGCAAGAAAAAAGCATAGAGGAAATGATAAGGAAAAGTAACAAAGTGCTCTTCGTAGGCAACTTCAACACTAAAGGAATTAATTGGGAGGAGATGGAAGTGAAAGAAAATGTCGGGTCATGGAGTGAAGAACTTATGCAAACCATGATGGTAAATACATTGAGACAGTGGGTGAACAAACCAACAAGATGCAGAGGAGAAGAACCATCACAGTTGGATTTAGTGTTTATGAAAACCCCAGAAAGTAGACCAAGTACCGTATTGTATGGTTCATAAGACGCACCTTTTCTCCAAAAAAAAGTCTCAGGAAATGAGCCTGCGTCTTATGAGGCCAAGGTTCAGCATTGAGGCAGTGGTTGGTGGTAAGTCTATGTCAATAGAGGCTCTAAAATCAAACCCCAGACATCTTTGCACATGTAAAAAAAGTGATGATTGGTACTACACCACAAAACAACTCTTTTCTTTCAAGGTAACAATATATAATAGATCATATTTATTGGTAATTCACATAGAATGACACCAGTCAGGAAGAATTTACCTAAGTGACCATGCACCATGCATTGCATGTACCAAAACAAACACGCGGTCAGTTATGCTTCGAACCCAGTGACATGGGCAAGCTTTACTGTGTTCTTTACAGTGTGATGCTGTTACTCCTCGAGGTAAGATGCACTTTCATACAATTAAAATTGCACCTATCTTTTAACATTCTTATGAACAAACTTTATTACCCCTGTAGTCTCTCACAGTCACTGCCAACGCCATATGCCAGGTACATGTTTACATCTCACAACAGGATTGGTATGTAGGCTACTAGCAAATATTAAAGTTTTTAAATGCAAAATATTGGGATCTAATAATTATCTAAATATGATATGTATTGTCTGAGTCCATTGGGAAGAAGTGATCATGTGACAATAAAAATAGTACTACAGGAGGAAACTGTTGCACAGGAATGAACAATTTAGAAATGTGAGACAAACTATACTAAGGCAAACTTTGCAGAGCTTAATAAATTTCATGGAAAAATTAACTGGAAAGAGCTATCTGAAGGTAAAGTAGTGCATGAAAAAATATGAGATGTTTTTGAGCAAGTATAGAGAGAGGGTGCAACAGTTTGTACCAAGTTATAAAGTTAAAATTGGGAAGCATGAATGGTATAATGCCAGGTGTGTAGAAGCAAAAAAGAAAAAGGGCATGGAGGAAAATGATGAGAAATCTGAGCAGAAATAATACTATGAAAAAATACTAAAAAGCAAGGAATGAATATGGTATAGTATGAAGAGAAGAAGAAAGAAATTTTGAAAGTGACATAGTAAGAAAATGCAAGGAAGAGCCCAAAGTCTTTTCCACATACGTAAATGGAAAAATGATACATAGGGATGACAAACATGTTAAAAAGAGAAGAAAGAATTTATGAAAGTACTGAGGAGATGAGTGAACTAATGAATGAGAGTTTTCGATCTGTGTTTACAAAGGAAATTGATTTTGTGGTGCCAAAAGTAGTATCACAGAATGAGTGAATACAGGAGATACAAGTAAAGAGACAAGAATTCAAGAAACTGTTGGAAGAGCTAGATGTTAGAAGAGCTATGGGACCAGATCAAGTAAATGGATGGATATTAAAAGAATGCAGAGAACAAATGGAGGAACCCATATGGAATATAATTGACAGCTCATTGAGAGAAGGAAAAGAGCTAACATAATTCCAGTATACAAAGGGGGAAATAAAATGGAATCATTAAATTACAGACCAGTGTCACTAACAAGTATTTTCAGCAAACTTTGTGAAATAATAATTAAAGATAGATGGGTGCAATATTTAGAAGATGGAAAGATAATGACAGAAAAGCAATTTGGACTCGGGAAAGGGAGATCTTGTGTCACAAATTTACTGAGCTTTTATACGAGAGTAATAGATGGATTGCAAGAGAGGGATGGATGGGTTGATGTGGTATACCTGGATCTCAAAAAAAGTATTTGATAATGTTCCTCATACAAGCCTTATGTGGAAGGGGAACTAAAGGGAGCAATGTTGAAATAGACGGATGTTTATTTAGAAGGGAGGGAAATGAGAACAGCAGTCAGAGACACTAAATCAAGTTGCTGCGAAGTGACAAATTGGATACCACAAGAATCTGTGTTGTCACCTGTTATGTTTCAGATATATGTAAATGATATGACAGAAGATCTAAATAGTTATATAAACTTTTTTGCTGATGATACAAAAATAATGAAAACAGTAAAGGATGAAAATGACTGCAAGGAGTTACATAAGGATATTGACAAGATACATGCATGGAGCCAAAGATGGAAACTAGAATTTAATGCCAGAAAATGCCAAGTGTTGAAAATAGGAAAAAGTAAAAAGAGACTTTCATGGAATTACAAAATGGGAGGAGAAATGATAACAAAAAGTAATGAAGAAAAAGATTTGGGAGTAATGATCCAGGACACACCATCACCTGAAAGGCACATGAATGGAATATGCGGCTCTACATATAGATTGTTAACAAACATTAGGATGGTGTTTAACTATTTAGATAAAGAAATGATGAAGAAAATGATAACAAGCATGACATGACCTAAATTGGAATATGCAGCAGTAGTTTTGGGCAACAAAGATGGCACCAGAATTGAAAGACCTAAGCTATGAAGAAAGATTTGAAAAGATAGGATTACCAACACTACAGAAGAAAAGAGAAAGAGCAGACTTGATAACAATGTACAAATTAGTAAACAGTATAGAAAGAATAGACAAATTACTTGGTACCACAGATGGAGAAGGGAGAGAGATGGATGAGGGGGCATGGAAAGAAAATAAAAAGGAATGGATGTTCAAGCGACATCAAGAAATACAGCTTCCCGTATCGAACTATTGAAATCTGAAATGATTTGAAGGAAGAGGTGGTTGTGGCAAACAGTGTATGCATGATCAAAGAGAAACTGGATAAATATGGTTATGGAGACAACAAAATGCACTTTGGCTTGTGCCCTGTACAATACCACTAGGTAAATACAACTAGGTAAATACGCACACACACACGATATGGAGATGGGACAGCACGAGCCTAGTGTGGCTCTTGTGCTGTATTTCACAACTAGTGAAGTACACACACACACACACACACACACACACACACACACACACACACACACACACACACACACACACACACACACACACACACACACACACACACAAAAGAGGAAGTTGATGAAATCATCAAAATGTTAGATGTGAGAAAGGCCACAGGACTGGATGGAGTGTCAGGATGGGTAATAAAAGAATGCAGTAACCAGCTTAGTGATAAATTACATACCATCATATGTACCTCTATTAATGAAGGAATAGTCCCACAGGATTAGAAAAGGGCAAACATCGTACCCATATTTAAAGGAGGAGACACACAAGACTCACTAAATTATAGATCGGTTTCGCTGACATGTGTGGTTACAAAAATATGTGAAAGGATAATAAAAAACAAATGGGCCAAGTTTTTCGAAGATAAGGACATTCTCACAACTTGTCAGTTTGGCTTTAGAAAAGGGAGATCTTGTGTCATTTATTATTCTAGATTTAAGAAAAGCTTTTGATAAAGTGCTGCATAATAGACTGCTGTGGAAACTGGAAAAGATAGGTGGTGTAAATGAAAAAATTCTGAAATGGATAGACGATTTCCTTAAAAACAGAGAGATGCAAACAGTAATTAGGGACCAGACATCAGTGTAGAGCCTAGTATTAAGTGGGGTCCCCCAAGGATCATTGTTGGCACCAATAATGTTTATGGTGTATATAAATGATATGGTGGAGAATGTATCCAGCTATGTGAGTCTTTTTGCTGATGATGCAAAACTTATGAGAAGAGTGAAGGGAATGGAAGATTGTGAAGAATTACAGAGATATAGACAAGGTGTGGGAGTGGAGCAACAGATGGCAAATGGAATTTAACTCTGGTAAGTGTAAAAAGATGGAATTTGGAAAAAGTAACAGAAGGTGTAGCTATAACTAAAAGATGGGAAATGAAACAATAAATAAGAGAACAAGAGAAAAAGATCTGGGAGTGATTTTCTCAGAGAATTTATCACCAGAAAAACATATTAACAAGATAACAGGTGAAACTTTCAGCCTACTAAGAAATATAAGAGTTGCCTTTGCTTATCTGGATATAGAAATGATGAGGAAAATAATCACCACAATGATACGTCCAAGATTAGAATATGCAGCGGTAATTTGGTCCCCACATGAAAAAAACACATAAGAAAGTTGGAAGGAATATAGAGAGCAGCAACAGAGATGATAACAGAATTGCAAGATTTGTCATATGAAGAGCAACTAGCTTGAATGCAACTTCCAACCTTGGAAAAGAGACGAGAGAGAGGTGACTTGATTGCATTGTACAGATTGCTGAGTGGGATGGAAAAACTAGATAGGGAACATCTCTTTATAATGAACAAAAGAGAAACAAGAGGACATGGAAGAAAATTAAAAGGAACCAGCTGCAGAAGGGACATAAAGAAGTTTATCTTTCCTCATAGAAGCATAGAGGCATGGAATGGACTAGAAAGGGAAGTGGTGTGTGCTACAAATATTCATGACTTTAAGGAAAAGTTGGATAAAAAGAGTTATGGAGACAGGACAGTACAAGCTTAGCTCCTCTCCTGTATGTCACAACTAGGTAAATACACACATACACACACACACACACACACACACACACACACACACACACACACACACACACACACACACACACACACACACACACACTTCAGGAGTATTTTAACATTTATCACTATCAAACTATTTTTTTCCATTACTTGGATTGAAGTTCTTAATTTTCAATGCATTTGGCATTTGTCCTATCCTCAGAGTTGCCCCATAATCCCACAAAAAAAAAAAAAAAAAAAAAAAAAAAAAAATATATATATATATATATATATATATATATATATATATATATATATATATATATATATATATATATATATATATATATATATATATATATATATATATATATATATATATATATATATATATATATATATATATATATATATATATATATATATATATGTATATATATATATATATGCTTTAATTCTTTGCTTTAAGTTCTAAATTCTCTTTTCCAATGTAATGACACATCTCTGCCATTCTAGTCATTGTTGCAGCAATACCCATCCCCAAATAAGGAAACTTTACCACTTGCTCAAGTGTCTTATCATTTTAAATTATCTTGCCATATCCTTAGATATTGGCTCTACTACAGCAAACTTTAGTTTATTTTCTTGTTAAAAATGTTTGAAAATATATTATATGTCAGTGACATTCTGGATTAAGGTCTGGGAAAATGCTAATGTCACCATTGTTACTTTTTTTTTGGGGGGATGGGGGGTGGGAGTCACTATTAAAGTCTGCATGAACAGCTTGCAGTGAAAGTGGAGGATATCAGCAAAACATAAAATGGCATGCAATATCAAGTACAGTAGTATATACAAAGATGAAGCATACATTTTTTTCTTTATAGCTTTCATATTGTTGAACAAAGATTGTATAGCTATTTCCTTAAAGTTCAATGAAGTGTTAGTTGTGTATTCAGCATGCTTGTAAGTGCAATTTGTTTATTACATAAAGTAATGTCCTTGAAGCACTACATTAGAATATTTTCTTCTGTTTAGTGCAGTAGCATGGTTATGCATGTAGCACAACTTAGAACAATTGAGATCAGTATTTTTGCCAGTATGTTTTAGACTGAAGACCCAAAATTTTAAAAACAGAGCATTTAAAAGTACTTTAACTATGTACTTTGATTTAGTAAATATTTTTTACTCATAAACTCACATGACCAAACATACATAATACAATCACTTACTATCATAGATTTTCAAATGTTTAATAAATGCAAGGAATGTCATGTGGATTTTTAACATCATTGTGTTGGATAAGATTTGTAAATTTTCATTCCATTAGCCAGGAAATTATGCATATACAAAATGAATACACATGTAATAAACATCTAATCTTGAAGCTTATATTTATACTCATTGAATGACAGCTAATTCTTGGAAATGGTAATTTAAATTAGGATTAATTTAAATAGGTAAAGGCATATACATCTGTGTTTGTATGTGTGTGTGTGTGTGTGTGTGTGTGTGTGAGAGAGAGAGAGAGAGAGAGAGAGAGAGAGAGAGAGAGAGAGAGAGAGAGAGAGAGAGAGAGAGAGAGAAATCAGGTGTAAAAGCATGTATATGTGCATGTATGTGCTTGTGTGTCTGTGTGATTCTGTGTTTGACAAGTGTCCCCTCTTTCTTTCAGTGTCCCCTTCAACCCCTCGGCAGTGGGAGCTTTTGACAACAGTGTCCCAGTTTTCCAAATAAATGATGAAGAAATTGACTTAAAATCCCCCTCTTCACCATAACCCAGCCTTCCCCACATAATCAGGAATCAGCTGATCCCTCTTTCCTGCTCTTTCAGCCTCTTATGATTGTCCTATTCCTGTCTGTCTGTTTTGTTAGTGGTGTTTCATGCACTTATGTTATGTCTTGGTAGAGCAGAATGTTGAGATAGGGCTGTTAAGTGAGTTCAATGAACTGCAAAAGTACATTGCCTGTTAGGATTAGATCCACATGATGCCTTTATTGGTAGGGATATATAGTGGTGTGACTGTAAATATTGCAGAATAGAAAGGTTATTCTATGGTGCAACTGTATAGGAATCATAGAAATTATCCATATTGCCTGCCACTTCTTGCAGTTGCTTTATTTTAACTTTTGTTGCTTTGAGAGCAGCTATTTTATGGCTGATCTTGTTGATTGTGACAACATATCAGAACATATTGTGATATGGAAATGATTATCTTGTTGAATGTAAAAAGCTACTAATTTTGAGCCTGTAATTATAAGTTTAATTTCAAACAGAAATGGAGCACCGAATGCATGGCTACAGGAATTATTTTATTTATTTGTTTGTTTTTTGCTACATGTAGACCATATAAGACTTGCCATCCCAAACCAGTTTCCTGTATTTATCATGTGGACAGTGCATTTAGTGACAATTGGGTATCTAGAATAAGAGGAAGCCCATCTGATAATAACAATATTTATATTATGTCAAGACATGTTTGCAGAATGCTGCCATTTAATAGCTAGTTAGTTAGCAGCAATTCAGTAACATTTATCTAGCACTCATGACTATTAATATTCATCAGTACCTATGATCAGGACTGCCTCCAGCCAGTCTCACTGTGATTAGTATAACATAGGTTTACTCAAGTAGTGGCACCATTCATTAATAAGAACTGTCCACATCATCTCAGTAACCTCAGGAGGGCTCTCTGTGCTTACTCATGATGGAGATTGTGGTCAGTGCTGTTTTTCACCTTATTAGCATTACTGCCAGTAGTCTCCTAGATGCAACTTGGTTGCAAGATAGAGCATGAAACAGTAACTGGCAAGTTACAATAAGATCCTCAGCCATAACACTATTTAGGAAATAGTATAGAGAGGGAAAGCCGAAAGTGGCTGTAATGAATAGAAGAAACTATTTCTCAGTCTTAGGAAAGAAGCTACTCTCTGTTGTTAATATTGTGGGTGGGAAAATATATGCCCTGGAAGAGTGTGTACATACAAACTTGTTAGTCTCCTATAATACTTCTGTTGTTTGTTGTGCAAATCTTTGTTATGAATATTCTGATATTACTGTGATGTGTCATAACTTCCTCTAGTACAGTAGCAATAATAGACTATCTATTGTTCTACATTTTCCAAAGTATCACCATAAAAAAAGTGAAGAAATTTGTTGATGATATTAATTAATGTAAATTTTGATGCATTGTTAATGTTTGTCAGTTAATGATTATAAATACTGATGATAGTTACATACCTGAACTTCTTTATATAAGAAATCTACTGTACTTAAACCACAACTAAACCCACATTGCATAGTCTGCATTCTTCCATTGTTGCTACTGTTGCATTTTACTGAGAACTCTCATTGAGCAGCACCTGTAGAGATTGGCATGCTATATATCTGAGGCCACCTATTTGTTGAATATCTCTATAGATATATGATTTACCTAAAGTAATTGTTTCATAATTTCTGTACTTACAGTTGTAATAATGACCACAGTTCCCCTTTGCCTTTTCTCCACTAAGTAAAGTGTTTTCTTTTGTTTATTAATGAATAGCTATGTAACTTAATGCATTTGTTGCAGAATGTGATGAATGTAGGAAGTATTCAGGATGACACAGTTGCTTGCCACAGCATATTTTCCTTTGTTAATGAACAAAAATGCAGTCAGTGTAAGCTAATTACTTTCAGGGTATATGTAGGACTCTTCATGAGATTGTCAAATAATGCTTTGTAGTTCATATCCAACCTAGTGAATCTCATCATAAAGGGTCAGTGAAGAACAGTGCTGTGTGTGTGTGTGTGTGTGTGTGTGTGTGTGTGTGTGTGTGTGTGTGTGTGTGTGTGTGTTTATCTAGTTGTTGTATTTGCCTAGTAATATACAGGGAGTGAGCCAGGCTTGTAGGGTCCTGTCTCCATATTTCGTGTTATCAAATTCCTCCTTAAACTCGTGAAAGTTTCTGGCATGAACTACCTCTCTCTCAAGATCATTCCATGCATCAGTACATCTGTATGTGAAGTGGAACCTTTTATATCCCTTGGACATGTTGTCTTCTTTAGTTTCTTTCTGTACCCTTTTGATTCTCTAATGTCCTACACAAACACGTCATTCCCACCAAAAGGCTCTAATTTATTAATTGCTCTGTATATCACTTTCAAGGTCCTTTTCTCTTTTTTCCTAGTCAATAATTTATGTTTCTTTTGTGATGTTGTTTAAGTGCTTCTCTTAGGATAAGATACTTTAAATCATCACTCCCAAAATCCTTTTCCTATTCCAATTTATTATTTTTTTTTCATTTCCCATTTTCTAATTTCAGTTTAGATGTTTAGAATCTTTCCCCATCTCCATAACTTTGCTTTTTTTGGTGTTAAATGCCATCTCCCACTCTTTGTTCCATTCATAAATTGTATTATCTTTCTATGTCACATGTTTTCTTTAACATCTTAGCATCATCAGCTAAAAGACTTGTATGAGTATAGCTGCTTACTTCATCCACCTTGTCATCCATGTATATCAGGAACTTCACTGTTGGTAACACTGATCCCTGTGGCACTCCACTAGTTGCTCCTCATCTTCTACCCATTCACATATTTTATCTATTTCTATTCTCATTTGTGTGTCTCTCTTAAATGATCTTCCATCCATCTCAGGATGTTTCCCTTCAAGCCTCCTTCAGTTCTTGACAAAATTTTTTTACTCATATAAGTAGGAGGGTTCTCAATGGGATTTCAATCCTTTAGACTTCAGACATGTCATCAGACATCTAGTTACAGTTTCTAGCAAGTGTTGCAGGCACAATAGGTCGAAATTCTTCTGGATGTCATGAATCTGGTGTTCCAGCTTGACCATGGTCAATGTGTTGATGTCTTGTAATTTGCTCTTGATGAGTCCCCATAAAGAAACTGTAAGGCTCAAATCAGGTTAATTGCAGGGCCAGTCCTTCCCAAATGACTTAATGTTCTCCACCCACCTCAGCACAGCACCTTCTTGGCTCTATGGCTCGAAGTACTATTGTCCATGAGTCAGCGTGTCTTTTCAAAGTTGTACCCCAGGTTTTCATTCAGCAGTTCACTGTTTTGGTCTGTGTTCAGTTTTGTTTCATAGTAACACAACAAGGCTGCTGGTTCCATGGTACCCAAAGCAGCCCCAGACTGTGAGCCTATCTGGAAATTTAACAATTGGAACATAAAACTTGGGGTCAAGAGTCATTCTACATAATACACTCCACATCATGCAAAAGTGGCCTCATCACACCACACTACCATTGACCATTGCTTATGAGTCCAGTTTTGATATTTTTTAAAACTTTCTGGCAATTATTCACTTATCAGGTCATTAGAAATGCCTTTCTGCATGAGATGCAATGCTTGTATTTCAGGGGCACTGATCTTGTAGATACATTACTCACTAACTGTTTGTTAGACCCCTTTATTTCTTATGAACACAGGCAGGGATTCTTCTTAACTTTCCTCTAATTGTCAAGGTCATAGTATCAACAGTGTATGGTCTGCCAGATTGTTTCTTGTGGGAGGTGGTGATGCACTCCCAGTCTTATAAGAACACTTGGCACGCAATAGAGCTCTGGTCTCTGTGCATATCTCCTTCACAGACTTCCCACACCTAATTAATGCTAACACAACAACAATATCAGACTCTGGTAAATCCTTGCCTCTTTCCATTTCATCAAATGGTGGCTCAAAAGGTGTCACAGTAAGGGCAAAATCCAGTACATGTGGTGGATTGAATGTCTCAAGGTCAGCCCTCTAGCACTGCCCCCGGGGAACTGGTGAATCATTGAGGTTGCTCATGTGTTACTGTGGACTCCTTCTCCTTCAAGTATCTAAACATATTGCGAGATGAAGAGACCGTAGTGAATCTTGCTTTAGATTTCACAATTTTTGTGATTTTCATGTGAAAACATCTAATATTTTGTTCAGGACTGCCTTTTTCAGATCCAGGTTTACACCATCAACCTGACCATCCCATGTATGTAATTCATTTATGACCTTTGTGTAAAAATGCAGTAAGTTGGTGGTACAAGATCTACATCTGAATCAATATTATTGCATCAAGATCTTAAGCTCTTCCAAGTATTTTATCACTTATCTTTAATTGTGATTTTGCATAGTTTAGCTGCCACACTGGTCTGTGACGCAGGTCTATAATTAAAGAGGTCTTCCTTATTTCCTCCTTACCTTTTTCCATTCAAATGGTACAGCTGCTTCTCTCATTGAATATATTATCAGCTGTATTTTGTCCACCAACTGGTTCTTACATTCTCATAGGATCCAATTAGAGATTCTGTCTTTGCCAGGAACATTTGTTACATCCAAATTTTTTAATGGTTTCATTACTTCCTGTAGATTCACCTCAATCACTTCTGGTGCTTCTTGTCTGTAGGTTACCTCTGGCACAGAATCACTTTCCTTTATGAAAGCTTGAAAATATTCACTAGTTTTGCTTGTTCCTTTGATTCTTTATAGACTGTATTACCAATCCATAACTTACTAATTCCCACCTTTTGTTTAAATTTTTCACTAATAAACCTATAGAAGTTCTTTGGTTCATCCTTGGACTTCTTAGTGATGCTTCTAAATTTTTTTTCCTCCCTTTTGATTCTCACATAATCATTTCTAACCTTATGATATTCTTGCTTTGTTCTGTTGTTTCATTTCCTCCATGTATTCTATGTAATATTTGCTTTTCTTTTTTTGCAATGTCACATTGGTTATTGAACTAGTCTGTTTTGTGTTTTTCTCTTCCAGTTAATCTTGGATTCATATTTATCCACCTACCAAGGTGTAGCGTACAGGACCTGAGCTACACTTATGTGATCCTGTCTCAGTGTCTGTATTTACTCAGTCTTGTTCATCTGATGTAAACCCTTTGCTGTTGCCATGTCTTTGTTTAGTTCATTCCATTTATCTATATCTCTGGGGAGCTAGTGTATTTGTGCTATTCAAGCTTTTTTTTTTCCTCATATTTTACGTACACTTAAGTATTCAATTTCTCTTATCCTCTGTAATAGTATGTCTCTTCTCTTTAATTCTTATAATTCTTTATAAATTTATTTATGAATAACTAATTCTCCTCTCTCTTCTCTTCGTGTTAGCAGCTCCATTTTTCAATATTTCCTTATTGATTAGATTTTCTCAGTGTGTGCAAATCTTGACGTTTTTATCCTTGTATATCCTATTTATATTTACACATGTTTTCTCGTGAGGAACAGTACAATTTTAGCATGCATGTTTGTCTCTTACCTGTGTGTGTGTGTGTGTGTGTGTGTGTGTGTGTGTGTGTGTGTGTGTGTGTGTGTGTGTGTGTGTGTGTGTGTGTTTAATTAGTTTTCTGCAGCTAGTTGTAAAGTTGTAAAGTACAGGATTTAAAACAAAACTTATGTTATCATGCCTTATATCAATTTTTGTTAACCTAGTTTTAAACTTATGGGTGTTCTTTGCATATACTATTTCTTCCTCAATATCATTCCAAATGTCGTTGCATCTGTTTGGGAGGCTGAATTTTTTTATAATCTTTCAATATTTTGTTGGTGTGTTTATTTTATTTTATTTATTCATGTTCACATAATTTAGTTTTATCTTTCTTCACTGTTAAGTTTTCTCTGTCAATGTTCAGATCCATTTAGCAATCCAAGTGTGTGTGTGTGTGTGTGTGTGTGTTTACCTAGTTGTATTGTACAGAGCACAAACCAAAGCTCATTTTGTTGTCACCATAACCATATTTATCCAGTTTCTCATTAAACATGTGTGCACTGTTTGCCACAACCCCCTCTTCCTTCGGATCATTCCAGATTTCAATAGTTCAATACAGGAAGCTATATTTCTTGACGTTACTCAAACATCCACCCTTCTTTATTTCTTCCCATGCCTCCCCCCCCATCTATCTCGCTCTCCCTTCATCTGTGGTATCAAGTCACTTCTGTCTATTCTTTCTATATTGTTTGCTAATTTGTACATTATTATCAGGTCTCCTCTTTCTCTTCTCTCCTGTAGTGGTGGTAATCCCATCTCTTCAAGTCTTTCTTCATAGCTTAAGTCTTTCAATTCTGGTGCCATCCTTGTTGCTATCCTCTGTATTCTTTCCAGTTTCTGTATATCTTTTTTTTTCTAAGTGGAGCCCAAACTACTGCTGTGTATTCCAATTTAGGTCATATCATGCTTATAATTTTCTTCATCATTTCTTTATCTAAATAGTTAAACGCCACCCTAATTTTTGTTAACAAGCTGTATATAAAGCCAAATATTCCATTCATGTGCCTTTCAGGTGATAGTGTGTCCTGGATCATTACTCACAAATCTTTTTCTTCATTATTTTTGTTATTATTTCTCCTCCCATTTTGTAATTCCATGAAGGTCTCTTTACTTTTTCTTATTTCCATCACTTGGCATTTTCTGGCATTAAATTCTAGTTTCCATCTTTGGCTCCATGCATGTATCTTGTCAGTATCCTTTTGTAAATCCTTGCAGTCATTTTCATCCTTTATTGTTTTCATTATTTTTGCATCATCAGTGAAAAAGTGTGTGTGTGTGTGTGTGTGTGTGTGTGTGTGTGTGTGTGTGTGTGTGTGTGTGTGTGTGTGTGTGTGTGTGTGTGTATGTGTGAAATTCACTGCTGTCTTGAGGATTGCATGCTGGTGGACACATGGTTGACAGTTGTACCCTCCTAATGAGAACTTAGAGCTTGTGTAGTCTAATGTATGGCTAAGATTAGGGCACTCAGTGCAGTAAATATCCGATCACTTTATTCAGAGTGGGTAATATCTTCTTGCTCATCATTGGAAATCTTTAATGGTCTAGGTGTGGTGCCAACTTCAGTCTGCAACAATATCATCACATAGTTAGCAAACTGTGTTTGAGTGTTTGTGTGTGTGATTTGAGCTAGGATTGCTACATTTTGTCTGTCCTGCATGCATCTGACTTGTTAAATCTTGAATACTCCTTACTTGTATCACTCCATATTTAATCCATTCCGAATATCTATAGCTGAGGAACTACATTATTTCCTACCATACAATTCATAATATTTTGTCATAGATATTGCTTTGTAAATCATGCTTGTTATACCGTGAAGGTCATGTTTTGAGCTGAGCCTAATGAGGTACCATACACTTCTGTTCAAAATAATGGCCTCTACCCTCTTTTCTGTATGATTTTTACTTTATCCATGTATGCAGGACTTAATCATAAGTGTATATTATAACCATAATCATATCATAGACATTCAACCTCTCAACATTTCCACATCCTTATAATTAAGTATTACTTTTATGTTTATCAGTAACCCATATGAATTCCCACTGATCATATTAACAGTAAATACTTGGAGGGAGACTTGCCCTTGGTGAAATGTACAGCTTCTGAGCCAAGTATAATTTCTGAAATAGCTTTAATATTTCTACTTCTATCAGAATAATCCTTATTGTCACTGGAATACAGCATATCATTCATATTTTTCATATTTTAAGTGCCTCTCTGCATCTGTTATAGTAAGTCTACTCCTTGATCTTATCTAATCCATCTTACTCCTTCATTATGTGTCCATTAATATCTTCATTGCAGCTTTATAAAGGTATATCTATCTGTATTTGTTTCACTCCAGTCAGAAAACCCAAGGCAAATTTTAAAACTTCCATAGCTTTATCTGTAATTGTAATTAGCCTTTCTCTTTGTAACTCCTCCATCTCCTCCACTCCCTATTGACAGCCCTGCCTCAGTATTGTATGGCCACACATACCCATTGGGTGCTGATATTTCAGCTCATGTATGCTATTTGAATCTTTATGTATCCCTCATGTGAATTGTAATCTGTTCATGAACTATATCAAGTGATGTTTATAGATCATTGCCAGAGAGGAACTGCAATGTTAGGGTGAACTAATGCTGCATCAAAATTATTTATTGTTTATTACATGTGTAGCAACATGCTAAAAATATCAAAAAATTATTTGTAATTAGTTAAATAGACCTGATAATATAGAACAAAATATTAAAGATGGTTGGTTTTAAGTAGTTGGTATTTTTAATTTTAAGTGCAGAATAACCTTATAAAAAATGAATATATATATATATATATATATATATATATATATATATATATATATATATATATATATATATATATATATATATATATATATATATATATATATATATATATATATATATATACACACACACACACACACACACACACACACACACACACACACACACTGTGGAACCTTGGTTCTCAAACTTAATTCATTCCTGAATGCTGTTTGAAATCTGAAGCGTTTGAAAACTGAAACCATTTTCCCCATAGGAATCAATGTAAAATGGATTAATCCATTCCCAGACACCGGTCTACACTGTCCTGGTGGGTTATGGCAGACATTCTCACAGCCAAGATGGCTGCTTCACATCTCCAGCTCACAAATTATTTATCCAGAAAGGATGTAATGAATGAACTTACTGACATGGAACTCACCAAAAGATACTGTGTAAACTGATCTAGTGAGTGAAGATTTACAGAGGGACACATAGAGAAGCCATCCACTTGCTGCCAAAACGAAGGTGATCATAACACGTAGACATCTTGCTGCTGGGAAAAGCTACTGGAAAAAAATGCAGTTGTGCAGTAGTGATGGCATTGGGAGTCATTGAGAGAGTCACAGGTGGCTCAGGAATTGTCACAGGTGACTCAGGATTACTCCTGAGTGCTGAAAATTATTTGTTTACATTGAGGCTTTTCAATGGGATCACATTTACCTTATTTTAAAGACTGAATTACTCTTACATTCTGCGGCTTTCCTCTAAATATATCAAAATGAAGTAGATATTCATAGAAACTATAAATTAGTAATAAACAGCAACTTTTGCTATATCTTTTAATATATGAAATCAAGTAACTTTGTTCATGAACTGAAGTATGGTACCACAACTGAAGCAATAATGAGTTCAAAATTTTGTTTGAAGACTGAATTGTTCAAAAAGGGAGGCATTCGGTAACTGAGGTTCCACTGTGTGTGTGTATATATATATATATATATATATATATATATATATATATATATATATATATATATATATATATATATATATATATATATATATATAAAATTCCAAATCAATGAATGACGGTATTTTTATTTTCCCCAATAACATTATGTTTCATAACTTGTTCATTCTGTGTGTGTGTGTGTGTGTGTGTGTGTGGTGTGTGTGTGTGTGTGTGTGTGTGTGTGTGTGTGTGTGTGTGTGTGTGTGTGTGAGTGAATATTTACTTCACTGGAAATACTAAAAGAAATAGGATCCCAGAAGTATGTTATGTAAAACTGGTATGTGGATGAAAAATAATGCTACTTTACTATTGTTATAGCTTTACTGTGGTGCCTGAAAAGGCAGCTGGTGGCCCAGCCTCCACCACTGTGCCAGCACAGGCTGTAGGTGTCTCTGCCCCAACCACCATTCAAGATCCTGGGTCTCAGGAAGGTGGGAAAGGCCCCTGGAGACGTGCCAAGGTTGTATGTGATTATGATGCCACCTGCAGGGAAGAAATGAGTCTTATGATGAATGAGGTGAGCAGTAATAGGATATCTGTGCAGTACTATTGGATATATTTTGTTGGATTGTAAGTTACTATGTGATGATTGAACGAAGTAGAAAGATAATAAAGAAAATGGTAGTGATGATTAATATGATGTCATATTTGCCAGGTTGTGCTGTATACTGAACTCCAAGGACAGACAACAGACTTTGTTACTGCCAAACGTGGTAACCAGACAGGGCGTGTTCCAAGGGCTTACATTGAGCCTCTGGATGACTGAGGCCTTTGTGCAATTTATTCTTGTTAAACTGTTAAACTGTTCAGATTCTGTGTGCATGATTGCTCATATGTAGGGAAAGTTTTACATTATGTTTTGTTGTGAGCATATGTAAATATGGATGCACAGATATGCATTTGGTAGGGTTTTCTTAATATTATTTGCTTGTTTGAATGTTTGTATGGATGGTTGTATGAGTTAGTGAACTGATTTGTCTTGACTTGGAGAAATGTAAGATAGTGCCAGTCTGCAAAACTTTGATCTTTATTTACAAGGTAAAGAGTACCTTTCTTAATTTTAACTTTTACTTGCATAACACAGTACACCTGTTTCATGAATAGTCATGTTTAATGATGAATGATGAATATCCAAAGTATTATTATTTAGACATTATCTTGCATATACATGCTGTACTTTTTATTACCAGGTTATATTATCATCAAGAGAATGTTTGCTTTGTGAAGTAATTATTAAGAGGATGACCAAAGGCCTATTTTAATATTTAAGTGGTTAGTAATGCTTTATAATTTCTTTATGGAGAAGCTATTTCTGTTGGTGTGAAAGTAGCTGATATATGAGTAAGATATGTATGTGGTACATGTTGAATAAGTCTAAATAGTAATTCTTTGGAAATTTGTTTAATATTCAGGAACAAAGTCATTGATATTTGGTGTTGATAAGGACAAAATGAAGGTACTCCTGTGTCTAATGAGCTGAAAATCCGAAAGGAAGAAACTCTGGCATTTTATTCCTCAATAAATACATATTATATTAATTGCATGATGTCAAAATGTGAATTATTATTATTATTATTATTATTATTATTATTATTATTATTATTATTATTATTATTATTATTATTATTATTATTATTATTACTATTATTATTATTTATTTATGTTATTTTTTTCAGATTCAGAGACCCTCTTAGTTTTCTCTCTCTCTCTCTCTCTCTCTCTCTCTCTCTCTCTCTCTCTCTCTCTCTCTCTCTCTCTCTCTCTCTCTCTCTCTCTCTCTCTCTCTCTCTCTCTCTCTCTCTCCCCCTTGCTAAATGGTAAAATTAAGTTTCCAGTTATCCTCTCATGTCTCTGTCTATTAAAATCTGACAGGAATGGATTGTTTGATGCAGTACTGGTTCTAGTGCATAATCTGAAACACTAGTGTATTTTGCTATACATACATATTTAGTCTATGAGTTTTGTGTGTTGTGTTCATAATGAGCACAGGAACAAAAGAATATTTGGAGTTAAAGCAAGTTATAATGTAGATTTAACCAAATAATGTTGTGGCATTTTTAACTATATGTCTGGTCTTGGATTGTTTTGTGTAGTCTGAGTGGTGATGTGTTACCAGGGTTTCTCAGTCATTCAGCACTTGATTCAGACCAAGTGTAAGGGGCTGCTTTAGGATTTGTGCAAAGTATTGGAGCCTGCTGGATTGGGATGACAGTGAATCAGGATTTACTGAGGGTGAATTAAATTGGAAAATCAATTTGTGTTTGGTCTTAAGTGGTGTATGAAAAAGCTGTGACAGTTTTGTTTGTAAATTTTGTTGGGGGTTTATCATGGGACTTTTCAATTTAATTAAGTATTTGTTTAGGCAGAGATGATATATATATATATATATATATATATATATATATATATATATATATATATATATATATATATATATATATATATATATATATATATATATATATATATATATATATATATATATATATATATATATATATATATATATATATATATATATATATATATATATATATATATATATACATACATACATACATACATATAAAGTCATGCCAGGCCCTTTTTTTGTTATGTTATTTATCTAAAAATGTGCAGAAGAATGAGCAAGTTATAATTTTGGAATTAAATATATTTCAATTCTCATGATTTTACATTTTAGTGAAGCAACAAGAGCTCACAAATCCTTTGATGGGAAAAGTGAGTGTGAAGTAAGAATACTGACTTCCAAACTGAAATTGTGCCTGTGAATAGACATGTCATTCATATTAATATCCTTTTTTATTATATAATATGGCAAAAGTCTCATAAAATGAGGCATACTTGTTGTATTGCTTAGATTTTGGCATGGTGGTGAATAATAATAATATAATAATAATAATAATAATAATATACAAAGAGAGGATGGGAAAGTGATGTGACAAATGTTATTGTTGTCCTAGTCTATAAAGAAGGATGTAAGAAAAAATATGCTGAATACAGAAAAATGCATTTGTTAAGCATTTCTGAAAATGCATCCTAATTGGGAGTGGATAAAACAGCTACTAAATTGCTGAGGAGCAAGCTGGTTTTAGAGTAAGGAGTGTTGTGAAAAACCTTAACCCAAGGATGGTAATTTAATTAATGTTTCCAAGGGGCAGAAACGTGCTGCATTCATTGTTTTTTCATTTTTTTAATAATTAATTAATTAATTAATTATTATTATTATTATTATTTTTTTTATTTTTATCATGACATATTTAACATGTCTTACAAATCTTACTCCATTAAAGTATAATTTAGATTTTTGTTTACATAACTTGGTGTACCACAGAATACTTGATTAGATCTTTGTCATGTTAAAACTCTTACATAATAGGACAATGTTAATCTTTAACCCCTCAAAAAATAAAATGAAAAAATAAATAAAATAAAATGGAATAAAATAAATAAAAATAAGAATTAAAAATTAAACTTGAAGCTATTTGTAGGCATACCCTTAGAGGGCAGTTATCACCTCTCTGTCATAATGTCTCTAAAAAGATGAGATTAATTAGGAAGTTGTTCAGAAACTGGTGCTAATTACAGTATGGGAAAGCATGTATTTAGATATTTGTTTTTAGTTTTAAACCTATTGTTATGAAAATATTTTCTATATTGTTAAATTGCTATATAATAGAAAACTAGCAACCAGATCTTAAGAATACAGTTTTTCTTAAGACACACAAAGATGGATGTTCAAAGTAGGATTTCTTTGCCTTAAATGTTATACATAAAAACAGTACATTGAGAGTTGGAAAAGATCATAATGTATAATAATCTTTCAGATTTATCTCACTATATGACTTAGATTTTAGTTTTTAGTTTCAAATTTTGAAAACAGATTTAAAAAAAAAAACAAGACACAAGGATTTTTTTTACATTCAAACTTAATATGCACTGATTGCTGTGATTACGATAATGTTTTAGCTCTAATGTTTTACACCCACTGTTGAAGATCCTGAGCTCACCATTTAGAGGGCTGAGTTTCCTCTATAAGATAGTTGAAAACAACCTACATAAAGAAAGATATTTTTTTTTCTTATCTTTTAAAATGTTTCC
Source organism: Scylla paramamosain (assembly GCF_035594125.1). Classification (NCBI taxonomy): domain Eukaryota; kingdom Metazoa; phylum Arthropoda; class Malacostraca; order Decapoda; family Portunidae; genus Scylla; species Scylla paramamosain. The sequence continues at coordinate 27,393,274 of NC_087156.1, read as the reverse complement.
TTTATCCCTTTTACCTGTATGAACATTCTGACATACTTTCAACAAGGCTCTGGAAATATGCAAGGGTCATTTTGAGCTTGGAATATTTAAATGAGTTGTTCAACTGATTAAGTTTGCTCATTTATGTTCCATTCTCACTTATTAATTTTAAATTTTCAATGAGATTTGTGTTGCCAAGCCATTTAAGGATAATACTGTTCTGGATATAAAAGACTGAGCAGGGAACAAGCAGCAGGGAAGCCTGTTTATTCCTGCAAGAGGTGAGGTATCACTGGCAGCAAATAACAGTTTGTCTTGCTTATTAGAGTGTATATACATGACTCCTAGATCTGTCAGATGTATGATGAATGAACTGTCTCCCAGTGTATGGGCTGCAGGAAGACCAATTCAAATAGGTCTCTCTAATGCAATGGTTCTCAACTGGTGGTCCATGGTGACGTTTTAGGTTGGTCCACAGGATGTTCACTGCATTTGTTGATAAACTTTGAATAGAAAATTTTGTATGAACATTTTAATTAAAATAAATAATTGGTTATTTATTTTATTACATTTCTATTTAAAAAAATATACTTGCAATCTATAAGTTACAGCTGATAAGTAATTTTTAAGTTTAATCTATAATGAATGTTCAAGACTCTCACTGCTATACATGACCAGAGCCTGAGTACATACTTGTACTGTGCATGACAAGTTGACAAGCCATCCTGTTGATTTGTGTCAGCTGCCACATGGCTACATAAGTTGTAAAGTGCTGTGTATCACTGGGCTGGTGGCCAGTAGCTACTAACTGCTGTGTTGATAGTTATGTTATTTGTCCAAGACTCTTTTATAGGTATGGATGTGTAATTTGGTTTTAATTTAGTTTTATACTCTAAAATTTATAAATTTAAAAGAAAAATGTGGACATAGTGAAATATTTCTGGTCACTTATGCTGTGTGCTATATTATGCAGATTTATGAAATTATGACATATGGTACTTTGTGTTAACTTTACCCGCACCTCAAATTGAAATGGTCCACATTTCTTATTTACTGAATTTTTTTTATTGGTGATTTGTTGCCAGAAATAAAGTGAGAATCACTGCTTTAATGGAAGGGGCTCTGTACTTTCCATGTTGGGTGCATTGTGACAAAATTTTGATGTTTTCTTGAAATTATCACCATATCAGCAGTGTACCTAATATAATGAGTTTATAATAATATCACCAAGTTTACATACTGAATTGGATGTGAACGCTTTCTTCCTTATAATTTCAACAGTATTAGTAGCCAGTATAGTATTATTCTCTGTGTAATTTGCCTAGTAATGCATATATGAATTATGCTCTTGTTGTTTTATCTATATATCTACATTTATTCAGTCTGATGTTAAAATCATGAATCTTTCCTGCTTGCTTTACTTCTGCTTTCCATCCATTTCAACTGTCAATACTTTTCTATGAAAGTTAAATTTCTTGTAATTGCATAAGTATTTAGAGATTTTTAGATATATGCTTATCTCTTACTGTAAAATCTTAAATATCACTGTTAAGTCTTCTCTTTCTCTCACCCCTCACCCGTCTAATATCAACAAAAATCAGTAAAACATGTGTATAGTAATTTAATTAGATTTGGTTACATAACCAAAATTTAAGTTTATATTCTGAAATTATGATGCTGTTTTCCTCAAAATAGTTACTGTTAATGTTTATTTGCTAGCTATCAAAATTTCAGTTTTAGTAATTTAGAGTTGTTCTCTGCTGTACATTTGATTTTGTTTTAGTTGCAGTACCATTTGATATTCCTTGTCTTGGTAATGGGACTGCAGGTTGGTGATCTGATAACTCAGGGGTACCTGGTGAAGTAATTTAGAAAATCACTAAGGAGTGTTATTTCAGAATTAATACAGAAATTTTTATGATCGTTTACTGTACATGTAAAACATGACACATGTTTGTATATTTCTATCAGTGTAGTGGATGCTTATGTATTATTCTTGATGTCTCAACTGCTTTAAAGGATTAAGGATGTTGCAGTGCTCTTGGTATTTTTCTCAAAGCTTTTTATTGCTTCTGTGTTTAAAAGTGTGTGTGTGTGTGTGTGTGTGTGTGTGTGTGTGTGTGTGTGTGTGTATTTACCTAGTTGTGATTTACAGAAGGAGTCTAAGCTCATGTCTAAGTGTGTGTGTGTGTGTGTGTTTGTCTAAAAACCTGTATAATTCTTTTTCCTACAAATACTCAATGCCTTTGAAGAACAAACACTTTGGAATCAGTATTATAACCCTGTTCTGGTGATGATTCCTGATACATGGTTTAGACTTGGATGTAGTTAATCAACAAGCCATTCTTTTGCACCAAAAAAAGATTTGTTTGAGATTATATACAACACCCAGGGAAGAAAGTAACAGATCCAGTGTATTTATAACAGTGATTGCTCTTAGAATTTGGTTGCTTATAGAATAGTACTACTCACCTTTTTTTTGTATAAAAATTCATGAACACTTGTTCACCATGTTTAAAAAAAAAAATGAGAGCAATTTGGAGTGTTTATCTTTGAATTTCTTGGATGCATTACTTTCTCTGAGTGTCTCATGTAATCACTGCACTGTCTTTAACTCAGTGCATAGTAATGAACCTGTGATGCCTGAAATTATTCTTTTAAGAATGCTTCATAAAGGTAGGTAAACATTTTATAAATTGAATTAGTGCATACAGTATATGATTACATAAATTAATTGTTTCCTACAGTAAAATATTTTATTGAGTAATGAAGAAATTAAGTTTTCTTAATTCAAATAGAATGTGTGAGATGAGCAACTGGAAGCATGAAAAGAAGATGATTAAGTTAATTTTGTTTTGAGACAAAACTGAACTTACATATAGAACCTACCCACATATATGCTTACATTTTATCTCTCATAATCCTATCAAGCACTGTTATGTCTCTATATCCAACGTAAGAAATAACTCTGTGATTTCATAAGGTTCGTCATGAATTCTTGATAAGTGTCTTTGCATTGGACAAAGTTCTCTTTCATGCATGTCTTGGATTTAACCTGTACTTGTACATATATGCATACTTTTGAAAAATTGGAGGTTGAATTAAATCAGAATAAAGTTTTAGGATAGCAACATTTTTTTTTTATTGGTTTGCCTATTCAGGAAGAGTCTCCCATTTAAGTCATCAATCTGGCACATGCAAGATTCTCAGTTTATGACTAGGATCTGTGGTCAAATTTCATGCTAAATAAATGAAATATGAGCAACCCAGTGACATAGGGGTAGCACACACAGCTAAGAGGACAAAGCTTTGAATACCGGGTTGGGTAGAAGAAGAGGATTGCTGAAGAATACAAGTATTCAGGTTTCGGAATTATGCAGAGGCAGAGGCGGTATAAGCAAGAATTATTCATGAACTTATCCCTCTCTTTCATACAACTGGCCTTCTCCCATGCAAGTGACTCCAATCAACAATTTTGAGCATAAACTATATAGGTTGAATGTAAGTAGACAGGGAAGCAGAATCATAGGAGTTAAATGAAAATCCCTTTTATTACACATACCTAAATACATTAAATGAAGACTGGCCTAGGAAAAATATAACAGTAAATAAGAAATGTTATAAAGCCAAAAATAGGTAATTTATAAGAATACTTATAATGTGTGTGTGTGTGTATGTGTGTATTATAAGATGATGGCTGGTCTGTTCAAGAAATGGGTGATGCCTTCCTCTTCCTTACCATAAGTGTGTTTTTGTATTCCTTGTCTTCTATACTCTACCCAAGAGTGGTGCTACATGAATACATTTTATAAAGCATTGGCAAATACAGGATACTGGAACAGATGTGTTAATCCTTTGACTACTATGGCTTTTCCTTCAAGCTTAATAAAATCTTGTACAACAAGTTTAGAGTTTGATTTTGGAAGACACCAATGACAGGAAAAATTAAGCTTAGTGTCTGTAATTGTTTTTGATTCTCCAGATTATATACTGTCATACTGCCATTAGCATTCAAAGGGTTAAGACTATGCTGTATTCAATATCAGTCACCTAATTTCTGTACCACAAACTTGACTGTAACTTAAAAATGAAATGCAAATATCACAAACACTCTTTAAAACTAAATTTTTTTGAGTAAAAATTTTATATCCAATATGTATTACAGTAATTTATACTAATAAAAAAGAAGCTATTGAAGATAATGGAATGAAGTAATGTAATTTATTGGGGCATTTCTTTTGGATTTGGGTTGTTGGCTATGTCTTCTGCTGCTGCTTGCACACACTCATTAGAGCAAAAAAGCCAATTTTTAGCCATCTTGAACTTCTTCCCCAGTAGTGCAGTCTTGCAGGAATAGCACTGGAAGCACTGAGGGTTTGCATGGTAGAAGTACCCACGATGGCTGCACCTGTTTTCCTCAGGTGCTATCTTCTCTTCACAAGTCTGGCATGTCTATAATAAGAGAAATAGCATAAGAAATAGCATAAGAGAAAATTATTTTAGAAAACAAAGAACAGATGGTCAAAAAGTAAAATAATTCTTACAAGCACTGATTTTTGGTTTCCTGTTTAACAGTATCTTATATTTGTCACTAGATCACTATTACATGTTATGGAATCTATTTTGATACTCATGTAATGTTTTCATATCACAAAGTCTTTTAAGGATGAACATGGTACCTTAGCCTGATAAGCCATGTGGCATGGCAGGCAGTATGGGAAGCTATTTTTATCTGGCACATATCGCTGGCCAGCCAGTGGTGTGTCACACACATAGCAGCAGTAGTGATGAATATGCCAGTTAAAGTTGTCAGCTCGGGTCCATGAGTTTCCAAATATCAGCTGGTTAAGAGAAGAACATGAAATAACAATGATGATTTTATCAATATGATTGTTCACTTATTTCTGATTTAGACTTTTATAATTGAGACATGGAATACAGAGTATATGTGTTCTCTTTAGGCTGTAAAAGAGAAATATGGGCAGAAGGCTTTCCAGAAAACAAGAAAACAATTTTTCTTCTTTCTTGTATGTTATCCTCTCATGTAAGGCAAAACTTTAGATATCTAAGTAACAACATTACATTCCAGTGAAATAATTACATTTTAAAGATGATGATATGTGGTTATTTCAGACAACACAATGAACAGCTATAGTAAGAGTATTTCTACATACCTCGTCACAGGCTTTACACCTTGGCATGTCCATAGCATCTGTAAAGTGACGACCACAATAAACTTTTCCATCCTTATAGAAATAGATGAGATCAGCCAAAAGTTCTTTGCAGGTAAAGCAGCAGAAACAAGCAGGATGCCAGCACTGTAAAGAAAACAAAATTTGTTTTATATAGTACTTACATACTGAAACAAAGAAAGATTTATCTATCTATCTATCTATCTATCTATCTATCTATATATATATATATATATATATATATATATATATATATATATATATATATATATATATATATATATATATATATATATATATATATATATATATATATATATATGGGACTTATATGGTACTGTGGTACTGTGCATGTTTGGGAGCCAATAGGTCCTCAGGTGCACAGGCTTGAATCCTTGCCACTGTCAGAGGTTAGGAAGGACATCCATTTGTGATAACAGTTCCTAAATGTCAAAACTGAAGTCCTCCATTAGGAGACAGAATTCTAGCCTTGATAAAGGATCAGGAAAGAAGAAAAAATAAGTAAATAAGAGAAAAAAAAATTATATATATATATATATATATATATATATATATATATATATATATATATATATATATATATATATATATATATATATATATATATATATATATATATATATTAGGGTAGGTCTATGTATATATTTATTTCATAGCAATGTAAAAAGAAATATAGACTTATAAAAATTGCTACCTTATCTGTTCCTGCTCTCTCACAGAAGATTGCTACATCCCCAACAGTCATGGGAAGACTGCAGTACTGACATGAAAACTTGCTCTTCTGTCCAGGCATCTCTCCACTCATATCTTGAGACCGCAATACATGACTTTCACCAGGAAATAATACAGTTACAGCTGATCCTGGTGCTACTTGCATGCCTCCTGAAATGTTTATTGTATCTTTGAAGAAAGTTATATGGATATCAGGAGTGTTTCTTGTTCCACCAAAACACCAAAACACCGATAGCTGCAAAACACAGCACAATAAAGGAAATGAAACATTAAATACAAATATTAAAAAGAATTTGGTAAAAATAAAAAAAATAAATAAAAAATAAACAAATAAAGTTTTACCTGATAAAGTTTCTTTGTAGGCATCATAGGGAGCCTGAACAGCTTCCTTATTTGTGATGCTTCCCTCCCTTGGTGACATTTGAGGCAAAATGCCTCTGCCACCCTCCTTGCTGGGACTTAAACCAGCAGGCCTTTGTGAAGGTCTGTGGCTACCTAGAACTCCAGCTTTTTCATAAGCAAGAGTAGTGGCCGGCTCTGAGCCTCCCATCTGGTAGCGGTGGATCATGGTGTCTCTACCAGGAGAGAAAGCCTGGTCTACTGAGGTAATGATTGGTGCCTTTTGCAGAGGGCCATCTACATTAGGTAGGTGGCCTTGTTTGCCTGGTAGAAAGCTTTCTTGGCCTGGCAAGAGACCTTGTTTGCCTGGTACAAAGCCTTCTTGGCCAAGGAAAAGACCTTGTTTCCCTGGTACAAAGCCTTCTTGGCCTGGGAAAAGACTTTGTTTGCCTGGTACAAAGCCTTTTTGGCCTGGCAAGAGACCTTGTTTGCCTGGTACAAAGCCCTCTTGGCCTGGCAGACCTTGTTTGCCTGGTACAAAGCCCTCTTGGCCAGGCAGGAAACTCTGTTTGCCTGGTACAAAGCCCTCTTGGCCTGGCAGGCCTTGTTTGCCTGGTACAAAGCCCTCTTGGCCTGGCAGGCCTTGTTTGCCTGGTACAAAGCCCTCTTGGCCTGGCAGGCCTTGTTTGCCTGGTACAAAGCCCTCTTGGCTTGGCAGGCCTTGTTTGCCTGGTACAAAGCCCTCTTGACCTGGCAGGCCTTGCTTGCCTGGTACAAAGCCCTCTTGGCCTGGCAGGCCTTGTTTGCCTGGTACAAAGCCCTCTTGGCCTGGCAGGCCTTGTTTGCCTGGTACAAAGCCCTCTTGGCCTGGCAGGCCTTGTTTGCCTGGTACAAAGCCCTCTTGGCCTGGCAGGAAACCCTGTTTGCCTGGTACAAGGGCCTCTTGGCCTGGTAAGCCTTGTTTGCTTGAAGCAGTGGTTGCCAAGTTTGATCTTTGGTCATGACCTGAAACAAAGGATGGTGGAGGTGGCCATTCATTTCCTGGACTTGTAGCATGTTGATGAGGACCCTTCATTGCATGAAGACCACCAGTCAGTTGGTCCTTGTATGAATCAGGAGATGGGAAGCCCTGAGTATGAGAAAAATAATTCAGTGCACAAACTGACATAGTGCTGAACTTAAAATTGCTCCAAAGCTCCAAATTAATGAATCATATTACTATAAGAGAAAAACAAGTATTAACACTGAAAATAACAACACGTGAAGGTCCATTATATATGTATTTTACAAGCAGATCCTTCTCTGTTTTTTTTTTTTTTTTTAGCTTGCCAGTTGTTTAAATGTTAGTCTGCAGCATTTCTCATCAGAGCTTGCTTTTTAGTTTTACAAAATGTTCCAGCCACTTTCCAGTGATGAAAAAAAATAATAAATAGACTTTACTTATTTATACCTATTATGGATAAGATAAAAAGTAGTCTACCTTCATCCATCTACTTCCTTTCTTTAGCTTAAACTTTTTGAGTAAATGCCTTGTTTTCCAAGTAAAATCCATTAAAAATGACAATTAAACAAAGATCTTAACTGAATACTCCATTGGTGTTGATGATCTGCCAATAAATATGCAGACATTAGTTGAAACTAATAACTGCAATAACTGTATCTACTGTTAATCTTAACACTCACCTTTTACAGTGATGAACAACATATTACAGGTGTAAAAAAGTTTCCTTTACTTACCTGTTGACTGCCACCTGTCTGGAGGCCAGAAAGTTGTGCTGTGATGCCTGGCACACCCTGGTCTTGTCCCAGACCCCTCAGTGGCCGAGACATTGCAGGAGCCACACCATAAGTGTCACTACTGGCCAGAAACCTTCCAGATTCTCCTATCATTCCTCCCATAAACTCCTTGAGCCCTTGAGGCACTTTCTGCTGGTATGGCTGATCTGTTATCTGAGTATATGGCATTGCATAGGTACTGTCATCTTCTTTGTAAGGAAGACCAGTCTTCACAGGTGATACAGGGTAACTGTGACCCACAATATTTCCAGTGCCACTATTAAGTTGAGGGTCCTTCTGCAGGTGACTAGGGAGGGGCTGAGCAACAGATGGTGTTGGCATGCCGGCAATCTCCTGTACAATACCCTGCCCAGCCACCTGCGTCCTGATGCGTTCCATATATGCCTCAAAAGACTGGAGCTCCTCAGTAGGCATATTTTCACACCTCTGACTGGCATCCATGTCATACAATGGAACCTGTTGCTCTAGCTGCTTACGTCGCTCCTTAGCTGCCTGTTGGTATGGTGTCTTTATAGCATCATATTATGGAAAGCTTATTTTCTAAGGTATTTCATATTAAGTTCATATTTTACATGGGTGGTACAAGGAAATCCATTGTTGTGGCAGCCTCACTTCAGATCCAGCCACTGGTCTCTTTTCTGGTGGAAGAAGTGCCATGTAGCGAGCTGCCAAGTTTCTTTCTGTGTTTGGTGGCACCCAGTCAAACTTCACCTTCTCTGGTTTTCCTGTTTCTTCATTGACCATATCTAAGTTGTTTCCTGCAAAACAACACTCATCAGAAAATGTGTGGGTACATTCTGTGTACATTTAAAATAAAAAAGATACATATACTATATGAATATCCAAAAGAGCTTCATTATGACACTCCAAACAATAGATTTTGTTCACTAACCAAAACCATTCTCATTAGGTGGGCCACTTAAAGTCTTCTAAAAGAAGGTAACTTTCTTCTGCTTGGCATGGTTAGTATACAATAAAGTCAACTTGAGAAATAACAGCCCAAAGGCTTTCATTTCATTTTTTTAATACATTATCATAACATTGTTTCCAATTCATGCAACTGCATTCTTGATACAATTTATTAAAGTGAACTGAATACTATTACATTCTACTGCAGCAGTCATCATTGCAAATAATTCTAACAAAATTATTTGTCATGTTAACAAAGATGAATAGCTGAATTTGATGAAAACAAATTATGACTATAAAAATAGTTTTTATACCAAAATCAAAGGTTCAAATTAATTTAAAGAATAAAACAGAAAAATGTTGCAATTTTGCTAAATTATATATAGTGGATGAATTTATGGAATACAAAGAAGCCATGAACCAACCATAAGAAAACTCCAGCTCCTCTTTCTTGGTGCGTGCTGGCCGCTCAAACAATTTGCCGATGACCACCTTACCAATGTCCTCATCGTCATCCTGCACGTCATGATCGTCCTTCCCACATCGACAGTTCATGCATATCTTCCTGTTTTTTCCCAAATGTTACTTTACCATGCTCAAAACCTCACAGCAGTAAATCTTGCTTCAGTATTACAGAAATACTTCATGGTAAATATATATATATATATATATATATATATATATATATATATATATATATATATATATATATATATATATATATATATATATATATATATATATATATATATATATAGTGCAAAGAAAAAAAATGTATGTATTGTGAAGAAAAAGTTGAATCCACAATAACACCAGACAGTACATGCAGCAAAAAAAAACCAGTTACTTATTATATTATCACTGATGAAGTTGTAGTGATACATATTTGATTGAAAAAAGAAAAATATGTTTTACTTCAATATACACCATACCCATGCATTCTTAAAAGTCAAAAGAGGGAAAAAAACTGAACTGTCTTGAAAAACAAACTGAAAACTGATGGCATCCTGCCACATCAGAAGACTATACACACATCAAGGACCCAAAATTCTTACACATATTGAATATTTTAATGTTTTAGGACTTCACTATATCAGCTAAAACAGTTTCATCTAGTAGATACAGAAAAAATTACTACATTTACTACGCAGACATAAAACTGTGAAGTTTATCAGGTTAAGCATGTGATTACTGATTAGTTGTCAACCCTCACATCCATTAGTAATCATGAAAGGAAAAAAAAAAAAAGCGTGTGCACCACTTAGCCAAGAAAAATGTGTATGAACACTTTTGAGTGAGAATTGTTCAGGCAGAGTCATGCAGCATGACAGTAGCTTACATGGTGGTTATGGCCCATAATTAGGGTATATTTGCTGGCCTGGAAGCATTACCAACATGTCATGGTGTTGCCTTGGAGGAGCTTGCATGGCTGTCTGCGGCACCACAACACTGCACATCACAGCGAATGCTCAAGGAAGAGTTCAACTGAACACGTAAGGACAGTCCAGATGATTGGAAAAAAAGGAAAGATGAGGCTCAAGAGGATTGTTAACAGTAAGAAGTTAACATTTATGCATTGTCTTTTGTCCATCTTTGACTGTTAGAAGCTGTGGTGTTCAGTGACAAGAAATTTGTTACCCACAAATTAGACAGGAGGAAGAGAGCATGTACTCATGAGAAGCAAGCAGGGAAATAAAGAGTTATAGAATGTAGAAATATTAATCTGCATGTTACACACCAGGTGAAAGTACTTGAAGACTCCAGTAAAAGAAGAATCTTGTATCTGTCACACAGCCACTAAATCAACACTGTCCATCAATCACTCATAATCATTTGCTGACATATTACAAATCAATAATAAACTTGTGACACATAAGCATGTATATTCAGCAACTGGATATATATCTAGAACTTTTACAAGGATGCCTATCAACAAGGTGATATTTGTAACAAATATTATACTTGTGACATAGACATGAGCCCACTGCCATTACTCACCTCCAGAAATGTAGCTCAAACCCAGGGCACTTGTCCCCACACTTATTGCACTTAGCACCAGCCCCAAGGTCATGTGCTAGCCGGGGCTTGCGCTTTCGCCGGTTCTCAATGTCAAAAATGTAAGGATTGGGTTTGACACTGCCCACCTCTGCTGACATGGTGGTGGTAGCGGCGGAGACAGCGTCTGTAAGAAGGTTTTTTCAGTTGTTGTGGGCATAGGTTAACTTAAGACAGCAGAAACTGAATATTTGTTTCAGTCTTACAATAATGACTACCTTGGGCCATTGTATGACTTCTGAAGTCTTGAGTGAAGAGCCTCTAAGTCTGCTTCATGAACTGTCACACAACAATGCTTATCAGTTAAGTAGCAAAATGCTATATCTGTTATCTCTGATATCATGATAAGCACTACATCTTAAAAGTTACATATATATGCATCAGTACAGATTTCCACCATAATCTTTAATGTTTTTTTTTGTTCTTGTTTACTTTGTAGATTTTTTTATGCAACATCTTACCTATCTGTCTTGGGTAATTTTTCCCTAGACCATCATTGTATTAGCAATTAATCCTCCATCTTTTGTTATCTGAACAACTAACATGATCTCTCATTTTTTTTTTTTTCTGAGAGAGGAGCAGAATATTTAGAACTTTGCTTCCTAATCCATCACTGCTTCTTCCTTCTCTCTCAATACATATTTACTCTTAGTATTCATCTCTGGAGGTTTAAAAATATGATTTGCATTAGTTACCTGTTTTTTCTTTTCTTCTTTCACAATGTCGAGACTGCAATAATATTCCCGATAAAAATTCCCTTTGAAACAAACAAATTGCAGTAATTTAGTTTTTATGATGTTGCAAGTGCATGATTAGACACACTGAAGCTTGCCAAACAAGTTGTGTCCATCTGTGCTGCTAGATTTTCCAAATTCTAACATAATTTCTTTGCTCTGATTTATTAAGAAACTCCTCAAGGTAACAGATTTTAGTTGTGATAAAATATATCCTCCTGTCGAATTCCTTTCTTTAGTCCCATCATTTTCTGACCAAACTTCATGCAGTGTTTTAATTACACATCTTATGTGTACTACAGTACAGTATCATGCAGATATATCTCCTCTAACTGGGATGGAAAGTTTATCTCTGATTAGCCCTCTGTAGTACTAATGAGTGCCTCCCTCACCCACTGCCATAACATACTTCAGTGAGAAGAGGTGCATGCATAAACACCAAATGTTTTTTGTTTTAATACCTGGTGTAAAAATATTGCGTTTTGCTGTATACTCTTTTCAAAGATGTGCCCAGTGTTCATAACAGTTCCCAGCAAGTTAAACGGATAGAGCTCTTCTGGCATTAATACTGGCTGATGCTTCATGGGAAATAATCAATTTCAGTAATACTACTTTAAAAAGCCGCCGAAATAAGTAAATAATGGAAATGTCACTTTAAAAAACTGTCATATTTTTTAATATTATTGAAAGAAAAAAAATAATATAATGAGCTGATCACATGACTATGCAAAATATTTCCTTTCCGTGCACTTCAGAACATGCGGGATGCCAGCTGTCAAAATCAGCTGATAGGGCAGGTGTCCTGGGGAACGTGTGGGGAGTGTTGTTAGCTTGTTTGGGGGGCAGCGAAGCCCACTCAACTTCTTGTCCTAAGCTGTGCCTGAAGGCCTGGAATTAACCTGTATTTCGCCTCACCTCCAGGAACAGGCCGGGCGGCAGCAGTGCACAACAAGCCACTCCCTGTTCTATGAGGGAAGTCGGTTGGTGCTTGTTGGCACCTCGACACTTCATGTAACCTGTTGTACCCAGTTTATTAGATGGTTTGCTACAAACTGACAAGGTACACCATGGTAATTAATTGTTTATGTAAGTGCTAGGTACATTATAAAACTAGTCATTCACAAGCATATTCCAAGAAAAATATATGATGTGATACTCAAGTGTAAGAGAATCGCAGTCTACTTTCGTGAAAATTAAACACCTTTGAATGTTATTTAGGATCTGTGGAATGGGTTTTGATGGGACAAGCCTACAGCAACCCTCACATCTATACTCACCTGGGAAACGGTGAATGCCAAGGATATGATGTCATGAACAAAAATATATATTGGATCCTTATTATTCTTTTATAAAACATAAATGACTTATTTGGTAAAAGTTAACTACCCACATATTCTTTTCTTAAGGAATCTATCATATCGTGCCCATTTCCTGTTAAAAAAGAAGAAAAAAAAAACAGCGCACACATTATTTGCAGAGAAATATGCTTCTCTAATTTCGGAAAAGTAGACCATATATATTTTTTTCTCAGAAATTTCTTTTCCCAACGATGAAACGTCCACTTTCTCCCCAAGGCAAAACAGTTATCGCTTACTAGTAAAAATGGTATATCCAGAAGAAAGTTTGTAAAGAGTTATAAACAAAAGAAAAGCCAGTAGCTCATTAAAAAAAAAGAAGAAAAAAGATATGACTTGAAATACTAGTGTGTTCGTTTCCCTCTGTGCGTGACGTCACATAGAAACAAACAATCACGTGTGCCCCTCAGGCCTTCACTTTCAAACGCTCCTAGCCACGCGTGCACACAGAAGTCAATAGTGGTAAGTTCCTGGATGAGTGTATTGGTAGGCTATTAGCTGAAATTTACTAATAGGTCATTGGTAAACTTGTGATCAGCTAGGTTGTCGGAAATTCGTGTACGCTATTAGGTGAAATTAATATAAGGTTACCCCAGAGTCAGGTACAGCAGGTAAGTTACTCTAAAATTATTATGGATAGGATACTGTATTAAAATTCACATTGGCTACGGTGTGAAACTATTGGTAGACTATCAGATAAAACTACTGGGAAATTACTTGACAGCCTATTGCTGGCCCTTAGAATTTTGATAAGCAAATGAGTCAGTAATCAGGATAGGACAAAAAAATAATGGGTTCAAGCTTGATGAAGCTAGTTTAAAAGATTGGAAGGAATTGGCTCACAAAAGTTGAATGGAATTAATTAACTAATTAGGTTGTTAGTGATGAGTCAGTCATTAGGGAACTTTATCAAAAAAAAAAAAAAAAAAGCAGTTTAACACAATACATCATATCCTCTTTTTCCTCCTTTTCTTTCCACAACAAGCTTGGGGATCTGGTGAGAAAGCGGGGTTTTAGGGTAGAGGAAACCAAATTAGACCAAATTTGGACATTCGTGAAAGTCTAAGGATGAGACGCCATACTTTGAAAACGAAATTTTTTTAGCCCAACCTAAATGAAGGGGCTTCGGCCCCCGTGGATCCCTCCTTAAGGACATTAACCTAACTGAATTTGTCTGCTACTTATCGTAGCAGTGAGACCGAATTAGAAAACTAGAAACTAGAAAACTAGAAACTAGAAAACTAGAAAAACAATATCTGTTATTTTGTTACAGTGTGCTTTATTATGTAACTGATGCATACAGGTACACAGTGATGGAGAAATACGGAAACTAATATTATTTTCACTAGAATATATATGTTTGAGATACATTCTGAATTAAATTCAGTAATTTAATCGTTCAAACAGCGAATATTTTTTGCTGGTCATAAAGTCTTTTACTTGCACAGTTCTGTGAGTGAAGCTTGTGCTTCATCAGCCAACCTTTGCCTAAAGTTTCAGCTGCTGCTATTATTCATGTTTCAACAACTGACTCAAGTCCTGATTCACCAACAGATCACAGGCCATGGATGTACTCCTGCCGCAGGGATGCGTCTGCCATGCGCCACATCAAGCTGTACTCGCGTGCTGTAAATCTACCAGTTATCTTCCTTCCTTCCTTTCATTCTCATCTGACACACCCTCTTTCTTTACACCAATCTCTCTCTCTCTCTCCTCTCTCTCTCTCTCTCTCTCTCTCTCTCTCTCTCTCTCTCTCTCTCTCTCTCTCTCTCTGTCTGTCTCTGTCTCTCTGTCTGTCTCTGTCTCTCTGTCCTGTCTCTCTCTCTCTGTCTGTCTCTCTCTCTCTCTCTCTCTCTCTCTCTCTCTCTCTGTCTCTCTCTCTCTCTCTCTCTCTCTCTCTCTCTCTCTCTCTCTCTCTCTCTCTCTCTCTCTCTCTCTCTCTCTCTCTCTCTCTCTCTCTCTCTCTCTCTCTCTGTCTCTCTCTGTCTCTGTCTCTGTCTCTCTCTCTCTCTGTCTCTCTCTCTCTCTCTCTCTCTCTCTCTCTCTCTCTCTCTCTCTCTCTCTCTCTCTCCTCTCTCTCTCTCTCTCTCTCTCTCTCTGTCTCTGTCTCTGTCTCTCTCTCTCTCTCTCTCCTCTCTCTCTCTCTCTCTCTCTTCTCTCTCTCTCTCTCTCTCTGTCTCTGTCTCTGTCTCTGTCTCTGTCTCTGTCTCTGTCTCTCTCTCTCTCTCTCTCTCTCTCTCTCTCTCTCTCTCTCTCTCTCTCTCTCTCTCTCTCTCTCATCTCTCTCTCTGTCTCTGTCTCTGTCTCTCTCTGTCTCTCTCTGTCTCTCTCTGTCTCTCTCTCTTCTCTCTCTCTCCTCTCTCTCTCTCTCTCTCTCTCTCTCTCTCTCTCTCTCTGTCTCTGTCTCTCTGTCTCTGCTCTCTCTCTCTCTCTCTCTCTCTCCTCTCTCTCTCTTCTCTCTCTCTCTCTCTCTCTCTCTCTCTCTCTCTCTCTCTCTCTCTCTCTCTCTCTCTCTCTCTCTCTCTCTCTCTCTCTCTCTCTCTCTCTCTCTCTCTCTCTGTCTCTCTCTCTCTCTCTCTCTCTCTCTCTCTCTCTCTCTCTCTCTCTCTCTCTCTCGCTCTCTCTCTCTCTCTCTCTCTCTCTCTCTCTCTCTCTCTCCTCTCTCTCTCTCTCTCTCTCTCTCTCTCTCTCTCATGTTATAGGCGTGATCCAGCTTGCTATAGAACACCGGTAGATTTTATTGTGAGGCTCTTCGGGCCCCAAACGTGCCCTCTTCCCTTTGAGGGTCTTGGTTGTCCTGACCTTGTACAACTTGTTTGTCCTGCATCGCCAAATAACAACTATAATATGATATAGTTCTTAGATGTTTGTGTGTGTGTTGTGCTTCGTTGTGTGATTGCAATAGACATTTTAATTAAGTTAAAACTTTTTTTTTGTAATCACTGCATGGCTCCACTGTATTGACAACAGTAGTGGTAGTCGTGTGCCTTAGACTCGTAGTCAGAAACAGTTTGCTCTCATCAACGACTATTTCCAGGGCCACAGGGATGTTTAACTTGGTTCTCAAGAGTGTTTACCCGGTTTATAATGTACAGACCTTGTTAATCTGCCACGATAACCTTAAAAACACCCTTAAAATCTCGTGTGATTTCAACTAGAACCTTTTGAATGTGGGTGGGGATGGAAATAGGTTTCAGAATATAAGTCCCCTAATTGGTTGTGGTGGGTGGAGGTGGGTGGATGCCGGAGGTGGCAGCAGGAAGCCATCCATATCTTACCTGATGGGGGCGTGCTGCTCCTTCCGCCGCTGTGGGAGCTGGTGATGGTGTTGCTGGTGCTTGTTTATGTTCGTCGTTACAATAACCAGAGGCAGGGTGCTGGTGGGGAGGCAGGGCAGGGGGGGGCGGAATGGGGAGGTCGGGCACGGTGCCAGGGAGAGGCCAAGGGGGAGGGGTGACATCAGGGGTGCTTGTGAGACGCTGCAGACGATTAAATGACTGGTGTTAGGGAGGGTTATGTTCCCAGCGGTCCTTGATATCTCAATACAGCAGGGGTGTAATTCCTTGCTAGGGGCAAGGGGATCCTGTATCATTCCCAGTGTTTTCAATTTATCAGTTTTTCACCTTTTCGTGGAATTTAATTTGCTTGCCCTTGTTGAAATTCCCTAGCAGATATTGCCAGAAGTCGCATGGACGAAATATGATAACATTAAAAAGTAAAGAAAAACACTAAAAATAAATTAACAAGTCTCAAATGCGAGTGTGTTTGAAAAAAAAAAAAGCAAAGAAAATAAAAATGCAACATAATCGTGAAAAGGAAAGAGGAACACCGCAGCGTGGCTGCCGCGGCCTTGCTCTTTGTCGCTCGTGTGAATTTCAATCGATTAATTTTCTTAAAATACAGCAAGTAACACTTTTTTTTTTTTTTTTTAATGTGGAGGTGGGGATATCACATGATAAATTATGCTGCAGCAATGTTTTCTGCGATTTGAAGGTAACCTAAACTGGCCAAAAAGTGAGTGAAAGACGAGTGTGCTTGGTCTCGCGGGTGAGTCAAGGAAGGTATAGGATTGTGCAGAATCGTAACGGGTGAGTGCACAAAGTATCCTATAAGGTTCCTTGGAATGTGTTTGAGGTTCTCTGATCTGGTGGACGAATGCACCAAGGATCCTGCAACGTTCCTTGCGCCGCAGGACACCAGAGAACGTCTGTTAGGCCAATACAAGTAATGCCTCGTCTTGCTGGAAGGAGTCTCAGCGTGCAGCCTGAGCAACCTGAAGAGGAGGACAAAAGCCGCGTCCATTAAGCGTCCCACTTCCGATAATAATTATACTGTGCCTTCAAATGGACAAAATGTGCTAACTTAGTCTGTGATACATTTTTGTTTATCTATTTCCAAATGATCTTTTAATTAATTAAGTGTTTTCCTTCATCGGCCTCAAAATGGCCCTGAAGACGTTTCCGTTGCCTCCTTCACCCCATGCTAATGAGCCTGTCATCATGCCCCGTAGCTCCCCCAAAATTCTGCCGAAATTACGCCCCTGATGCAGAGTAGTGTCCTCAAGTTTGTACTGTAGTTGAAGGGTGCATCACTCAACCAGTCTTCGGCCTTCCTGCACCAGACTCGCTATTCACTCTCACATCCAATTCTGCTCGCCTCATTACAGCAAGAATCAATCATTATCTTCACTCTCGAACCACTTTCACCCGTAAAATCTGGAACTCTGTCCGATTTTTCCTCTTTCTCCTTTGACTTCGGTTGTTTCAGGACAGAAGTATCAAGACACTCCCTGAACTTTATTGGCCAACGTATTTGATGTATTTTTTTTTTTGACAGACTTATTAATTTATTTATATATTTTTTCTTTTTTTGTAGAGAGTAACGATGAATGATAGATTCTCTCCTTACCTTCCTTTTTCTGCCTCTATCAGTTTCCTTCACACGTAAGAGTAAAAAGCGGGCGTGATTTCCTTCACAACAATAACTACACTTTTCCTTTAACTCTCTCTCCGCTTCAGCAGCCACAAAACTAATACAAAACTAATACAAAAAATAATACTAGCTATACGTGTCTTTTGCTTCATATTACAGGAGGTCGAGCAACAACAGCAGGCGAAAGAAGATGAGGAAGAAGAAAATGACTAAAAAGGACAAAGAGGGCAAGAGAGAGAGAGAGAGAGAGAGAGAGAGAGAGAGAGAGAGAGAGAGAGAGAGAGAGAGAGAGAGAGAGAGAGAGTAACTAGAGATAAGAATAATTAAGGTCCTGGGAACGTAAAGGAAGATGGAAAGGAAAAGTGAGTATGCGAGAGAGAGAGAGAGAGAGAGAGAGAGAGAGAGAGAGAGAGAGAGAGAGAGAGAGAGAGAGAGAGAGAGAGAGAGAGAGAGAGAGAGCGAGAAGATTGTTGACGATAATGATGATGATGATGATGATGATGATGATGATGATGATGACGATGATGATGAAGCTAAAAGAGGAAGAAAAAAATAATAAAGAAAATATCATCATCATCATCATCATCATCATCATCATCATCACATCATCATCATCATCACCACCACCACCACCACCACCACCACCACCACCACCACCACCACCACCACCACCACCACCACCACCACCATCACTAACAACAACAACAACAACAACATCGTCAAGAACAAAAAAAAAAAAAAAAAAAAAAAAAAAAACCAAGAATAGATGGCACAAAATGAGTCAAAATTCAGCCAAGTATAGGCACGTTCTGGTAATACTCACAAATACACACGCAGGCCAGTGTGTACATAACCACCACCAGGCACGGACACCCACATACACAGACATACAGACAGGTATTGTGTGGTGATGTTGCGTTTTTTTTGTCTTTGATTGTTGACATTTGTATACTTATTTATATTATTTTTTGTTTTCCAGGTTTATCGTATAGCCTCTCTCTCTCTCTCTCTCTCTCTCTCTCTCTCTCTCTCTCCTCTCTCTCTCTCTCTCTCTCTCTCTCTCTCTCTCTCTCTCTCTCTCTCTCTCTCTCTCTCTCTCTCTCTCTCTCTCTCTCTCTCTTTTATGATGCCTCCACCACCATCCATAAGTAATTTAATATTTTGTGCATCCTTCCTCCTCATCTTCGAGTGTCAAAAAAAAGAAAAGCATATTGCGAAATACGTATATCGTAAGAACATCTCACGTAACTCTCATCCAAACGAAGACTAAGAGGATTAAATTAATTCCTTGAGCCGAGAACATTAATAAACCCTTTCCCTGCTATTCTGCACTTCCTTCTTTAATAACTAACCGTTCAAAGACATTTCTTTGTTCTTCACTCACATCCAAACATTTTACTGGCTAGAAATTACTAAATCTATTCTTTTTCCAGCCCGTCTTCTTTTTTTTTTTTGCAAATACTTATAAAGACTCCATACACTGCTTTTTAGCGCTGTGAATTGTTGGCATACCGCAGTGAAAGGGTTAACGTAAATGGACACTCTACTGTTAAATAGTCAAACATCATTAAGAATAAGGGGTTTAAGATAGCCAATAAATGCTTCAAATCAAACTATTTTTTTCTTCATCCTTGTTTTAAATTTGAGGTAGCTGGTGAAGGGAACACGGGCTGAGGGATGACCATTTGTTTTCTGACTAGTTCCGCTGTAATCTCTAAGGGAACTACTACGAAACTAGACTAGAATAAAAATGTTAATTCCTCAGCACGTGTTGCCTTCACTACCCACCTCCAATTTGTTACAATGTCCTTACACGTGTTGCAAATATTGGTAACAGCCTTCCTGCGTTTGCATTGGGCGGTGACATCGAAGTGTTCTTAAACCGACAAGACAAATAAAACCAGGGACATCTTCTCACTGCTTCAATATACAAAGCACTAGCCAGGTAAATATTTTGCTTAGGTATTAGATGATATTAGCATTTTTATTTTTCCTCCCGTCTCATTACCTGGATGTCAACCTTCAGCTTCCTGGTTCCTCTTTCTTATTGGTAGGTTAGATTATATGTAGGGTAGGTTTGCTGATGCTTATTATTATTTTTATGTATATTCCTTTGTATTCCTTTGTATTTTTTTTTTCGTTTTCCTCCTCCAGTCTCATCTATTTCATGCTGTATATTTTTTATTTTTGTATTTATTTATTTATAGTTTACTTTTTTATGTAACATTTGACTGTGTGTGTGTGTGTGTGTGTGTGTGTGTGTGTGTGTGTGTGTGTGTGTGTGTGTGTGTGTGTGTGTGTGTGTGTGTGTGTGTGTGTGTGTGTGTGTGTGTGTGTGTGTGTGTGTGTGTGTGTGTGCACACACGTGTGTGATTCATTGCTTCATCCGTCGCGGGCACTTGGGCAAGTCTTCTCTCACCTTTCGAGGCTGGCCACTTTATCATGCTCGCGTTCACCTACTTTATGCCATTATCACGTTACCTCACTTCCTCCCCCTCTGATGCCTGTATGCTCCTCCCCGATCAGTGAGACTTTTTTTTTCTGTTGTGTTTCGCCTTCATCGTTGTTGTTGTTGCTGCTGCTGCTTCTGTTGTGTTGTTGTTGTTGTTGTTTTTGTCGTTGTTGTTGTTGTTGTTGTTGTTGTTGAGGTCGATCTTCTTCTTCTTCTTCTTCTTCTTCTTCTTCTTCTTCTTCTTCATCTTCTCTTTCTACTTTATTTTCATCTCTCAACTCTGGGTTTCTTTTAGCACACACACACACACACACACACACACACACACACACACACACACACACACACACACACACACACACACACACACACACACACACACACACACACACACACACACACACACACACACACACACACACACACACACACACACACACACACACACACACACACACACACACACACACACACACACACACACACACACGGACACACATACAAAGTACTAAAAAAAAAAAGGATAAATAAGATACGGGAGAGATCGTGTTTTGTTTTTATATGTATTTTTCTTTATTGTTTTATTTGAACATTGCAGTGAGCTAATAGTGTACCCGAGCTTGATGTATATGCGTGAAGGGGTCGCTGCTGCAGGAGGAGGAAGAGGAAGAGGAGGAGGAGGAAGAGAAGGAGAGAACCTGGATGTTAGAGAAGAGGATGTGAAGGAAGAGGTAGACGCTGGAAGGGCTGTGGAGAAAGAGGAGGAGGAGGAGGAAGAAAAGACAGTGAAGATTAAAAGGGTGGAAATTGAGAAAGGAAGAAGGAATGCAACTAAGGTTCTGAAAAACGTAGAAGAGGGAAAGGAAAGAAAATTGAGTATGCTAAGGAAGAGAGAGAGAGAGAGAGAGAGAGAGAGAGAGAGAGAGAGAGAGAGAGAGAGAGAGAGAGAGAGAGAGAGAGAGAGAGAGAGAGAGAGAATAGGCGGAGAAAGAAAAGGGAAAGGTAAAGGAAAAATTAATGTATAGTTGTGGTGGGTGTTTGGGTTTGGGTGGTGATGGAGGAGGCAGAGGACGGGAGGTGACTGAAAAAAATGAGTCTCATGGTAGTGAAACAAAAATAATGACAAAATGTAGAGAGAGAGAGAGAGAGAGAGAGAGAGAGAGAGAGAGAGAGAGAGAGAGAGAGAGAGAGAGAGAGAGAGAGAGAGAGAGAGAGAGAGAGAGAGAGAGAGAGAGAGAGAGAGAGAGAGAGAGAGAGAGAGAGAGAGAGAGAGAGAGAGAGAGAGTTTAGCGAGAAAAATTGGACGAAGTGTAGGAAATGCGAAAGGGCAAGGACTTAACGGAGGAGGGGAAGAGCCCTGCCGAAAGGCTGGCACTCCAGAAACCATAACACTGGCGGCTCCGCCCATGCCTCCTGACAGCACCGTGGTGGTGGATCTGTGGCCTGGGGTGTTGGGGCGGAGCGGGGCTCAGGCACGCTGCTCTAAATCTTACATGTCATGCATTGTGTCCAGAAAGCCTCCATGGAGGGCGCAGAGCCTCCCGGGGCGCCGCTCAGCATGGGCCTTCCCCGCTCCGCTCCTTGTGTCATAAAGTAGTCTACCTATTAAGAATCTTACGTGTTTAGTGTTCCTAGTTTTTATAAATATTTTTATTGATCGTTTTATTGTATTTTCTACAAAATATTTAAATGCATCGTATTAGCGTCGTACAAAACTTGTCCTCCAACCCGGAGGTGTCACTGACCTGTCTCTGGGCACCTGCCCGCAACAACAACAACAACAACAGTAATAACAACAGTAGTCAGACTAGGGCTGCTAACGCCTGCAAGCACCTACCGAGGCTGGTGGGCGGCTGCTTACGCCCACGTCTGCCTCTGCCGCTGCTTGGGTTGTGTAGGCGTGAGCATGTTTGTCTTTCATTTAATATTTATACTAAGGTATTTCAAGAAGCCTTTATAAAGATAAGTCATGACAGGAGACGGACTGCTGCGCAGGCCGCTCACGGTCTCGTCCATCTGCGGTGACGCCACACAGGTGGTACAGCAGCGCCCGCGGCAGCACGTAGCGGCGGCGCCACGGCCTGGGTGTGGATGGCTCTCGTCGGGCAGCGCCGCGGTGTGCTGTGATGATTGTGTAAGGTGATTATTGCGCTAGGTTTGCTTGAAATACCAAGTAGATATCAGCTTGGAATATTTCATCGTAAGAGTGAGGTATTCCAAACAGGAAACATGCAAAATGCTGTCCTTAGTCTACAGACTTAACCAGGTATACCACAACACTCGATGCAAGAGGCTCGTACGCGCAACAACACCTGCTGCACCCTCCATATAAAGAAAGAAAACTCTTATATACGTTCTTACCGTCAGGAGAATACGTCTAAGAGAAAATCGTGGAGTGAACTAGGGCTCTAGGGGCGAGGGGTTCACTAACATACTGAGTATTGCACTAATTCCCAGCGCTGAGGGCGGGAGGCGTCGCGGCGGTGGTGACGAGCCACGCCTCGCCGCGTCCTGGCTTATTTACAAAGAGGACTCTCCCTAACACCTTGTTCACCAAAAAATACAAAAGATAAGAAGAAAACGACAATACAGAGTCTTCCGTCAAGACATGAATCTCGGGTTTCCTCGGGCTGGGGTGGTTACATCGAGTATTTAACAGATTCGAAATAATTGGGCGGGGCGGGTGTCGGGGTAGGCGTGGCCTGGTGGTGAGGGAGCAGGTGAGTGGGAGATGGGCACAGACTTCCTCCAATGGTTGGCTGCGTCGGCGTGAGAGCTCCGCCCCCAGGCATGGACGAGGGCGAAGTCCACAGTCGCTTGTCGTAGGTGGGCACCACCGCTGACGATGCCATTTGTTGTTGTTGCTGTTGTTGCTGCTGCTGCTGCTGTTGTTGTTGCTGCTGCTGTTGCTGCTGCTGTAACTGTTGTTGGGGATGTTGTTGCTGCTGTTGTTGTTGGGTCATCCCTCGCATGCCTGCCGGAAAAAAAATAAAATTTATATAAAACTGCTTTATTACTTTAATTTTATAATATTGAAAATAAGCTTAAAAAAAAAGAGAAAAACGAGAAGACATGAGTAGACTGCCTCGGTCACCGCATCTCCAGGTGTGTAACAACGCAGTATCGCTGCCTGCGTGTGGCGGTGACGCCTTGAGTTTGTCACTATAATAATGCCGATGGTGAGGTGCTGTGGTGTCCCTGAGAGTGAGAACCATCATGCAGAGACAGCATGAGGCCGCACCAGTGATGCGGTGCCCTTGGTGGGAATGCAGGGCGCCAGCATTGCAACAGGTTCGTCCTTCACTCGTGAGGAAAATCAAGCATCGCAGTTAGTTACAAAGCAGTGCCTTGTCAGTAGCGCTGCTGATGGCTCGTGGTGATCATCGATAGCACTTACTCTTAGTGTATTCATAAACAATTTCGACCCTCCTTAAGGACTATTTTCTCATAGGTGTTTTCCCTATTGACGATGTAAAAACTTGTTCAACTATTATTATAGAGGCATGAAGGCACCCTTGAGAACCACAGCACCTTCTCTTGCAGCCTGTTACGACTGGTGGAAATAAGACATGGGGACTTTAAAGAATATTGGCCTTAGTGTCATCAAGGGGAATAATTAGCGAGAGAGAGAGAGAGAGAGAGAGAGAGAGAGAGAGAGAGAGAGAGAGAGAGAGAGAGAGAGAGAGAGAGAGAAAGAGAGAGAGAGAGGCCAGTGATCCAAGTTGTCTCTTTGAATGGCCGCTGCAGACAGTGCTGTGGTCTCTCATTCCATCACTCCTCCTCCTCCTCTTCTTCCCACTGTTATGGTTCCCGTGGCGTGTAACACTTCCCAGACGAGCTCTCTCTCTCTCTCTCTCTCTCTCTCTCTCTCTCTCTCTCTCTCTCTCTCTCTCTCTCTCACACACACACACACACACACACCCCGCTACAGGCTGACAAACGAGAAACAAGGTCGAGGGGAGGCGTGGGCTTGGGTCAGACGAGGGCGAGGAAGGTCAGGTGTCCAGTTACCGCCGCTACCAGACGCGAGGGAAGTTTACGTGACGGCGGTAAAGACGAGGAGTGGTGACAGGTATTAATGGCGGCGGCTCCAGCTTGGGTTACTCGCTCCGGCACCGAGATGGCACTTGAGAGAGAGCCTGCTGGTGGTTGGGGTAGAAGAGGCATCAGGGGGAGTATGAAGAAGGCAGTTGAGGAAGGTTTATCAGTCGCGAGTCATGAGGGACGGGGTTAGGAGTGAGTGAGTGAGTGAGTGAGTGAGTGAGTGAGAGGAGTAGCAGATAGTGGATGGGGAGGATGAGGGAGGAGGTGAGAGGAGGAGATACGGTGAGAGAAAAGGAGATAAGAGCAAGAGTGGAGAGAGAGAGAGAGAGAGAGAGAGAGAGAGAGAGAGAGAGAGAGAGAGAGAGAGAGAGAGAGAGAGGAGGATAAGGGGCAGGAGGGAGGAACAGACAGACAGTGATTCCCTCATTTCTTCGTACATTATTCATCCTTTCCCTCCGGTTCCTCATCCTCCATCCCACATCCATCCATCCATCCATCTCAACCATCTTCTTGCATCCCCATCGGCACAACTCGTTACTCAGCCTACCTCCTATTTCTCGTGCTGATGGGCAATGAGCCGGTGTCTTCCTTCCCTCCCCTCCTTCAGTGTTAACTCCTGCCGCAGTGTTCCCTTTAGTCTGCTCCTTCCGGCCACACCTTCCTGTGACCTTGAGTCTCTCGAGGAAGTTAACCGGCCTTACTGACCTTACTTTTTTTTTTTTTTTTTTTTAGTTTAGTTCTC
This sequence comes from Scylla paramamosain, assembly GCF_035594125.1. NCBI lineage: Eukaryota > Metazoa > Arthropoda > Malacostraca > Decapoda > Portunidae > Scylla > Scylla paramamosain. The sequence continues at coordinate 27,367,991 of NC_087156.1, read as the reverse complement.
TTTCTCTTTCTCTCTCTTCCATCACGCCCATCCTTGCCCTTCCATCACGCTCCCTACTCCCTTCACTCCGCCTCCCTATTGCTCTCCTCCCCTCACCATCAGCTTCCTTTGCCATCGCCGCGCCTTCCTAAGCACTATATTCTGAAACACTGCGCTGCACCCCGACTACTTCCCAAAGGTTCTTGTTGAAGTAATACGTTTTTTATTTTTTTAATAGTGTTTATACGGTTTTAGTGACAAATTATCAAGCTATCTACATTACTAACAGGAGAAATGCATTTGATAACCCCGTTGATAATTTTTGCGGCCTTTGAAAATAGCCGTGACGAGAGAGCAAGGTGTTTCTGAATGAAGAATGAATGCTGTTGCTGTTTCTTGATGCTCTCCTTGCGCCACCCCGCCTGTCCCTTCCCTTCCCGTCCCGTGCCTGTGGTTGTCCAGTGTTTGCTGCCGCGATCGTTGCTTTGACTTCCCTGAAAAGGTGCTTGGCTTGGGACCACCCGGAGCCGACCCACCCGCACACTGACTGACTGACTGACTGACGCTCGTGAGTGGCCGGTTACCTCACTCCTGCGCCGCTCAGACAGAGAGAGAGAGAGAGAGAGAGAGAGAGAGAGAGAGAGAGAGAGAGAGAGAGAGAGAGAGAGAGAGAGAGAGAGAATGAATCCTTAAAACGCATTCTCTCTCTCTCTCTCTCTCTCTCTCTCTCTCTCTCTCTCTCTCAGCAAGGAGAGGAGAGGAGAAGGCGAGGCTGCTGTCGTGGCGGGGGGAGGCAAGGGGTGGAGCAGGGCAGAGCGGCGCACGGTGTACCTTCACGAGTTCAAAGATTCCGCCACTGAGAGTCAACAAATACGGGGGTCCTGACAATGGTGCCGGGCCGTGGTTGTGGCACCCGACAAAGGACGTGACACTGGGCTCTGGGGGTGGCATCCTACTGGAGAAGTGGCGCCCGAGCATTGAGTCACTGATCGGTAAGTGCAGTGGACATTCAGAGCATATTGTAGTGTATGTGTCGCTGTTAATGTTGAAGCAGGAGCATAGCAGACAAGGATCGAGAGAGAGAGAGAGAGAGAGAGAGAGAGAGAGAGAGAGAGAGAGAGAGAGAGAGAGAGAGAGAGAGAGAGAGAGAGAGCGCCAAAGGGACTTCTACGTACGGTGAAGTATGAGAGTGAGGGTGAGGATAGAGGAAGGGGTATGGGGGCAGGACAGTGGTGGCGAGGGGCCGAGGAGAGATAGGGGGGAGGGTGGGCGTGGAGGGGCGTGAGGAACCCGACAGCGGACATGACAGTGACACGCCCGCCTGACACACCACAACACCTCTCAAATTGGCTCACTATTAACACCATCTGTGAGAGAGAGAGAGAGAGAGAGAGAGAGAGAGAGAGAGAGAGAGAGAGAGAGAGAGAGAGAGAGAGAGAGAGTATATCCTAATCTAATGATCTATAAACAGTTAAGTATTTGGGAGCGTGAATTATGTACTGAGTCTCTATAGAAAACGACAGCCGCATGCAGAGAGAGAGAGAGAGAGAGAGAGAGAGAGAGAGAGAGAGAGAGAGAGAGAGAGAGAGAGAGAGACCTACTACCACCATTATTACACAACGATAACATCAAGAACAACGACATCTACTACTATTACTACTACTACTACTACTACTAGAACTATCGTTCTTGGCACCGGTATCTCTTTCTCTTGTTTCCATGAATAGTGAGAGAGAGAGAGAGAGAGAGAGAGAGAGAGAGAGAGAGAGAGAGAGAGAGAGAGAGAGAGAGAGAGAGAGAAGGGGGTAGGGTAACGAGGCATAAACAAGGTAACTGAGACCGGAAGAATGAAGGTCGCTAATTGGTCTCCCAAACACCGTGACTTTGTGAGAGACAGACCGACACACTGCCCCGCCCTCCGTCTCCCTTCGCCCCTTCTCGCGATGCCCTCCCTCTTCTTGCCTTCCCTCATCTCCCCTTCACTTTGCCCATATGTTATGTATGTATGTATGTATGTATGGTCGTATTTCACACAGGACTATTCTGAAGCGTTTCGTTGTATTATTTCGAGACTTATCAAAACCTAGTGGAAGTTTTTTGGGGGATTTAAATGTGTTGTTTTAGTTATTAGTGATGGATAAGAATTCTGTGCCATATGTAGGACAAGGTATTATGCAAACTCGACTTCTTATATCTATGGCCTTTGAGAGAGAGAGAGAGAGAGAGAGAGAGAGAGAGAGAGAGAGAGAGAGAGAGAGAGAGAGAGAGAGAGCACGTGGTTGATGTTTATACCCCTCCCATGTTCCCCCTCCCTCCCCCATCTACTCCCGGGTCTCACAGCCATCGCCTCCCCGCCCCTCCCCGCCCCTCCTGTCCTCAGGTTACCGTCTCCTACACAAAAATGGGTCTCACTTTTATCCTCGCACAGGGAAGGAAAAAGGGAAGAAAGAAAGAAAGAAGAAAAACACTTGAGGGTTTTCAGCACATTGCCTCATAAGGTTCTGTGAGTCTCCAGTTAGTTATGAGGGGGGAGGGTGATAATGTGTGATGATGGGAGTAATGGTGGTTGTAGTGGTGAAGGTTATGACTGTAATGGTGGTGATGGTGGGTGTGAAAATCCAGAGCCATGTTTTTAAACACTTCTGCGCCTCACCCTCACTATTTTCAAAAGGCTGTAGTTAAAGTTACACGTTTTTTTTTTTTTTTAACTGTGATTTTATAGATGCAGTGACAGATTAACAAGATTTCTACGGTACTGAAAGGAGAAACAGTCTTGAGAACTCGGTTGATCATCTTTGTGGCCTTTGAAAATTGTCGCGATGAGAGAGCAAGGCGTTTCAGAATACAGACCTCAAAACGGACGGTAATAATTCTTGGGCAGTTTATTGTCGAGGTCAGAAGGCGAGTGCTAAGCTTCTGCACTCACTTGCACTCACTTTTAAGCTTCTGCACTCACTTGCACTCACTAGTCCTCAAATTTTCGAAGTTCCCGCAAAACCTGATAACTGATAGATATTCAACATCAGTGGGCTTGAGATTAAAGGAGGCTAAGCATAAGAGAAGTGTGGCACGGGACTTACGACCAAGGCAGTGAAGGAAGTTACGAGTATTAGGTGATGATAATACCGAAGCCACTCCAATATAGCGATGTGTAGCCTTCATTAGAGAAGTGCGAGGGGTGAAGAGGTGAAGAAAGGAGTGTGGGAGCGAAGGTACTGCAGTTGTGAGGTGAGGTGATTGTAATGCAGAGATGAGTATCCTTCCTTGCCTTCCTTCCTTTCGCCCACCTTACTCGTAGCTTTACTTAGTTCTTCCAGTCTTCCTCCCAGACCAGTCCACCTCCATATCGCTGTCCCATTAGCTACCTCCGCCCTCTCCTCCTCCTCCCCCTCCTCCCCCACCAATCCACAAGCTGTTGAACGCGACTTGCAGACTGACAAAGTGACAAACATACACATTATTGCCTGTCTTTCTGTTCTACCACTCCTCTTCTTCTTCCTTTCCCTTCTTCCCCTTCCTCCTCTTAGTCCTCCTTGTCCTTCTTTCTTTGACTTAGTCTCTCTCCTCCTCCTCCTCCTCCTCCTCCTCCTGCTCCTCCTCTGTCACCCAATGAGTCACGTGACTACTCATTGTTTACAAACGCTGATCTTGGTAGAGCTCGCGTCCTGTCTAAAACATTGTCTCCTCCTCCTCCTCCTCCTCCTCCTCCTCCTCCTCCTCCTCCTCCTGCCAGCACGAGTTTGTTCGTCTGCCTTTCTGACAATGGGACTCGAGATGCTGCCCAGGACTGTTGTGACCGTGTGTGTGTGTGTGTGTGTGTGTGTGTGTGTGTGTGTGTGTGTGTGTGCGTGCGCTCATCATGTGTTTATCTTGTATTCTGTCTGACTGGCTGACAATGGGACACGAGAAGACATTGTGCAGATCTGTTGTGACTGTGTGTGTGTGTGTGTGTGTGTGTGTGTGTGTGTGTGTGTGTGTGTGTGTGTGTGTGTGTGTGTGCCGTGTTTATCTTATATCTATCTGGGTCTGTTTCCTTTGTAATTCTAGATCATCTTCGCTTTTCAAGTCTCGCCTTAGCGATTGGGGTCAGGAGGGTGCGTGGGTGCGTGGGTGTGTGTGTGTATGTGTGTGTGTGTGTGTGTGTGTGTGTGTGTGTGTGTGTGTGTGTGTGTGTGTGTGGGGTGAGTGCGTGCTCGTGTGAATAGGTGGACGGGTGTTTGGGAGCGTTGGTGAGTACGTGGATAAGTGGATGGGTGTTTGAGTGCATGGATAGTTGGGTGGGTGTTTGAGTGCGTGGATAAATGGAAGGATGTTTGCGTGTATGTGTGGATGGGTGTATGAGTTAGTGGGTGGGTGCGTGGGTGGGGTGTGCGAGTGTTTGCTTGTGTGGGTGCGTGGATAGCTGGGTGGGTGTTTGGGTGGATGGTTGAGTGGATCGGGTAAGGATTGTCCTCTTCCTAATGTCTCGTGTTTATGTTTTGCTCGACCGTAAAGATGAAAATTATATCTCATGAGTCACGAGACGGCAGTGCTAATTGTGTGTGTGTGTGTGTGTGTGTGTGTGTGTGTGTGTGTGTGTGTGTGTGTGCACGCTGGTTTACTTTAGCTTTTTAAATAGATGAAAGAACGATCTCTCTCTCTCTCTCTCTCTCTCTCTCTCTCTCTCTCTCTCTCTCTCTCTCTCTCTCTCTCTCTCTCTCTCTCTCTCTTTTTCAGGCGTGTGCGAGTTATTGGTTTTGAGTTTAAGCAATAAAGTGCCATATTTGGGTGCGTCAAGATAAGGCGAGGAGGATACACTGACAGGAGATGGACTGGTACTAATGGACTGGCCCTGATTGCCTGACATTACCAGACTGCTAGTGATAGAAAGATACTGGTGAATCGGTAAGGAGAGACCAATCTGCACTGATAGAGAGGCGAGGCAAGACTGGGACTGGCTGTGTGAAATTTGATAGATTAGTTTGGTAAGACTGACATGAATGGTAGAAATAGTTTGGCGAAGATAGACTGGCGATATAGAGTGGCTGGGCTGGGACAGAGTGGGATAGACTAGCGGAATAGTGTGGTTGAGGTAGAATACACTGGCGGGATAGTATGGCTGGACTGAACTAGGCTAGGATAAACTGATAGAATAGTGTGGCTGGGGTGGGCAGGGGTGGGAAAGGGTGGGCGGTGGGCGGGATGTCTGAGTGTGGCTTAGATTACGTTGGCACAACACTGTCGCTCACTTTTCCTATCCCAGGAGACTCCAGCAAGCCAGTCACTGCCAGTTGCCTCCCTTGACACCACCACCACCACCACCACCACCATAAAATCACCATCACCATGAAAACTTCTATCATCTTATCATGTACTATCATCACCATTACCTTTTTTCACCATCACCACCATTGTCACCACCACTACCACCAGTGCCACCATCACCAGCACCACCACCAGCACCGTCGGCACCATTCGAGGAAGCAACAACACTACAAGGGAAGAAGGAGAAGGAGGAAGGGGAAGAGGAGGAGGAGGGGGAGGTGGTGGGTGGGCTTGGTGTTTGCCCAGGGTAGAGTGACGGTCTCTGGTTTCCCTGCGAAGGCCCTACACAACAGCGGCCTCTGTAAGGGACACACCGCCTACGGACGCCGCCCTCGCCTCCCCTCCCCTTTCCTCAGGCATCTTTCCCCATTATTTTCACCGATTATCCCTTAAAACTTAACCTTCGGGACCACCGGGGGGGATGAGAGAGAAAGGGAGCGAGTAGGAGGAGGAGGAGGTGGAGGAGGAGGAGAAGGCAGGAGGGATGAAAGGAGGGAAGGTTAATGCATCACAAAATCATCTCCTCGTCCCGCAGTGTCGAGGAGGAGCACCGTGTATGATATCTTCGTTGTTTTCCATATAATTTCGAGGCTTCTCAGGGTTCGAGGATGAAGAGAGGGACGTGTTCATGTTTTTTGGGTTTTGATTGAAGCCTTATGAGGACTGTGTGTGTGTGTGTGTGTGTGTGTGTGTGTGTGGAGGAGGAGGAGGTTGACGTGATAATTCCTCCAACAAGGATGTGTGCTCAGGGTCGGCCATGACTGGTAGCATCGGAGGGCGAGGGTTTGTTTAGTGTTCGAACTCAGAGCAAGGCGACGGCTGCGCTCATGTGGTGGAGGTGGTGGTGGTGGTGGTGATTGTGATGGTTATGGTGGTGTGATACAGTCCTGCTCGGAAGTATCGTGCCGCATTCCCTTCCTCTGTGTTTAGATTTTTTTTCCCTCAGTCTTAACTCTTACACTTAACTCTTTCACTGTGACACTGCACATCTTTCATTAATCACAGATAATTTTTTATATTTTTTTTATGTTCCACGGCCATCCCTAAGCATTATATTGCCTAGAAATAAAAAAACAACAACAACAACTATTCTTTTACTTAATCTTATTTTTTGTAAGTGTATATAAAGTTCCTATACCGTGTTTTCAGTGTTTTGAAGTGTTGCATATCGCAGTGAAAGAGTAAAGTTTTCTCACCCTTTGGAAATCTACCAATCATCAGGTTTTGTAAGGAAATTATAAGTAGATCAGAGAACTAAATCTATATTTTTGCACACTTTGTTTTTTCACCAAGGCTGCTTTCAGATGCCATAGAGATGTTTAGCCAGGTTCTCATGGGTGCGTTTCAACTGATAGTGCAGAATCGTTTTTAAACTATCATTAAAATCTTGAAAACGCTTTTGAAAACTCTAATAGCTTTCACAACAGCTTGCTATATATAAGAGATTAGAAGATGAAGCATTTATGAGCACGATCCTTGAGATTGTGGGAAGATGCAAAACATGGTGTAGGTGAGCGCAGGTAGGACGGCCGGTGTAGAGGTGACGAGGCGATGTGTGGCATGACGGACGAGTGTAGCTGTGAGAAACAAGACCGACTGACGGATGTATGAACTCGAGAACATAATGGCAAGGGTGGGTGTGGCGGGGAGGCCTAGGGAGAGCTGGGGACCCTTCAGCATAGACTTGACACAGACAGTCTTCTTTCCCAACGCTTTTTCACTCCCGCCATGTTTAGAGGTATGGCTTTTCTCTCTCCCTTCCACTCCTCTCTCATTTATCCCTTTCAACGCTGAGCTGCTTGTGTTCGCTGTATGCAAGGCAACGCTCTGCATCCCGCCCGTCCCTTCCCGCCACGCCAGCACACCATGGCACGGATCGAGGCACTGCCATGGACATAAAAACATAAAACAGAGACGAAAATAACAACAGATTTACACCAAAGTCTCTCTCTATCACACACACACACACACACACACACACACACACACACACACCTCGCCTTTGTATATACCTGTCTTCAAAAACACTTGCGTAAGCTGTTAAAGGCTCGTGCAGGCAGAGTGTCAGCTGTCTTTAGTTGTCCTTAGTGGCTGTCGCGTCACTTCTCTTCACCGTCAGGAATGTCAGCGCGGGTCACCACTCCTGTACAACTGTGAAGTCCTAAACAGTTCCATCTCGTTGCTCGTCTCCTTGTTTTGCTGCTCACGTCAGAGGAAAAGACGAGATGAGGCGATGTGATGGGGTGACAGGGTGAGGGGAAGTGAAGGGAAAGGAGGAAGGTATTAGAGGGAAGGGATAAGGTGGAGAAAGAGAGGAAAGGGAACGGATCAGGGTAAAAGGGAATAAGAGAGAGAGAGAGAGAGAGAGAGAGGAAGAGGGGTAAGAAATGAAGGGGGAAAGGGACAGGAGAGGAAGATTGACGTGCGGGTTTTTGCGTGATAGGAAGGAAAGTAAGATGAAAAGGGAAGGATTAAAAGTGGACATGAAGGTGGAGGAACAGGAATAAGAAGAAAGAACAAGTGCAAGGAGAATGTTGGTGATGGCGGCGGCGGCGGGGTGGTGGTGGTGGTGGTGGTGGTGGTGGTGGTTGTGATAGTAGTAGTAGTCGTTGTTGTTGTTGTTGTTGTTGTTGTTTTGGTGGTGGTTGTCAGTTATACGTAATTCAGTTACCAGAAGAAGAAGAAGAAGAGGAAGAAGAAAAAGAAGAAGAAGAAGAAGAAGAAGAAGAAGAAGAAGAAGAAGAAGAAGAAGAAGAAGAAGAAGAAGAAGAAAAAGAACTAAAAGAAGACAAAAAGAAGAAGAACAACAAGAAGAGCAAGAACAACAACAACAAACAACAACAACAACAACAACAACAACAACAACAACAACAACAACAACTTTTATTTATATATTTATTCACTCATTTATCTATTTATAATTTCCTTAACCATATATGGCACGAAGGGAGGCTGTGCTTTGAGAGATGATGAAGAGGAGGAGGAGGAGGGGGAGGAGAAGGAGGAGGAGGAGGAGGAGGAAGAGGAGAAGTAAAAGTAGGGTAGAGAGAGTGAGGGACAAGCTAGGCAGGCTCTTCCTTTGGTGGAGGGAGGAGGAGGAGAAAGAGGAGGAGGAGGAGGAGGAGGAGGTCGTACAAGTAGTCGTGAAAATCGTCCGTTATGCCCTGGGTGACGAGCCATTAAGACGCGTCACATCCAAGGCGCCGCGTTACCCCTTATTTATATTTCTATATTCCCGCGCGCCTTGCCACATTGTGCGTCTCTTTCCTCGGTGACGGCAGCGGCGGCGGGAGGCGGCTGGCGGCGGTGGGGGATGGAGGAGGGAAGAGGAACGAGAACCCATAAATGAAGTGGAAGAGGTAGATGAAGAGATGAAGAGGAACAAGAAAGCGAGAACTAATAGATAAATTGGAAGAGAACCGATAGATGAAGTGGAAGAGGTAGATGAAGAGATGAAGGAGGAAGAAGAGGAAACCAGGACTGATAGATGAAATGAAAGAGGTAGAAGAAGAGATGGGGAAGGAGGAGGAAAACGAAGAAGCTAAACGGAGGAGAAGAAGGAGGAAAAGGAGGAGGAGGAGGAGGAGGAGGAGGAGGAGGAGGAGGAGGAGGATATGAAGAGGTTGGCTGTACGTTGTGCAATGATGGAAGGATGAGTGGATGAATGGAGTGGATTAGATGCATGGATGAATGAATGAATGAATGATGTCAGTTTCTTAGATGAAGTTGATTAGGTTACGTTAAGTTAGATTAGATTAAGGTTAGATTAGATTAGATTAGATTACGGGATGGTTAGGTCAATGAATGTAAGGGATGGATGGATGGATGGATCAGCTGGGTGGATGAATGAATGTCAACTTCTTGGGTCGAGTGGAATAATGGGATAGTTAGGTGGGTGGATGTGAGAGATAGATGGATGGATGGATGGATGAATCAGCTGGGTGGAGGTCGTGGGTGGCTGGGTGGAGGTCGTGGGTGGGAGGATAGACGGGGACGACTTTTGATGCCCGAGGGAGGGGAGAGGAGGGAAGAGCGAGAAGGGGGAAAAAAAAAAGGAGAGAAAAAAATGGAAGCCGTGTTTAAATAGTGCCAGGGAGGCCTCGCTATACCTCCTCCTCCTCCTCCTCCTCCTCTTCCTCCTCCTCCTCTTTCTTCGTCGAGTACAGAACACAACTCCAACACAACACAATATATTACAACACTACACTATCATATCACACCGCATCACATTACACAACACAACACACACACACACACACACACACACACACACACACACACACACACACACACCCCACCACACCATACACCACACATCACAACTCCCATCTCTCCCACACATTACAACACCTGCAACACCCAGTCTACACCCGCCGCCCAGCCCCCACAAGGTAGCGGAGTACGTTCTATAGCCAGTAAGTCTGTCGTAACTCATAAATTCTCAGCTCTCCGGTTTTAGGAGGGTCGCCTTGGGAGGAAAAACGACTAAATGAGCTAAACACGCGAGTCGTAGGTAAACAAACACTGATTAAAGCCATTTCCGGAAAGTATAAGGAAGAAAAAAAGGAAAAAAAGAGTGTTATCTGCTTTTCGTGAATCTCTCTCTCTCTCTCTCTCTCTCTCTCTCTCTCTCTCTCTCTCTCTCTCTCTCTCTCTCTCTCTCTCTCTCTCTCTCTCTCTCTCTCAGATGATGATGGAGCTCTTTACTTTAATGAAAAAATATAGCAGTTTCCTCCCTTGGTTGTGGTGGTGGTGGTGGTGGTGGTGGTGATGGTGATGGTGGTGATATCGGTGATTGTAGTGGTGGTGTCTTCAGTATGTAAGTGTGTAAGTGCTTCCATTTAAACCGCAAGAAGGCACGGGAAGGGTGATGTTGGGTGATGCAGGGAAGGTTTGGTGTGTGTGTGTGTGTGTGTGTGTGTGTGTGTGTGTGTGTGTGTGTGTGTGTGTGTGTGTGTGTGTGTGTGTGTGTGTGTGTGTGTGTGTGTGTGTGTGTGTGTGTGTGTGTGTGTATGTGTGTGTATCCTTATGGTCTCGTGATAAGGGAGCCACAGAGGGCGTGACGGACACCCCATCAGCGATGCGCACATATATACAAACACTTCTATTTTGTACATGAAAAGAAGGCTTGTCCAAGGCTACAAAATAAAAGTAGACAAAAAACTTGCGAAATGGCTAAGAAGAAGAGAGAGAGAGAAAAAAAAAATACTTAGGAAAAAAAAATCGAAATAAGACGTCGGAACTTACTAGTGCTACAAAATACCAGAAAAAAAAATAAATAAAAACTTGCGAAAGAAATACAAGAATACAAAATAAGACTCTTGGAACTTGCTAGCCATTTAAGAAAGAAAAGAAGGAGAGAAGGAAGAAAACACACGTGTAGTTCAAGCGTTTCAAAAGGATACGGTCACTTCAGCTTCCAAGGTGTTTAGATTTCCACCTCTTGAAGGACTCCATATTGAAGCAAGAGTGTTCCAGAGCCCACCAGTGACGAGAGTGAAGAAGACGTGACACGCTGGTGAACTCTTGCATTAGTGAGATAGATAGAATGAGATCGCGTAAGGGTCTCGTAATATGCTGTATCAGAATAGGTACGTATGTGGCAATTCTAACAATAATTTGCTGTTATGCGTGGGAAAATTGCTTTTAACGTAAGTTGTGTAGGAAGGAAATCTCTCGCATCCGGTGTTCTCGTTATTTTTCTTTTTTTTCCCTCTTTTAATTTTTCCTTTTTTTTTTTTTTACTAAGATAATGAGAGTAAAAAGTTAATTTGGAAGGAAGTTAAGAAAGAGATGGCGGGAAAAGACGCGTGGGGATACGAGTACAAAGAGAAAGGACAACACTGATAGATAGATTACCGGCAAACCACAACACTCAAGACAAAGATACGCCAGACACAGTGGGAGCGAAGGGCAGAATGTTACACGATTTCTGCCCACGATTATGCTAAAGAGAGAGCGAGCTGGTGTGTTTCTTCGTTTCTCCCATACCTTTTTCGAATTTATGGTGCACAGTATTACATGTTTGCTCGTATATCTTGTTATTTAAAATTCTAACTCTTCATTTTTCTCCTCATAGGCAAGTCATACCTCGCATCTCAACGCCTCATATCCCCCGCAGCTTACACACGCCTCCAGACTTAGAGTGAGTACAATTTCTGCTTCTTTGCCTTCTATTTTCAGTTGTAGTTTGAATTTCCCGCGGTTTTCCAGGAGTGCTATGGTGAATGCTGGTAATAGGAATCTGACCTATATATTCATTGTTCGGCAGAAGATAACTTTACACATATTGCGAGGCCTTGGTGTATAAGTAAAACAAAATGCATTCATGATATTAAAAAAAAAAAAAAGTAGTATTGTAAAGTAGTGCCGTGGTGATGGGGGTGACTTTTTAATGGCTTTATTTGATCTTATTTCACTTTATTTGTATATCTATTTGTGTATATACTTATTTGTGTACTTAAATGTTTGTTTGTTTGTGTGTGTGTGTGTGTGTGTGTGTGTGTGTGTGTGTGTGTGTGTGTGTGTGTGTGTGTGTGTGTGTGTGTGTGTGTGTGTGTGTGTGTGTGTGTGTGTGACTATATATAGTATGTATTTTCCCCTCTATTATTCCCAAACACCACAGAGATCATTACTCGGGTCTTTATGGATGTGTTTTCCCCATTGACGATGTAGAATCCTTGTTAATTTTATCAACAGAATCATGAGAACACCTTTAAAGAACCCTGCAACTTCCACTAGACTAGAGCATGCTGAAAATAGTGGAAGTAAGGAATCTGTGGTAGGCATAACCTGTCTGTCTTATTTCTAAGTCTCCCTATACAATACACCCAGGGACAATAGAAGAGAGTAAATCGTTATTATTGTGTACGGTCAAAAAAAAAAAAAAAATGATGGCACTAATAGAATGAAGTAATAAAATAAACATTATGGTTATGTGGGTTCTTATCTACGTACGGGAGTCTTGGTTTACGTTATTAGCTATGTACTGAGTTATCTATGTATGCCTTTAGCTATATAAGTACGCCGCTATCTTAGTACGTGATATTTTTTGGTCATTGTAAGGTAGTACGTAAGCCATAACCTGTCTCTGCTGTTTGTTAACGTGTGAACTGTGGTGGAGAAAATATTAACTTGCCCAACCACGTCAGCTCAAAAAGTGGACGAGAAATACCAAGCATGTGAAAAAAAAAGACGAATGAAACAGTTGAAAAAAAGGGAAAACGAGAAAAGAAACAGTTAAAAAAGAAAAGAAAATAACTAAATGAAACAGCTGGAAAAAGGAAAAAAAAACAAGAAATGAAACAGTTGAAAAAATGATAAATGAAACAGTTGAAGAAGAAGAAGAAAAAAAGGTAAATGAAACAGTTGAAGGAAAACGATAAATGGAACAGTTGAAATAAAAAAAAAATGAAAAGAAAAAACATAAATGAAAATTGAACAAAACAAAACAAATAAAGCATGAAGAAACAATAAATGAAGCAGTTAAAAAAAAAAAAACGAGAAGTAGAACAGTCGAAAAAAAGAATAAATAAAACATTAAAAAAGGAAAAAAAAAAAGACGGACCCTCCTACACGTCCCGCCACCAAGGGAGAAGAGCTAACTGGGGCAATGGTGCGCGGGGGACGAGCGAGGGAAGGTAGAGAGGTATTGAGGAGCTTAATATAGTCAGTCTGGGAAATGATTAGACGTGCAGGTGCTTGTGGCGGCGGTGACACTGGATCAGGCTGACTGACTGACACTGAGAGAGAGAGAGAGAGAGAGAGCGAGAGAGAGAGAGAGAGAGAGAGAGAGAGAGAGAGAGAGAGAGAGAGAGAGAGAGAGAGAGAGAGAGAGAGGGATATACAGCCTTACCATAAGAGAAAAAGCCATCTTCCCTGTCAAGGCTGAGCGGCAGATGAGATCAAACGACGCAGCGCTCTCTCTCTCTCTCTCTCTCTCTCTCTCTCTCTCTCTCTCTCTCTCTCTCTCTCTCTCTCTCTCTCTCTCTCTCTCTCTCTCACCAGGCATCACTCACAGGCTTATATTTGGCATCACTTTTACGGGGCTGCACAGGTAGACTCCCTCTCTCCCTTCTTCCTTCCTTCCTTCCTTCCTTCCTTCAGTCCGTCCCTTTCTCTCTGACTTTTCCTTTTTTTTTCCTCTTATTCCCTTTCTTGCTTCTTTCCTTCGTATCCTTCTCTTTTCTCATGACACCTCTTTCTTTCCTCTCTCCTTTACCTTCTTTCTTTCCTTTCTTTCTTTTTTGTTTGTTTGTTTGTTTGTTTGTTTATTTCTTCTTTAGTTTCTTTCTTCTTTCCCTCCTTTTTTTCTTCCCTCGTTTTTTTTTCTCTCCCTTCCTTCCTTTCTCTTCGTCCTCCATGCTGTTTCTTTCTCTCCTTCTCATCTTTATTAATCTCTCTCTCTCTCTCTCTTCCCTTCTTTTCACATCCTACATCACATTTATCTGCTTTCATCCTTCTTAAAATTTACTTATCAGTGACTACTCTCTGTCTCTCTCTCTCTCTCTCTCTTTTCTCCCTTCCTTCCCTTCTTTCCGTTCATCCTTCCTTCCTTCCTTCCTTCATTTCTTTGTCGCTTTGTTTCTGCTTCCCTCACGCCCAATATCCCTCCTCCTTTTCCTCCTTACTCACACACACACACACACACACACACACACACACACACAAACACACACACACACACATCGATGTACACTTCACAAAATATGCAAATGAAAAGTCAGAGGTCGAGTCTTGAGTTACACAATCAGTCCAACTTAAACAGATGCGGCGACCTGCCTTCCCTTTCTTTCCTCCCTCTCCCGCTCCCTCTCCCTCTCTCTCTCCCTCTCCCTCCCGCTTCCCTCCCTCTGTCCGTGCCGCGAGACACATCAAGCACGCCAAGACGGGTGCCCCACGCTCCCTCCCTCCCCCTACTCTCTCCCACCCGAACAAAAAGACAAGGAGATCTGAAGAGGTTATCCCGTGACAGCACGAACGAGAGAGAGAGAGAGAGAGAGAGAGAGAGAGAGAGAGAGAGAGAGAGAGAGAGAGAGAGAGAGAGAGAGAGAGAGAGAGGAATGAGGCCAATGCTGAAGATGGTGAGAAAGATTATCAGGTTAAAAGCTGAGAAAAGAGAGAGAGAGAGAGAGAGAGAGAGAGAGAGAGAGAGAGAGAGAGAGAGAGAGAGAGAGAGAGAGAGAGAGAGAGAATTTAGATCAGCATATTCTCTCTCTCTCTCTCTCTCTCTCTCTCTCTCTCTCTCTCTCTCTCTCTCTCTCTCTCTCTCTCTCTCTCTCTCTCTCTCTCTCTCTCACGGACCTTGTTTCCTCCGCCCTGCATCCCTTAACATCTCTCCCTTTCGCTCTCCCTTCCTCCCCTTCCTTCCTCTCCCTCTCCCTCTCCCTCTCCCTCGTCGCCAGGTGGACGCAACGGGGTGCAGACTAATTTAGTGGTCATTACCTGCCTCTTGGTGTTGCTGGTGTTGTTGTTGCTTCTTGTCTCTTGCTGGTGTTGTTGGGACATTGTTGATGGTGGTGATGGTGGTGGTAGTCATGTTTAGTGTTATTTTTGTTGTCTTAGTGGTGGTGGTGGTAGTGGTGGTGATAGTAGTGGTGGTGATGGTAGCAGTAGTAGTAGTAGTAGTAGTAGAAAGTTGTAGTTAGAGAGAGAGAGAGAGAGAGAGAGAGAGAGAGAGAGAGAGAGAGAGAGAGAGAGAGAGAGAGAGAGAGAGAGAGAGAGAGAGAGAGAGAGAGAGAGAGAGAGAGAGATAACGGAGAAGCTGCAGGAAGGAGGAGAGAAGATGAGGAATGTCGCAACGAAGTGTGAAAAAAGGAGGAGGAAGAGAAGCAGGAGGAGGAGGAGGAGGAGGAGGAGGAGGAGGAGGAAAATATGGAGGAAGCTTTTGATGTTGGAGGAATATGATAGTTGTTTAAGAAAAAAAGGAGGAGGAAGAGGAGGAGGAGGAGGAGGAGGAGGAGGAGGAGGAGGAGGAGGAGGAGGAGGAGGAGGAGGAGGAGGAGGAGGAGGAGGAGGAGGAGGAAGAGAAAACTTTGATGATGAAGAAGGAATACGTTAGTTGTTTAGGACCATTTCGTGAGAGAGAGAGAGAGAGAGAGAGAGAGAGAGAGAGAGAGAGAGAGAGAGAGAGAGAGAGAGAGAGAGAGCAGCTAATGGTGGCTCAGTATACATCACAGCGCCCTTCAACCTGTCACCACCACCACCACCACCACTAGCTCGCTTCCCCTGCCCTGGTGGTGGTGGTGGTGATGGTGGTGGTGGTGGTGGTAGTGGTGCTGGTGGTGGTGGTGGTGGTGGTAGTTGCGGTGGTAATGGTTATAGTAGTAGTCTTTGGTATTGGTGGTAGTGGTGAAGATAGTGGTGGTGGTGGTGGCGGTGGTGGTGATGATGATGGTGGTGGTGGTGGTGCTATTTTTGTTAATGAAGTTTATGTTTAAAATTTATCTGATAACATTATTTAGTTTTGCAGATAAAGACAGACAGACAGACAGACAGACACACACACACACACACACACACACACACACACACACACACACACACACACACACACACACATACCAACGTACATTTCACAAAATATGCAAAAATGGAAAGCCAGAAGTCGTGGAGTCTTGAGTTACACAGTCAGTCCAACTCAAACAGAAGCGTCGACCTGCCATCCATTCCTACCTTCCCACACAAACACGAAAAGGGTTGAAAGAAACTACCTGAGTCTTAAGAAAATCAAACAAATGTAATAACTTAAGAAAAAAAATATATATAAAAAAAACAGTTAATAGCTAAAGATAGACAGACAGACTGACACAGATAGAGTGATAGGAGGATAGTAAGATAGAGAGATAAATTATTTGATAGATAAATAAATACGTAGATAAGTGTAAAGACAAACTGACAAACACATAAAGACAGTAAATTTGCACTTCTCTGGGTTCTTAATACTTGTGCTCGCATCATAAAATAAAAATAAAAAAAATAATAAATAAAATAAATAAATAAATGAATAAAAAATAAATAAACAACACCATAAAAGTATTTCAGCACACCATTAAGTATCACAAGAACACACCAAAGTCCTTCATTCCCAGTAGCACATCCCCTTAACATTTCCTTCCCTCGTATTCTGGAGTCACGAGATAAGAATTCACAGTACAGACGTCATATACAAGAGAAGGAGAGAGACAGAGAGAAAGAGAAGACCTTTGTATATATCAGAGCCGTTCATTTCGCATCTCCCTTTGTAGAGTAAGAGGGGCAGTGCATAGTGGCGTGTTTACCTACTGAGATCATTTTTTCCCAAGCACGGACGCCATTATCAGCAATAAGATCTTACTAATTAGGGCATCTCGAAAAATCACGATTATTTTTATGTTTGATTTAATGGGAAGACCAAGGGGATAAGGAGGAAGAGAAGGAGGTGGTGGCAGAGGAAGAGGGGGAGGGTGATAATGAAAAAAAAAAGAGGAAAAACATTAGTCAGAGAAGTTGAGAAGGGGGAAAAATCTGAACATTGGGAGCACGAGGCGAGGAACATGAAGACTTGTGAACACCAGAGGGGAGGGAGTTGTTGGAATGTGTGGATGATGATGATGATGATGATGATGATGATGGTGATGATGATGATGGTGATGATGATGATAAGGAGGAACAGGAGGAGGAGGAAAAGAAGGCATTACAGGAGGAACATTAGTGGAAGAAGCAGAGAAAGAGAGAGACAGAAGAAAAAAAAAAGAACTAGTACTATTTTGAGCTGAAAGAGTCGAAAAGAACTAGTACAAAAACAATAGGCATATGAGGAGGAAGAAAACGAGGAGGAGGAGGAGGAGGAGGAGGAGGAGGAGGAAAAAGAGCAGGAATAGCAAGACAGTTTATAGGAAAAGCAAAAAAAAAAAAAAAAATAATGTAGAGAAGAAAGGGAGAAAACGAGAGGGACAAATATAAGTAGACATCAAACTATTAACTGTAGCAGCTTGAGGAGGCAGAAGAGTGAGAATACTCGTAGATATGGGAAGAGTAATTAATAAGGAGGTATACACTTGTGTTTGGCGGTAGGAGAGAGTGAGAAGACGAGGAGCGAGAATGGAGGTAGATGCTAAATTATTACTACCAGAAATATACGGAAACAAACGAGTTGGAATAAAATAAACTAGAGAAGAAAGCTGAGAAATGCATCACCATTAGAAGTATAATGAAGCGAACGAGTATGAACAACATGAACGACGGAGAAAGAAGCAAAGACGTTCGTTAGATTAAAATGATCAGAAAGACAACAACAACAACGAAAAACACTCTCAAACACCAAAAGAAGGCCAACAGAAACAGAAAGACACGAAAAAGTACAAATAACATAACGAAGAGAAGAAAAACAGAGGCGTGTGTCCAAGGGAAGGGGAAGAGTGCAAGGTAGTGAGGTGGGTAGCTGGGTAGGGCGGTGCGGGCAATCGGCAGGAGGGCAGGAGTGGGTAGGAGAGCGGGTCTATATCGCGGCGCCCTTTTGCCTAAGGAGACTCATATCGAGGTGCTCAGCCGCGTCAGGACCACTCACTTGCGACACTCTGAGGAGGAGGAGGGGAAGGAGGAGGAGGAGGAGGAGGAGGGGCGTGGCACGTGCTGGTGACACGACGCAGGCCCTGATTACTGGAGGGGCGTGGAGGGAAGGAAGGAGGGAACGAGGGATGGAGGGAGGATACAGCCAGGAGTGTTGGAAGAAACGAGGGTTTATAGCTGTGATGTGTGAGGAGGGAGGAGGAGGAGGAGGAGGAGGAGGGAAGGAGGGAAGAAGGAAATACACGGAGGGAGAGTAGTTGGGGGCGTGTGAGGGAAAGGTGTTGTAAAGAAAGGGAGAGGGAGGGAGAGAGGGAGAGAAGGGAGGGGGGGTATTGAAGGTATAAGAGTTGAGGGAAAAAGGCACGAGCTGTTGATGTGGAGGGAGGGAAGGAGAGAGAGAGAGAGAGAGAGAGAGAGGAGAGAGAGAGAGAGAGAGAGAGAGAGAGAGAGAGAGAGAGAGAGAGAGAGAGAGAGAGAGAGAGAGAGGAAGCAATGGAGGTAAGAGGTATAAGTATATATAGTTTGAGGAAAGAGGGGAGAGATGTTGAAAGGTGGAGGGAGGGAGAGATGGAGAGGGAGGAAGGAAGGCTGGAGAAAGTGCAGGAATGAGGGAGGGAGGGAGGGAGACTGGAGAAGGGGAGGCAGGAGTGTCAGAGATGAGTGAGGGAGATTAGCAGAGAAAAGAAGAAAAGAAAGATGAAGGTGGGGGGATGAAATGCGGAGAAGGCAAATCTCTCTCTCTCTCTCTCTCTCTCCTCTCTCTCTCTCTCTCTCTCTCTCTCTCTCTCCTCTCTCTCTCTCTCTCTCTCTCTCTCTCTCTCGTCTTCTCAATCTGACTAGTAAGTAACCTTTTCCCTTATCTTCCTTTTCCTTCTCTGCCTTCGTATCTCCCTCTCTTTCAAGATTTTCCTCCTTCTCATTTCCTCCTCCTCCTCCTCCTCCTTCTTCCACTAGGAGAGGGAAATAAAGGACAGAGGCAAAGCCAGGTGTCTATATTGTAGGTGTTCCTTTCCTTCCTCTTCCTCCGCTGGTGCGACGAGTCTTCTCAGCACACCCAGGTAAAACAAAACAACAAATTTGTCCACATGGTAGACATAATGATATACAGTACACCTATAGTGATATATACTTAAAGATATAAGAATAATATAAAACGGTCATATATTAGATTCATTGTTTGTTGTTTACAGACTGAATTGTCAATTTTCAAATAGTATTTTACATAGTTTGTGGATTTAAAAGGTGTTTTCTAATGTTATACTTGAAACAATTAATAGCATGTGCATTTAAATGGCTCTTAATGAGGTGAGCAGAGACTTCCGTGACTGAAGGGCGCAACATAATACTGAGTTGCTTGGAAATGTTGCGTGGGGGAGCCATGACATTTAACATACATCGAGGCTGCACAAACTGAAGAAGCACCACGAGACTTTAGTGAAGGCTCAGGAGGTTATGGACTTGAGGAAAAAAGATATGAAGTACAACGAGGTGCTGCGAGAAAGAGATATGTACAGCAAGAAGCCAATTTAAAAAACATGGAAGAAATGTTAAAGAATAAACACAAGGAAAAAGAGATGATGCGGGAGGTTTACGAAAAAAAAAAAATACGTTGAGGGCGAGAAGGAAAAGAAGAAAGTTCTTGACGTGCTCCAGGACAAGATTAAAAAAACCTCCGACGCAGTGAGATAAGACCAAGCTTGAGTTATGTAATGTGTAAAGAAAAGTACCAGGAAGCTGTGCGTAGAGAGAATCAACCCACAACATGAAATGGCCATTGAAAAGACTTTGAAGGAGTAGGAAAAGGTTGTAAAGGAAAAGGACTAGAATGAAGAGTCGTCAATTCTTGTGACTTTTGCGTTGGAGAAAAATGAACGAAGGCACAACTGAAGAGCACACGAATCCCTCAGAAGACATGGAAGAGGCTCTGAGAGGGCCAAACAGAAAAATTAATTAGAAATGAAAGAACAAGAAATAAAGAGGGAAAAGTTTGTGGAACAGCGATAATTATCCCAAAATGGCAATACGTTTGTGATGAGAACACAATGAACGTATTCCACATTTTCCTTCCCGTGTCTCCTTCCTTCAGTCCCCCCCCTCTGGCACTCCCCTCCCTGATCCCACTCATCTGCCCGTGAAACAATGCGTGGCGTTAAGACAACACAGCAGACACCTCACAGCGGGGCGCCTCCATTCTTAGGGGCCAGTCTTACCTCCCTTCTCCCGTCCTCCCTCCTTCCCGCCTTCCCTCCCTCCCTCCCTCCATCTCTTCCTCCCTCCCTCCCTCCCTCTCATAGCAGGAGGCTTGGGCACGGTGGAGAGAGAGAGGAGAGGAGAGGAGAGAGAGAGAGAGAGAGAGAGAGAGAGAGAGAGAGAGAGAGAGAGAGAGAGAGAGAGAGAGAGAGAGAGAAAGAGACTAACTAAAGTACAAATCATTCACATCCACACTGATTCACATCCACACTGGCGGTGTTGATCAGGCATCCACACAGATACGAGTAGGCGGCCGTGGGTTCGAATCCATAGCCAGGGAAGGGAAGGATGTGGAGCCATCTTAGCCACGCATCCACCCACCCATCAGTGAGTGGAGGAGGTGGATAGATGTATAAGGTGGCTTGTAAGTGGAGAGTAGTCAGTATTCTGGTGATGTTGTGGTAGAGGGTGGATAACTGAGTGCTGTGGAGTGGATGATAATGAATGCTGTGCGAGAGTGGATGTTTCGATGACAGTCCTGTAGTGTGCTGTGGATGAATGACTGCAGTGGAAGGTCTAAGTGGGAGAGCTGAGGAGTGCTGTGAGTAACTAAAAAGTGGATAACTAAGAGTGGTGTAGCGTGCTGTGATAGTGAAAGTGGATATTTTAGGAGCACAGTGGAAATGAATGACCCGTGCAGTGTGTAGCCCTGAGTAGCGCGGTGTGGCATGGTGGTGGCGTGATACATACGGTGGTGTGAGGCATCCATCCATCCATCACAGCCCCACACTCACGGTAATTAATTCAAGGCTGTTACTGCAAATACCCTCAGTCCAGCCCCGCCCCGCCCTGCATTGCTCCCCGCGTCAACAGTCGTGCTCCAGTCATAATAAACCATCTCATCCTCTGAACCAAAGGAAAGAGAGAGGGAAAAGTAATGAGAAAGAGCTTTAATATCCTCTCTCTCTCTCTCTCTCTCTCTCTCTCTCTCTCTCTCTCTCTCTCTCTCTCTCTCTCTCTCTCTCTCTCTCTCTCACGGTATCGTCTTCCAAGAATTACTTTTTTATCTGCTTCGTAAATTATTGGAAGCTAAAATTGTTGTTAATTAGTCAGTAGTAGAAGTTGTGGTGGTGGATGGTGGTCGTGGTAGTAGTAGTAGTAGTTAGTAGTAGTAGTAGTAGTAGTAGTAGTAGTAGTAGTAGTAGTAGTAGTAGTAGTAGTAGTAGCAGCAGTAACAGTACATCAAGAACAACAACAGCAGTAACATCATCTACACGAACAACAACAACACCACCACCACCACCACCACCACCAACAACAACAACAACAACAACAATAATAATAATAATAATAATAATAATAATAATAATAATAATCCCGCTTAAGGGTCGTTCAAAATAAAAAAAACGGCATTATTATTACTATTATTATTATTACTATTATTATTATTATTATTATTATTATTATTATTATTATCATTATTATTATTACTACCATCATCACCATCATCATCATCATCATCATTATCATCATTTCAAAGCCATAAAACACACAAGTTGAACGAATGAAGATCAGTGAAGTGTGACTGTTGATAGGACTATGGAGGAGGAGGAGGAGGAGGAGGAGGAGGAGGAGGAGGAGGAGGAGGAGGAGGAGGAGGACCAGAACCAGTAATTACCTCTCATTTTCCTCTCATTGCGTGGCAGCTTAGAGTGATAGGTTAGGAGTTTGGAGGGGAAGAAGAGAGGGAGGGGAAGGGAAGAGGAGAGGGGAGAAAGGGAAGAATGAAAACTGAGAGGCTAAAAGGGAAGAGAAGAAAAGTAAGAAGGATAAGCAGAAGGGGGAAATAAGAAGGGGGAAAAATGAAATGGTATAACTGGGGAAAAAGATCGCAAGGAAGAGGAAAGGAGGGAGGGAGGGAGGGAAAACAATGAGAAGCAGTAAGAAAGAATTAGGAAGAAAAGAGAAGAGAAAGAAAGGAGCGAGTAATGAAGGATGGAAAAAAAAAAAGAATCATCATCATCAGCAGCAACAGAAACAATCAAGATGCATAATAAATAAATAAACAAATGAGCAAATAATTCGAAATAAAAAACGAGAGAATGAAGACTAAGGAAGATAAAATGGCACCAGAAGAAGAAGAAGAAGAAGAAGAAGAAGAAGAAGAAGAAGAAGAAGAGGAAGAGGAAGAGGGTGAAGGTGAAGGTGAAAGAGATAAAAATAAGAATAATTGTATCATCTTACGCTCCTACTCATTTCTCTTCCTCATCTCCTCTCATCTCCTCTTCTCCTTCCATTTCCTCTCATTTCCTCTCTTCTCTCCTCTCTTACTATCTCCTCTCATCTCCTCTTTCAATCTCCTCTCATCTCCTCTCTCTTCCTCCTCCTTTCTCCTCCTCATCCCCTCTTCTCTTCTCCTCTTCTTATCTCATCTCCTCTCATCTCTTTTTCTCATCTCGTCATCTCTTCTCATCTCATTTTCTTCCTTCTCCTCCTTCTCTTCCTGCTCCTTCACCACTTTCATCACCAACACCACTACCTCCTCCTCCTCCCCCGTAAGTCCCCCTAACACTTCCCGTCCTTCGCCCACATATTCCTTCGGTCTCTTTTTTCCCCTCCACGAATTCTTGGACGATAAAAGGGAAAAAACAGCAAACCCTACCCACGCAACCCTTGAACGCTGAGACTCCAAGTGGCCGCCGCCCAGCGCTTGAGTGCCACGCATATTACTTACTGAGAGAGAGAGAGAGAGAGAGAGAGAGAGAGAGAGAGAGAGAGAGAGAGAGAGAGAGAGAATGATAATAAACAAAAGCAAGGAAGTTCATCCACTGACACTTTACAACTTACCTGTGTGTGTGTGTGTGTGTATGTGTATGTGTGTGTGTGTTCTGCAGGTAAGTTGTATAATGTCAGTGGCGTTCCTTGCTTTTGTTTATTATTCTCTCTCTCTCTCTCTCTCTCTCTCTCTCTCTCTCTCTCTCTCTCTCTCTCTCTCTGCTGTCCTTCCTGCCTCTCTCCGTAATGACGCCGCCATCCATTTTCTGTTTCCCTCTCTGTTTGGACAAGAAAAGTGAGGGAATTTATTGCCTCTTTCCTTCACTCGCTTTTTTTCTCTCTCCCTCTCTTTATCTGTCTCTTATCTCTGCCATTATCGACTTCACTAGTAGGTCTCCTCCTCCTCTGCCCCCGCCTCCCCTACCTCCCCCTAGTCGTGGTATTTCGCTGCGGCCGTCTCTGTTCTCGTGTTTGTGTCACTGTTTGTTACATAGTAGTCCCCATCAGGAGCCTCGTAAGGGCCAGCAGGTATGAGTGTGTTGTTCATTCTTCCCTTGTGTTCCTTTATGTTCCTCCTCCCCCCGCCTCCTCCTCCTAGTGATGAGGCATTACATAAAATACTGATTGTCCAAGTATGAAAGTGAGGCTAAGAAATGGTGGGAGGAGGAGAAGGAGGGGGGAAAAAGAGACGAAGGCGACGAAGGAGTAGCAGAATAGTAAACAAAAGAAGAACGTAATTATATGGAAGATGCATACTCGAGGAGGAGAAGGAGGAAAAGGAGGAGGAGGAGGAGGAGGAAGAGACGCCGGAGAGGAAGTAAAAAAAAAAAAAAAAAGAGTATCAGAAGGAGGGTTTGAGTTAAGAGTCCCGGAGAGGAGGAGGAGGAGGAGGAGGAGGAGGAGGGGCGTGAGGAAGACCATGAGGCTTGAGGAATGACAACAAATTTCTTGCTGTCACCGAGTAAATTGGTGGAGATAGGAGCCGCCATGTTGGAGAGCCACAGCCATTAGTCCCTCCACCCCTCCCTTCCTCCACCCATCCCTTCCTTCATCCCTCTCACCCCTCCCCTCCCTCCCTCCCCCCTCCTCTCCTGTCTCTCCTTTCCTCCTAATGGAAGAATGAAGGAGAGTCAGTCACGGTGAGAAGGTGTGAGGGGAGGGGAGGGGAGGAGGAGGAGGAGGAGGAGGAGGAGGAGAAGAAGAGGAGTAGGGGGGGAGGGAAAGGAGGGGAGATTGGAGGGAGTGTAAGAAGAGAGGTGGGAATAATTCATTATTGTATTTGATTTGTTGTTGTTGTTGTTGTTGTTCTTTTTATCATTATTATTGTTATTATTATTATTATTATTATTATTATTATTATTATTATTATTATTATTATGGTTACTACTACTACTACATCTACTACTACTACTACTACTACTACTACTACTACTACTACTACTACTACTACTACTACTACTACTACTACTACTACTATTACTGCTACCACCCCCTGTTAAGATTCAGCGATATCTACATATTACATTTCCATATATATTACATATTACATCTTATTTATTTATCTATTTATCTTTTTGCACTACGTTTGTTATTTTCATCTTTTATTTTCTCAAACAAGGTGGACTTCAGAGAGAGAGAGAGAGAGAGAGAGAGAGAGAGAGAGAGAGAGAGAGAGAGAGAGAGAGGAGGAGGAGGAGGAGGACAATAATGACAACGACAATGAAGAGAATAAGTAAGGGTCCCGGCATGTTTGTATCAGTGTGCTTCGTGACATCAGATTCCCGCCGTCATGCAGAAAAATGACTGATGGCAATGATGACAGTAGAGAATAATGATAATGTAGAAGGAGGAGGAGGAGGAGGAGGTGGAGGAGAAGAAGAAGATTTATTGATCGACTGATTAATTGAAAAAAAAAAAAAAGGGAAGGCGACGCAACATCGCTTTCAAGAAGAGGAAGAAGAAGAAGAAGAAGAAGAAGAGAATAAAAAAAGGAGACTGCAAAATGTTAATTGACCTATACAAGCATACATGAAGAAGAAAAAGAAAAGCAACAACAACAACAACAACAAAAACAACAACAACAACAACAACAACAAACCATACATCTAACAACAAACGGACGCACACATAACAAGGAAATCAAGGGATGAACACGTAAAGTAGGTATACGAGAAGTAGTAGTAGTAGTAGTAGTAGTAGTAGTAGTAGTAGTAGTAGTAAACACCTTTCAAGAGTTAATACTGTGCCACCACCAACACCTTGCCGTCCATTGAAAGGTAGAAGGTCCTTGCATTGCCTACAGATAAGTATTCCAGAGAGAGAGAGAGAGAGAGAGAGAGAGAGAGAGAGAGAGAGAGAGAGAGAGAGAGAGAGAGAGTCAAGTGGATCAACCAGAAGACTCCTTACCTCTTCTCTCTCACACCCCATCTCTTCCCTCTCTCCCACTCTCCCTTCCTCTCTCCTCCCCTTTCCACTTCCTTCCCCTGCATCCCTCATCTCCAAGCATGGCCTCGTGGGAACCTCCGAGAGAGAGAGAGAGAGAGAGAGAGAGAGAGAGAGAGAGAGAGAGAGAGAGAGAGAGAGAGAGAGAGAGAGGAAGATAATTGAATGTATAATAAATAAGTTCGAAGTAGGAGAAGAAGAAGAAGGAGGAGGAGGAGGAGGAGGAGGAGGAGGAGGAGGAGGAGAAGAAGAAGAAGAAGAAGAAGAAGAAGAAGAAGAAGAAGAAGAAGAAGAAGAAGAAGAAGAAATAACGATAATAATAATAATAATAATAATAATAATAATAATAATAATAATAATAATAATAATAATAATAATACGAAGAAGAAGAAGAAGAAAGGAAATACTGGTAGAGAGAGAGAGAGAGAGAGAGAGAGAGAGAGAGAGAGAGAGAGAGAGAGAGAGAGAGAGAGAGAGAGAGAGAGAGAGAGAGAGAGAGAGAGAACTTAAGAGGTTTGTGACGGAGAGGGAGAGTAAGAATAATAATAAAAAAAAATTTAGGCAAGGAGAAAGACGAAGAGGAGAGAGGGAGCGAGAGGGAGAGAGGGAGAGGGAGGAGAGGCAGAGGGAGAGGAGGGAGAGATAGGAAAGCAAGGTGAGAATAATGATGTGACCACTTGACCTCTTTTAACCCTCCCCAGCACCTGCCTGTAGGAGAACCAGAGACGTGAGAGGGGCGGGGAGAGTGAGGGAGAGAGTGAGAGAGTGTGAGAGAGAGGCGTCGTGTGGCCATCAGGTGCACCATCACTCACACTTTTATCACACTCACATCAGAACAAAGGGAGGCTTCATTTGTTTGTTTTTATCCCTCCCTCCCTCCCTCCCTGCCTGCCTGCCGCTCTCCCTCCCTCCCTTCCTCTCTCGCTCCCTTCGTCTTTCCTTTCCCTCGTATTTCTGTGGTGTTTGATTTGTGTTTTGCGGCTTCTTTGGAATTCAGTAGACAGGCAGTTTTTTTTCTCTCTCTCTCTCTCTCTCTCTCTCTCTCTCTCTCTCTCTCTCTCTCTCTCTCTCTCTCTCTCTCTCTCTGATAACGTAAAAACTATAAATTCTTTCAGGGTATTTTTTTCTTTTTCCATGCAATTACCTGCCAATTTGATCAACAGGTGACTTACATTAGTTTTACATTTTCTTTTCACGTGCTAGATCATTAGGTTTTACGACAGGTAGATTAATAAGAATCTAAATTAAAATCAGTGTTGTGCATGTAGTAAATGAAAGCCGTCGTGTTTGTTTGATTTTACCTACAAGTTTATTATATATTTTATATAAGCGATATCATTTAGTATATATTTTTCCTTATTACCGGACTGTAGGGACTGGCAACCTAATTGGGCTTTTTTTATGTATAATTTTCTTGCCCCAGGTTAGTGCCCCTCCTACAAAGAAAGATATGAATTAAGAGTTTGTGATTATTGAAATGAAAGCACGTGTGATTGTTGCTTCTAATTTCGTATCGTGAACGTGAAGACACAAGGGTTTGCTGGTGGGACAGTAATAAAGCTAGTCTGGCAACGCAACGGCATGTCTTCATAAGAGAAACGTCAGGGAGGCGCCGTTGGAAGAAAGCATCTTCCCGACGAAGAACCTGAACCTTCACGTAACAGAGATGAGAAGGAGTGGGAGCGTCAGGCCTTCAAACCGCAGTAGATTGAACAACCGGGAGAGTGGAAGAAGAAGAAGAAAAAAAAAAAAGACGTTTGATAAGGACCGTATTTTGAAACGCTTTTGCGCCGCACCCTGCCTACTTTCAAAACGCTAGTTGAAGCTGTACGGATTTTTAAAGGGTGTTTTTTTTTTTTATGATTCTAGTGACAGACTAACTATTTCTATATCATTATAAGGAGAAACAATCGTGAGAATCCGGCCAGTCACCTCTGTAGCTTTTGAAAATAGTCGTGATGAGAGAGCAAGGCGTTTCAGAATAATAAATCACACACTACTAAAGAGGGATAAAACAGCAGAAGGCAGCAAAGCGCAAGGATGCAAAGGAAGGCTGACGAGCGTAAGGAACCTGGCACAATCACAAGGGAACTCAAAGGAAGGACAAACTGCAGCAGATTAAACAACCGGGAAAGTGGAAGGAAAAAAAAAAAAAAAGACGATTGATAATAATTACATAGCGGTAGTTTAATTAATAAGGTGTGGATTATTTAATTACGTGATTCGTGAAGGAGCTCAAAGTATAGACTAAAAACAGTGCCACTTAGTACTGTATTTTCATAAGGGCGAGTCTTCTTGAAGGGCTTGGAGTAGATAGAGGCGAAGTATCTTTAATAATCTCTCTCTCTCTCTCTCTCTCTCTCTCTCTCTCTCTCTCTCTCTCTCTCTCTCTCTCTCTCTCTCTCTCTCTCTCTCTCTCTCTCTCTCTCTCTTTCGTTATTTTCTTAGCCATTTCCAGCTTATCTTTTCC
The DNA here is from genome assembly GCF_035594125.1 of Scylla paramamosain. Classification (NCBI taxonomy): domain Eukaryota; kingdom Metazoa; phylum Arthropoda; class Malacostraca; order Decapoda; family Portunidae; genus Scylla; species Scylla paramamosain. The sequence goes on along the minus strand of NC_087156.1, from coordinate 27,340,282 downwards.
TTAATTTACAGCATTGCCCTCATTTTCCCTTATCAGTTTCATCCTGGCCTCCCCACCTCTCTCTCTCTCTCTCTCTCTCTCTCTCTCTCTCTCTCTCTCTCTCTCTCTCTCTCTCTTCGGGGCAACAGAGCGGGTACAAGGGTTCCGTCGAGATCTTGGTGTGGATTTGTTTGTGTTGCATCATTGACACCACGCTCTGCTAGGCCACCCTTCCCCCCTCTCTCCCTCCTTTACTACCTCTCCCTTTCCATTCTCTCCCTTTCTCCCTCCCCCGCCGAGCAGCTGTCTTCACCCTTCTCTCTCTCTCTCTCTCTCTCTCTCTCTCTCTCTCTCTCTCTCTCTCTCTCTCTCTCTCTCTCTCTCTCGTATCCTCCATTCCGCCTCCACTTCTCTTTCCTCGACTTTACTAATTTGCTGTTTGCTTTTTTTGCTTACTTGCCTGGCCCCTTCCCCCCTTCACTATGGATCATTCATCTCTCTCTCTCTCTCTCTCTTTCTCTCTCTCTCTGCATCTTTGTTCTCTCTTCTCCACCGTCCATCACCGCTCCCTTTCTTTCCTCTCCCTTCCTCCCGCTGTTTCGTCCATATCTTCCCGTCTCTAGGCCTCCTGAAGGTGGCGGCTCAGGCATGTCATCTGAAGGGCGGGAAAATCGGCGGTGTTGTTGCCGCGCGTCGCCTCAAGTTCCCACGCTAACCCAGATGGAGGAAAAGGAGGGAAGGGCGGAGGAGGAAGCTCTTCATGTCGAGGTTTCACGAGATTCTCCTCCATGGCCGCCTGCCAACCTCCTCCCGCCGCCCAGCGATGACGGGGCCTCCTCTCCATTTTCCTCATGTACCGCCGTCGCCGCCATTTTGAAGACAGCGCAGGGCGGCGGTGGCGGTGCGATGCTTGCAGCGCCCCGCGGGTTGTCGCTGCCATGCCGGAACGAGGTGCAGGAATTTACAGGATCAGGCCCCAAATATTTCCTGTTTATCGCTGGTTTTCTACGCATCGCGACTAAGAGATCAAAGATGAGGGCGCGGCGGCCCTTCTACTCGGTGGTGCGCGAGTAGAGGCTGGGTGTGGGTGGCAGGGGAGAGGAGGGCAGAGGACCGGGAGGAGTACACGCAGGAAGGGGATGAAATAAGAGGGTAAATATCAGGATGGAGTCTCGCTGTGACCACAAACTCTTCTGTTTAGGTGTTTGGCGGCCACTTAGCGTCTCCAGGAACCTGACGATCCTGGTTGTGTCCTCAGCCCGCCCTGCGATTATTTGTGGTCCTCCGGCAGCGTAAGCACTCGCAAGGGCTTGGCTGCCACCCACACTACAGCCCCCGCACCTCACCCTCCCCTCCTCTCCTTCATACTTCCCTTTTTCTCACACTCTTTCTCCTCTTCCTCCTCCCCCACCGACCCTTCATAACTCTTCCTCTTTCCCTCCACCTCCTCTCTCCTCCTCCTTGCTCAATTGCGTCCTGGCCTCCCACACAAAGTTTACCATTAGTGTGGCAGTTGTTCAGCAGACGACCTCGTTATAGACTCACAGTTTTCTTTGTATCTTCCTCCTGAGTCTTCTCGTGTAGTCCTCCTCTGCCTCCACTCGCTCCCTCTCGTGCACTAACGCGACACTAATTTCTCTTCTGGAAAGCTTTTTGATGTCGAGTCGCTAGCAAGAGAGGAAGTGGTGGTGTAGGTAGTTTGCTGTCATCACCACCACCAACCATCAATGTCATCAGCACCATCAACCACCACCACCACCACCACCACCACCATCAACATCAACATCATCAACACAATCACCATCACTACCACCACTAATCACCAACCACCACCACCACCACCATCAACACCACCACCACCAACTACCACCACCATCACCACCACCGCCAACTACCACCACCATCACCACCACCAACCATCCCAACATCATTAACACCACCTTCACCACCACCATCATCATCAGTTAGCTAGCTTGCCTCCAATTCATCTTCCTTCCTTCCTCCTCCTCCTCCTCCTCCTCCTCTTCAGCAGCTGGTGCGCCCCCCAGCTGTGTCGTTATTTTATCAGCCGAGGAAATGGCGACCCCCTCCCCCCGTTCTTCCCCTCACTCTCTCTCTCTCTCTCCACTCTCTCCCCTCACAACTCTTCTCACTCCTTCTCAAGAGGCAGGGACAGTGAGATGAGGTGGAGGATGGACGAGGGGAGAGAAGGAGTGAGGGAGAGATCACTAATGGAGAATGGGCCGTTGGTAGGACTCTCTCTCTCTCTCTCTCTCTCTCTCTCTCTTTCTCTCTCTCTCTCTCTCTCTCTCTCTCTCTCTCTCTCTCTCAGTGTTTATGGAATGTTAAGTTATTTTGCTGTTAAAATAAAGATGTGAATTGCCTCCTCTTATCATTTGCCTTCATCATCATCATCATTCATAAAGTAGACGAAAAAGAAATAGGAATGAAAATAACGGCAAAGAGAAGACTGACTAGAAACAAAAAAAACAAAAAAAAAAAAACATTGGCACTGCTCATTGTACTAGCGGTTGCGATGGTGACGGTGATAAAAAAAAAAAGAGAGAGAGAAGGAAAAGAAATCATTAAATAGAAGGATGATGTAAACACAAACATAAGCTCAAACACAGAGGATATAGCAGGAGAACTTTATTATACCTCTGAGGAAGGCAGTTGATGAAACGCTAGAGAAATAAAGTTGTCCTGCTGTATCCTGTGTTTCGCTACCACCACAGTCCCTTTCACTTGTCCAAATCCATACAAGCTCAAATACATTAGTCAGTGTTCTCTTAACCCTTCGATTTAGGCACTAAAACACCGGTTACTTGAGACAGTGGGTGTTTCTTGCTACACGTGAAAGATTTTACATATTTATTTTTTTTTTTCCTCCTTATTTACTTGAGAAATTTGATATTTATTTTTATTATTGTACCTGAGAGATTCTATTTATTTATTTATTTTTTCACCGTAGGCACATGAAAGATTCTACATGTTTTGCTTTCTATGTTCTTTAAAGATTGAGTTTTTTTTTTTTATGGTCACTTAACAGATTCTGCATGTTTTTTTTTTACTGTGCTTGAGAGATCATACGTGTCTTTACTGTACGTAGAGAAGTCAAATCATAGCCAGTTCCTTGAGAGATTAAACGTTTTTGCTGTACTTTTTTTTTTCTTTTTTACATCAAGTCTTTACTGTAGAGAAGCGAAATTATAGCGAGTCATTGAAGAGACCCCATATGATTTTGGTGTACTTTTTTTTTTTTTTTATGACATCTTTACTGTAGAGAAGTAAGGTTATGTATGGCCAGTTATTTGAGATACCACGCATTTCTTTCCTGTATTTTTTTATGCTTTTTACTGTAGAGAACTAAGAGTAAGGCCAGTTACTTAAGATCCCATATACTCTTTGCTGTAGTTTCCTTTTTTTTTTTACATTAAGAAGATCGGCCAAAGGGGGAAAAAAAAAAAGATGAAAAGCTCACTCACAAAAACCATTACCAAAACAGAAATAAATAAGAGTAAGAGGACTGAGAGAGAAGCCCCTTTGTTTTCTGAGGTGTCTTGGTATTCGTCTTTTGAAATTATGCCCACTAAAAAAAAAAAGTTTCAATTATCTAACTGATTCTTCAGCCGCCAATTAAGTAAAAAAAAAAAAAAAAAACGAAAAAAAACGAAAGCCATTTTATTTTCTGAGGTGTTCTGATATTTGTCTTTTAAAATTATCGTCATTAAAAAAAAAAAAAATCAATTATTCGACAGATCCTCTAGCTATCAGTGGTGCCAGTATACTGTAAACTCGTACCACGCCACTTTAGTGAGCTCAGAGACGCCATAGCAGTCACAGGAGTTAAAGGCGAACAGTGTGGCTGATGTCACTAATTCTTGTGTTCTTAAACGAAATGCTCTCTTATTAGGACTATTTTCAAGGACTGCCAGTATGATTATTCGGCTTCCCATGGGTGTTTTTATTTATTTATTTATTTATTTATTCATTTATTTATCTATTTATTTATTTATTGTTTTGCTTTGATGATCCATAGTCCTTGTTCAGCTTTCAGTAGAATCATGAAAACACCTTTAAAAATCGCGATGACTTCCACTAGAGCCCGATAATTAAAAGTAATGATCAGATGTCGAAATGTGCTCGAATATGGACGGAAGAGATCTTGAGGCGGCTTTACAGAGGTGGTGATGAGGTGGTGTTGGTAGATAAACAGGCTAGAATTTATAAGAGTGGATTCAAGTTAAATCAAGAATCCGTTTCAAGAAAGAGAAACATGGTACTGGATGAGTGGAGTAGAGGCCCTTCACCACTTTGCATCTCTTCCTTTAGATTAGATGGGGTGGCTTGTTACAAAGTGTCTCGTCGGAGGCCAAAAGTTCGCTGGTGTTTGTTTTTTCCTTCGTGATTTACAAGGCAGGTAATTTATAGTGCGATCAGTAAATTGATAACTTTTCACATAACACCTTTTATCTTACACCGTTGTAGTGAACAGCAAATAAATACTATAAGATATTAAACTAAGCAATAAACACCTCAGTTTCTTTATGTTTGTAACAATGCAGAGGATTTAACACTCAGTTAACGCAAATGCGAATGAAAACTTTGGAAGAACATATAGATTTATTTAGAAGAGACAAATATGTTAACCATTTCTTCTCTGTAGATGAAAATTTTGGAGTAGAGTCATGGTCAGAAGTCAATAAGCTGCATTCAGTTCTGGTGTATTTCTTCTCGATAAAAAAAAAAAAAAAAAAAAAATCAAGAGGTATATTCTATTAAGTCAGAGGCTTAATGGATGAGGATGATGTTAACTACTGCACATAATAGATGCATCGGAACTGCCTTATGTTTATTGTCGGCTCTTACACACTCCCATCATGTCCTTATGAGGGAGCCGCGTACCATAACATACTACTGCAATACTGTCCTGGCGAGTAACAAGAGCGAGAGGCAGCGGGAGGAGACGTAAGTGTGTGTGAAGTCACCTGCTCACTGCTTAACTCTTACTGTTGATGACACCTGTTATCTTATTTGAGCAACCCTTTAGGCAATGCTTCTTGTAAATAATTCAACTCTATGCACTAAAAAGTCGTATATTTAAGAGCACCTTTAGCTGTGAGTATAATCTTTCAAACTTATAATCCTAACTTAAAAAGAAGCCATTTCAGTCAAAAGGTTAACGGAGACAATGGTCTTTTTTATTTATTTTCCATTGCAAGAGGGGATCTGACCAAGGATAACAAAAAGGTGGCGAAGAGACAAAAGAAAGGAAAAGGCCCAATGCCAGTCCAAAAAGAACGTTGTCAAAAGAATATCGAAAATTATGAGAAATGTCTTGAAACCTCCGTCTCGAAATATTTCATATCAAGAGCAGGAGGTAAACCAGAGTCAGGCGGAGAGTTCCAGCGCTGAGAGATATGCTGGATGTAGAGAGGAAGGCTGTAGAGACACGGAGCCACGAGGACAAGCACAGTCAAGCATAGTCAAGTGAATACATTATTGTGGTGAGGCAGAAGAGGTACATGTGCTTTGGAACGACGAAGGTGGTGGTGTTGGTGGTGAAAATGGTGGATGGTGGTGATGGGGTTGATCGTGGTTGTGGTGGTAATGGGAGGTGGTGGTGGTGATGATGGTTGTGGTAGTTGGGATAGTGGTAATATTGTAGTGATGATAATGCCAATGATGCTTGTTCTTCTTCTACTACTGCTACTACTACTACTACTACTACTACTGCTACTACTACTACTACTACCGCTGCTGCCGCTGCTGCTGCTATTATATATTATTATTATTATTATTATTATTATTATTATTATTATTATTATTATTATTATTATTATTATTATCATTACTATTATCATTATCATTATCATTATCAGGAGTATTAGAAGTAAAGATGATGATAATGATGATCATAATGATAATAATAATAATAATAATAATAATAATAATAATAATAATAATAATAATAATAATAATAGCAATAATGATAACAACAACAACAACAACAACAACAACAGCAACAACAACAACAACAATAACAACGCGATATCAATACACCTACCAAGAATTAATAACAATTAGTGACCAAAACAACGACAATAATGACGATGATAAGAGACACAGATAATAATGATGATGATGATGATGATGATGATGATGATGATGATGGTGGTGGTGGTGGTGGTGGTGGGCCAAGTGGCGGTGACAACTGGGAGGCGCCGCCATCACTCACCACGCCCTTGAGGCAGCGGGAGTTTCGACCATCCGGACCCGCCTCGACCACCCACCGTGTGAGAGAGAGAGAGAGAGAGAGAGAGAGAGAGAGAGAGAGAGAGAGAGAGAGAGAGAGAGAGAGAGAGAGAGAGAGAGAAATGTGTCATGATTATTATCTTGTACACTAATCCTCTCATTGTTACAGCTTTATTTGTAATGCTGAGAGAGAGAGAGAGAGAGAGAGAGAGAGAGAGAGAGAGAGAGAGAGAGAGAGAGAGAGAGAGAGAGAGAGAGAGAGAGGATCTTCCAAAAATCTCACTCTTACCCACAACTTTACATGATAAAATCCTTTCCAAAGAGAGAGAGAGAGAGAGAGAGAGAGAGAGAGAGAGAGAGAGAGAGAGAGAGAGAGAGAGAGAGAGAGAGAGAGAGAGACCACCTCCCACTAATCTGACTCTTACCTACAACTTTACGACATGATAAACGTATCCTTTCCTTGTTAGTTATCTTTCCTCACTCGCTTGTTTGCTTTCCTTATCCAGTGCACTTTTGAAATTACCCCGCCTTGGGGGAAAAAAAAAGACTTTGACACTGTTTTCCGTAAATTACATGGCATTGTTTGTTTAGATATGTCCGTGTGTGTGTGTGTGTGTGTGTGTGTGTGTGTGTGTGTGTGTGTGTGTGTGTGTGTGTGTGTGTGTGTGTGTTTTCTAGATTATGTAAACACAATCTACCGCGGAAAAATGGAATCTAGGGACACTATTTAATTTATCGTGTGTGTGTTTGTGTGTGTGTGTGTGTGTGTGTGTGTGTGTGTGTGGAGGGGAGCCCCGTGTCCCGCCAGCAGCCGCCCCGTGCCCCGCCAGCAGCCGCCCCCCGCCGCGCCAGAGCCGTAGCAGTCGTGTAAGTCCGTGGACAGGAACACGACAGCTTATCTTGGTGTTTGTTGACTCGGGCACGGCCATTGTGGCGGCTTTGCTTCGCTTCCTCTTCTCTCCCGTTCCTTCTCACACGCCCCATCCTCCCACGATCCCTTCCTCCCGTCCCTACCCGTTCCTTTTTACATTACTTCCTCGTACCTTCCCTCATTTTCTGATTTTTTTTTTCGATTATCTATCTATTTATTTTCTTTTGTTTCCTCTCTCACATCTTTTCCTCCTCCTCTGCCACACTCTTTCCTCTCCCACATCCTCCTCTTTCTCCTTTCAAACATTAATTCCTCGTATCTTTCTTCGTTTTCTTACTTTTTTCAATCTCACTTTTCTCTTTAATTTTCCTCGCTTCCTCTTCTCTCCTATTTCTTCTCCCACTTTTCCTCCTCCCTCGCTTCCTTCTCCCACGTCCCCTCCTCTCCTTCCTTACCCTTTCCTTTTCACATTATTAATCTCATACCTTCCTTTTCTTTTGTTTTTGTACCTTTTCTCTTTATTTGCTTCTCTTCCTCTTCTCTCCCATTTCTTCTTCCACACCCCCTCCTCCCACGGTCCCCTCATCCCATCCCTCCCTTCTCATCTTGCCTCATTCTACCTTTCATCGTTTTCTTCTGTTCTTATACCATTCATATCTCTATTTGCTTGTTTCTTCTTCCACATTCCTTTCTCGTCTCCTTTATCCTCTATTTCGTCATATCCTTCTTCGTTTTCTTCAAATTGTAAGCCATTTATATCTCTATTTGTTTCGTTTTCTCTCCCACATCCCTTCTTCCTCCCACTCTCCCTTCCCTTCCGTGTCTCCTTCCCTCACCTCCCCTTCCTTCGCTCCCCTTCCGTTTTGCTCTATTGTTTGATGTCCTAATTAACATCCCTTACATTATTTACCTTAGATTTCTTTCTTGTTTTGATTCTCTCTCTCTCTCTCTCTCTCTCTCTCTCTGCTTTTTCCTTCCTTTTCTTACACTATTTCTTTCTTTTTCAATCTACTTTCCCACATTATTTCTTTATCGTTTTATATGATGGTTTTTTTTTTTATCATCATTACTAGTGTCACCACCACCACCACCACCACCGTCAACAACAACAATACTACTACTACTACTACTACTACTACTACTACTACTACTACTACTACTACTACATATCCACAGTAGAAAAAAAAAAAACTCATGTAATTATATACCATTGTAAATAATTTCATTCACTCCTTCATTCATCCCTTCTCTTCTTCCCTCATCCGTCCCTCTATTTATCCCATCACTCGTTCCTTCATCCAGCCATTCGTCAACCTCCACCACTACAACTGCCACCTCACCTCACCACTCATTCCTCTATCCTCTCTCTCTCTCTCTCTCTCTCTCTCTCTCTCTCTCTCTCTCTCTCTCTCTCTCTCTCTCTCTCTCTCTCTCTCCTCTAGGAAACAACGAGTATGGAAGTGGTAAAGAAGGAAAAAAAATGGTAACACGTAACGGAGAAAAAGGAGGTAAAAGGAAGGATAGATACTTAGGGAATGGGATGGGGATATGGAAGGGATGGGTGACGTGATGGGGAAAGAATAGGAAAGAAGGATTAGAGGGAAGGCAAGGCAACAGATAAAAGGGTATGAGAGGGAGGGGAGTTTATGATGGGGGAAGGAGTAGGAAAGACGGAATGGAGGGGCATGTGGGGGGAAAGGGGTGATGGGGGGATAGGTGATGTGAGGGGGAAGGAGTAGAAAAGAAATAAAGGAACAGGGAAGAAAATTACAGTAGCATATGAGAGGGATGGGCGGCTGTGATGGGGAAGGAATAGGAAAGAAGGAATGGAGAGATGTGGAGGGAAGGAGGTAATGGGGAATGGGTGGGGGTGACGCCTCCATTATCAGGGTCATCCTGTCAAGTGCCTACCTGACCTCTACACCCTCCACACCCCCACCCTTCCCCTTGCCACAGCCCTCCATTCCCCCTCCCTTCCCTCTCCCGTCTCCCAAACTTCTCTGCCCTCACTCCCCTCCAAGGAGCTCTCAGATCATCACCCCCCAGCCTTCTCCCTCTTCTCCCTCCCTCCCCCTCCTCTTTCCTGTCCCGTGAAACACAAATCCATTATCTCCAACAGGGAAAGTTTGTCTTTTCATAAAAGCCAAGAAAGTTATGTTGTGTTAGTTTTGGCGACCCTAATAAGTTAAATATTAGTGGTTTTTACTTATGTTTTTTGTTGTTGTTGTTGTTGTTGTATTTTTATTTATCTATTTATCTTTAGTCATATTTTAGCTTGATACTTTTCCTTATTCTTGTAGAGTGCTTTTCTGTCTGTTATCTATTTTTTTCTTCTTTGTTTACGTATTATGATGGAAATATACCCGTGCTTGCAGTTATGAGGGTGTGTGGTGTGTGTGTGTGTGTGTGTGTGTGTGTGTGTGATCGCGGGGGTGGGTGGCTGGTGGCTTTACAGAAAACGGTTGAGTGTGAGCCGTAACTCAGGCAGTAAGTTGGACCTGTCAGTGTAAATGTGTTAAAATGGGAGACGGGACAGCAGGGGCTTGTTCACCTGATAACCCTCGCCGCTCCTCCCGCCCCTCACCGCCACCACCACCACCACCACCACCACCCACTGTTACTACCATCACCACTATCATTATCACCATTGCAACCACCACCTTCTCTCTGCAATCGTCGGTAACATCACATCCCAGGTCCAAAATTATCATATTCAAGAGTATCGCTACTGTTTCTCCTCCTCCTCCTCTTCCTCCTCCTCCTCCTCTTCCTCCTCCTCCTCCTCCTCCTCCTCCTCCTCCTCCTCTTCCTCCTCGTCCTCCTCCTCCTCCTATTCGCCTAATCTTTTTTTCCCGTGAAACTATTCAATTTAAATTTTTATCAGCCTAGGATGAACTAAAAAATATGTTGTTATTTGTTTCTCCTTTTCCTTCGTACACTCTTTTTTTTTTTATTCCTCCTCCTCCTCCTCCTCCTTCTCCTCCTCCTCCTCCTCCTCCTCCTCCTCCTCCTCCTCCTCCTCCTCCTCCGTGAAACAAGCGCAGATCGAGTGGCGTCATGTCTCCGTGAAAGCCTCGACATTCCATTTTGGAGAGGGCGAATTATTGAGGCTCTTCGCGCTGGTATGACTGGAGCCTTTGCGTGTCCGTGGCGTGAGGTGGCGCGAGGAAAGATGAAGAGCAAGGAGGAGGAGGAGGAGGAGGAGGAGGAGGAGGAGATAAGGGAAGCAGTGATAAGAGGTAGGCATTCTTTATCCTCTGTGTGAAAAAGGATGAACTCAAGGAAGAAGAATCATTGCTTCTTTCGACGCTTTTGAGACAACAGAAAACGGGAACCTTTTGTTTTTCTTCTTTCTTTCAGGAAGAGAGAAGGAAATAATTATAAGAAGTAAGAGAGAGAGAGAGAGGAGAGAGAGAGAGAGAGAGAGAGAGAGAGAGAGAGAGAGAGAGAGAGAGAGAGAGAGAGAGAGAGAGAGAGAGAGGTAAATAGCCATCCCCTCACAACACTCAACGCAACACCAAGACGGAGAGGGGATGGTGGAGAAGGCAGAAGGAGGCGTGAGGAAGAGGAGGGGCGTGTAATGTGAGTGGCGGGCTTAGCAGGGAGTAAGGGAGAGGAGCAGGATGAGCAGTAGCCCTCACCAAGCCTGTCTTAGCTGCCCCTGCAATTAGTTTTCGCGACGTGGCGTGATAAGGGAGAGAAGGCCACCTCTCACTGCCTCCCACGCCCACCTCACCTCTCCCTCTCCTCACTCTCCCTGCCTCATAACCGCCGATTTATCAAAGTTAATGAGGGTGATCGTGGTGGTGATAATGGTTGCGATAGAAACATTATCACTATCATTATTATCGTTATTAATAGTAATGCCACCACCTCCACCATCACAGTAAGTTAGTGATACGAGATGATGATGATTTAGTAACTCCTCCTCCTCCTCCTCCTCCTCCAGTAGTAGTAATAACTAGTAACGTGCCTATCACTGGTAACATAACACCCACCGTCACAGCTGTCCGCACACACACACACACACACACACACGCACGCTGTATATTTTTCTGCAAGTCGTAAGGTCTCGAGGGACGGTCTTTGTTACCCCAGATCGTCTCTCCTAAACCCGGGATGTGTTGTGGGAGGACAAACTTGTACCACTTAGAGTCTTAGTGTGTCTGGCCTGGGGAGGGGAGATTCATTACAAGACCGCCATAGAACTGCAACATCGGATCACTCAGGCTGGTATTTTGCAACGCTTTTGTCTCACCTAAGGGCTAATCGGGTTGTTAGTGATGTCATTAGGAAGCTTTAAAAGATAATATAAATTTATGGATGGGTTATGATGGATGAAAATAGGTAGGGATGCTTTAAACAAGGATTGCCATGTGTAGGCCTGATGGCTTCTTGCAACTTCCCTTACTTTCTTATGTTTCTATGTTCGTATTTTCAAAGCCCGCAGAGATGATTCGTCGGGTTCTCGTGAGTGTTTTCCCCATTGATGACGCAGAATCGTCGTTGAATTTTCACAGGAGTCAAGGAAACATCCTCTCTCGAAAACCCCGATAAACTTCCACTAGAGCCTGGTAACCTTTTTACTGCCATGAGCGTCTCTGCTAACTCTCATAGCACTGTAGAAATTGTTTGCATTAAGACACAGGGGAGAAGACAGAGATAATAGAGGGGTTATTTTTTTTATATATTACAAAAATAGCACACACACACAAAAAAAAAAAAAAAGTGCCTAAAAAATTATTGGTGTTAAAGGGAACATTTGTCAAGCAGTAAAAGGGTTAATTAAAGGTAGTAGAATCTGGAACTCTTTGCCTGTTTCTATATTTCCTACTGCCTATGACTTCACTTTTTTATTTATTTATTTATTTATTTTTTTTCAAGAAGGAGGACTTTCAAGACACTTCTCGCAATTTTGTACATTCTATTTGACAATTTTCTTTTGGGACCGGCTCTTTTCCTTTTTTTTTTTTTTGTTCTTTTTGTTTTTCTTCGCTTGATCCCCTCTTGCAAAAAAAAAGGACAAAATGAAACGGTCAAGCATTTGAGAATACGGTCTATGGCCGTAGAGGTCAGAAAAAGGGAGAGGAAGGGAAGGGAAGTGAGGAGAAAAGAAAGGAAGAGAAGAAAAGGGAAGAGAAGAAAAGAGAAGGAAAGGGAAGGGAAGTATATACAGGTGAGAGGAGCTACAGTCAGGAAAGAGAGAGGATGGAAAAGGAAGGGAAGGGAGAGGAAGGGAAGAGAAGAGAAGGGAAAGCAAGAGAAGAGAAGAGAGGGGAAGAGAAGGGAAAAGAAGATAAGGGAAGGGAAGAGAAGCGAAGGATATACAGGTGATAGGTACACAGATCCATTTCAAAGGAATCATTCTCTGATTTATGGGGGGTGGAAAAATTGTCTTTATGCAGAAACTCCTAAAGGTGAGTGATGTTTACAGTCTGAGGATACAATTAAAGGTATAATTGATAATCTCACCCACATTGTAAGTTAGGTTATAGGTAAGCAGGTTATAGGTAGGCTTAAGATATACAGCAACATATAATGATCATGTTAGATAAGCGGAAAATGTATAGGAGTTAATCTCTCTCTCTCTCTCTCTCTCTCTTCTCTCTCCTCTCTCTCTCTCTCTCTCTCTCCTCTCTCTCTTTCTCTCTCTCTCTCTCTCTCTCTCTTCTAAATAATTTCCTTGGAGACCAACATCTTAAGAAAAAATGTCATAATTCTTTTTCTTTTGATTCTTTCTTGGCTCAACTTTGTATTGATATCCTAGATTCTCTTCAGCATCATGTTCATCACCTATTGAAATCTTGTTTGAGTATTTATGAGTTTTCCAACGTCTCATAATCTTTATTTAACCTTCCACTCTTCTTGGCACGTCGTTCCTTAATCAAAAACCACTCCGAGGTATTTTCTTCAGTTCAACAGCCACCTCTAGACATTACGCTGGGTAAACACTGGAAAATCTATCCGTTATTTTTTTTTTTCAGTATTTCTTGTAGGTGCTGGTAAGGATTTTGTACTATAGTGGTAATTAGTGCTGTGAATTGTTGCATATCGGTGTGAAAGGGTTAATATTTCCATCAGTTAATTTCGTTCTACTCGTCTGTAATTTAATATTCAAGCACTTCAAGTTAACTATACAGTAAACCTTCAGATGGCGAGAAGTATAATCAATCCTGAAGTG